>NC_046284.1:20168526-20499212 GCF_004115265.2 Rhinolophus ferrumequinum | reverse complement strand
GGCCGGAGTCCCTCCGCTCCACCCATTTCCGCAGCCCACCGAGGGCCGCTTGCCCGGTACCCAACACTCCTCCCATTCTCCACCCTTGGAGGGACGGGGACCCGGTGCCCACCACTCCCTTTCTCGCGCGGCTTGGGGGACGGGGTCCGGATCCGCTCCCTCCTGCCCTGCCCGTCTACAGTTCCGTGCTGAAGACAGCCCGTGGGAGCCCAAGAATCCAAGCGAACCCTTCTCCCAGTGCCCACCGTGCCCGCGCCGTCAGACGCCCGGGACTCACTGCCTGAGCGCGGCACGCTAGACGAGCTCTCCCGCTGGCTCTTCCTGCTGACTGTCGGGAAGATCCTGACCGCCTCGGTTTCACCCTGACCTCAGGCCACTAAGCCAGAACCTGTTTTTTCTTCCCTGTGGCGCCAGGGAGGGGCGCTCTGGGTCCTGCTGTTGGTGCAACCTCAGCCAGAAGCCACGAGGTGCAGGTGGGGGTGGGAGCTCTTGTGAATGTACTGTGACCCGGGTCAAGATTCTGTGCCCTTTGTGGGGGGAGAATTTCACCGGAGAGCTTGTTAAACACACAGGTTTGCGCCACACCCTGAAACGCTGAGGCGCTGACACTCACATGGGCTCCCATAAGGGCATTTTCATAAGTGTGCCTGGGTATTTGATGGCCCATTGTTGCTCTGAAATTCGCATTTTGACACTTGTGGAGACCTCAAACTTGCTGGAAGTAATGGAAAGATAGAATTTTAAAATTAGTAAAATGTCTCAAAAATGTAAACAGTTACCCTATGACCCAGCAATTTCTCTCCCTAGTATACATCCAACACAGTTCAAAACATATGTCCACACAAGCAACTGTGCACAGATGATCATGGAGCCTTTATTCATAATTCCCAAATAGAGGAAACAGACATATGTCCATCTACCGATTATTAGATTTAAAAAGTGGTATATCCATGCGACGGGCAAGTGTCCAGCCACATAAAAGAATGAAGCAGTGATGCCTTCTACAACATGGATGAGTCTTGAAAACATTGTGCTATGTGAGAAAAACCAGTCAGAAAGTACTACACATTTTAGGGTCCATGCACAGGAAAAGTACAAAACAGGCAAATTCATAGAGCCAGAACTGAGCTTAGTGGTTGCCAGGGCTGGTGGTGCTGGAGATGATGGTGATGAATGCTGATGGGTATCTTTCTTCTTTTGGGGGTGAGGAAAAGGTTCTGGAGTATGTAGTGATGTTGGCTGCAGGGTTCCAGGAATATATTACAAATCACAAAGTTTCACATTGCAAAGGGTGATATCTGTGCTATATTAATTTCCTCTCTAAATGAATAAATAAAGTCCTTTGGATCTTAATTGGTCCTATTTCAAAAAGTATCTTGGCTATTTCGACATATCCTAGGTTGCCTGGAAAGTTCCACTTTCTTCCTGATCATCCGAGATTATCTCATAGGTGCTTTACACTCTGCTAAGAAGTTTTGCCTGGCCTATTAGTACAAAGTCAGCAGCTCCAGGAGCCCACAGTTCCCTGTGTGGTCCCATCATTGTTCCATGTATTAGTTCCTTGCAGACACCAGAGGCTGGCTGCGAGCCAGGGTCCTTATGCTGTTTGCTGGTCCTGGTGAGAATCCAGTTAATATCTTTCTGGTTCAACCTGGCAATTTCACATATCTGCTGTTGTGCTATAAATACTCATCGGAGTTCATCCATTTTCAGGAAGTATAATGGTCTTGGGTGTTGCTGTATTAACATAATCCAGTGAAATCAGTATTGAACCTAGTGGGAAAAAATCTGAAAAGTTCAAGTCTTCTGTGAAATGTAAAACGCATGTGACAACTGAAGAGCAGATAAATTCAACCCAATGGAACTCATGGAAACCTTGATTGCTGGCCAGTCGCACACAGGGATTTTTGCCCATCCAGGTATCTGAAATGTGTACCTGACCTGCAAGAGTGGTCAGCATGGCCCATTTTGAGCTTCATAGGTCAGCAGAAAAAGTGACATCCGTGGTTCATGCCTAACAAAATAATGTTATTCACTCCTAGGGAGACACTATGGTCTAACATTGAATAGGAAAAGGGCTCAGGAGCTTGATTGACCTAGGTTTGAACTCTGGCTTGGACAAGGAACTCAACTTTTCTAAAGTGAGGTTTCTGACTGCAATATGGGGATTCTCACACCTTCCTTGCAGGGGAACTGCAGAGGTGTTAGGAAGATAATATATACTGTGCAAGCAGTGCCTGGCATAAGCACTCATAGAAGCGTAGTTGAAATAACCAAGTACTTTTGTAAGATTTTCCATTGCCACGCTGGTTGGGTGGGTTGGGGGATGGGGACGTCCTTGGGGGCAGTTAGGTGAGGCTTGCCAGGAGACCTGGGGCTGTTCAGCTGCGGGCCATGAGGGAGCTCTGGGTGAAAGGTCTGACCTGTGCTCGGACTGCAGCTGGGGCAGCCTGTTAGCATGCCATCTGGAACTCACCTGGCTACTGGAATCCCAGGTAGTTAAAGTGAAATGCTCAAGGCTCCTCAGCACAGACCATGGTTACACAGACCTTCAGTTTGAGGAAAGCCCTCCTGAGATCCCACTGAAGACCACTTAGCTAGCTACAGTGCTGTTTTCCTTTGGAGCCTAAGTCATCATCATAGGCTCCGTCCTGCAGGCAGCCAAGGTTCGGGGGTGGGGCAAATGGGCACGTTCCTGCCCCCACCCCTGGACTTACCAGCTGGGCAACCCCTACTATGCATTCAAAGGCCACGGGGGTTACTCCTGACATTGCAGACTTTGATGACTTGCACCCACCTTAGCCATTGGAGAAGAATCAGAAATGGGACCATTCAGCTTTAAGACGGTGGCCAGAAACAGTGTCTGCTGGTCAAGGAATTCTGCATATTGCAGATGTTTAACAAGCAACACACAGACTGTATGAGTCCCTTCTTAACTAATTGTAAGCTCATTAACATCTTCAGGAGGGACTGAGCTTAAAGTTAGCTAAGTAAGACATGCTCTATTTTTCACATTCTAGCAAGAGGTACTTCCTGGCCCTGGCAAATCCTCCGCCCAGCTTTTTCCACTTGAATATCTATCATGGAAGAATAGCAGTGTTACTCTGTGGGAAAGCCAGAGGGTATACTGTCGTGGGAAATGGTGCTGGCACCACCCTTTTTAGAGTTGAGCGTTTCTTTTCAGTAGGCCACATTGCTGATTTGTCCTTGGAGCAAATGGAAGAATGCAGTATGTCAAATTTCTTCTTTACTAAGTAATTTATATGGAAAATGTCCTAGTGTGTTATTCTTGATACTCATCTCTAACTTTGTGTTCTAATGTAAGAATGCGAAAATCAAATATCAGTGTTGGTGCATCTGTAATATTCTTTGACTTGCTTTCTTCTTGACCGTAACCAGCAATCTTTAAATCCTCAGAGCAGGTTTTCAAATTGTAAACACTTTCTACATTCACCAATCTGTCCAGCTCTGATCTGGTTCACCAGCAGGTTGGTCAGCATATAACTGGGTTCATTGTGTCGTTCGTACACCAGATGTTCTGTGCATCATGCCTTGAATGACTAGACTTTCGGGTGTACACTAAGGAAAAATGTAGAAACGTGTTTATTACTTAGAGGTTATAAGCCTGTTGTTAGCAGCTTCTATTATGATGTCATTCTGCTGAAGATGGTAAAACTCATCCTGGGTCCCTAGAGGACTAGGCTGCCACAGTTTGGTTCTGTGTCCTAGCTTGCAAACAGTGACTTCTATTCAAAAGTAATGAAATGGTTGAAATCTAAACAAATGAAAAAACCCACAACACCTCTAAGCTGAAGGGTTCATGAGCCATGCAGAAAGTTTAAACCGTGATGAGCAAATAATGCCAACTAAACAATGGAAAAGAAAAATAACATCCTTAAAAACATCACCATGTTTCACCAGCCTTATAATAATTTATTTAGGAAAAAAGTATCGATGGATGCTAAAACCATTGAGTGAAAGATTGTAGGAAAATATGGCATTTGCACACTTTCAGATTACTTATTATAAAGAGGAAATTCTCCTTTAATTACAACGGACAAATCTTGAGACACCTTAATGTTTAACTTCAGTCTAATAAGAAGAAAAATCAGGCAAATTATGTTAGAGGCATTCTGCTTGGAATGAAGTTTTCAAAAACATCACTATCTTGTAAGGGAAAAGCCTAGACAAGTGTGGATGTGTTCTAGATGAAATTAGACTACAAAGACATGACAAGTAAATGTGTTGTATAATATTTGATTAGGAACAAGGTACAAAACATGATATTGGGAAAATTGGGGGATTTTGTGGACTGATAGAACACTTATAACTATAAAAGTGTACATCTGTGAGAGACAGAGAGAGAGAGAGAGAGAGAGAGAGAGAGAGAGAGAGAATCAAATATGTAAAGTTGAAGCAATTCTAGTCTAGGTAAATGGTACGTGGGTGTTCTTTGCACTATTATCTCAACTTTTCAGTAGGTTTGAAAGCTTGAAAACCTAAAAGTTGGAGGAAAAATCAGGGTGCGCAGAAAAGAGATGCAGGTAACTGACAAGTGAGTTCACCCTGCGTATAACATCCTGTTAGCTTCCAGGCCACCTTGGGGCTCCACACTGACCTGTGAGCTCTGGAGGATGACCTCTGCCGTCTTCAAAATTGTGTCTCCAGCATCCTGGCCAGTTTCCAAAATATATGTCAGCTAAATGTGCGTGGAAGAGGGCCTTCGTTCCAGGATATGCACCCAAGGAATGACGATAGAGTCAGCTCGGCACAAACAAGCAACTGGAGTTCCCAAGCACTGTCTCAGGGCCTTGGGGTTTCTGGAAGAAACAGATGCCTGGAACTGCATCAACATAGATGCCCCTATGGAGCTTGAGTGTGTTTGGCTGGTGATTGTCCCCTGGCAATGCCCTTTGAGCCTCAGCTGCCTTGTTCAGCAGGGA
The DNA here is from genome assembly GCF_004115265.2 of Rhinolophus ferrumequinum. NCBI lineage: Eukaryota > Metazoa > Chordata > Mammalia > Chiroptera > Rhinolophidae > Rhinolophus > Rhinolophus ferrumequinum. Next base: position 20,494,269 of record NC_046284.1, on the reverse strand, counting down.
AGAGCAGAGCTTGCAGAGCTGTCTTCGCTGCCCTTCTTTCTCCTGTCATTGGCCCTAGAGGGCCCACAAAGCCCCAAGTTGGCTCATGGATGCTCCTCATGGACTGCTGTAGCATGGGAACAGGTTTTTTCTTTCCACCCCTTATCCTTGATATGACGGATTTCATTAATCAATCTTCAAATGTTGAACCAGCCTTGCATAGCTGTTTTTGATATCCATGAGGCAAGAAATTCCCAGAATTCTCTACACCATTGTCAGCAACCTTCGATAAGGACTTTTTGTTGCTGCCATTGGCTGTATCAGATGGCCAGGTCATTGGCAATGGGCAAAGAGTCTGTAATAATTTTCAGATTCAAGAAATTATTGGCGTGGACAACTGCATGAAATGCTATCAGTTGGAAACTTCTTTTTTTTTTCTTTTTACTTTTTATTAAATTTATTGGGGTGGCATTTGTTAGTAAAATGATACAGGTTTCAGGTGTACAATTCTGTAATACATTATCTATATATCCCATTGTGGGCTCACCACCCAGAGTCAGTTCTCCTTCCATCACCATATACTTGATCCCCTTTACCCTCATCTACCACCCCTCAACCCCCTTACCCTCTGGTAACCACTAAACTGTTGTCTGTGTCTATGAGTTTTTGTTTCTTCATTTGTTTGTCTTGTTCCTTTGTTGCTTTCAGTTTTATATACCACATATAAGTAAAGACATATGGCTTGAAGGTGGTATGAGAATGATTGACTTTGGTAAACACTTCCTTAAAAGAATTCACACTCAAAAATAGCTCCATGTTCAGAAACCCACGGTGGGGGATGCTGTTCATTGTGGTTCTCTGGGGGGAGAGGGAATAATACACTTTTTTCACTATTTGCCAGCAAAACCTCTGCCACTGAAGTCATTGCTGAGGCTAAGTGATGTTTCCTGGTGCCACCTTTTTCTAAAAGGAGGTCCTTTGGTCTGTAGCCCCATTCTTACATACACCTTTTGTAGTTTTTCAGATGAAAATACCAAGTTTAGGTATTTTAAAGGCTCCCTTAAAATAATAGGAGTAAAATGTTCAATGATATTGGAAAAAATCAGGGAGCAGCTTAACAAAACACTTTATTTCCTATAATCATGGAAGCATGATAGCTCTAAAACTTGCAAGCCACAATTAAAGTAGCTTATCCTAGTTTCATTGACCTGCACTGAGTATAAAATATGAACATATCAGAACTAAAGGATCATCATCCTATTTTCTTTGTTTTACAGATAAGTTTCATTTCACCTTCCCAACTACCAAGCCTACACCTCCTACATTTTTTTTTTGCTTTTATTATTTTTTTTAAATTTATTGGGGTGACAATTGTTAGTAAAATTACATAGATTTCAGGTGCACAATTCTGTATTACATCATGTATAAATCCCATTGTGTGTTCACCACCCGGAGTCAGTTCTCCTTCCATCACCATATATTTGAGTTGGAAACTTCTTGATCAGGCTCCATCACATATGATGGTGGTGATGAGCTGTACAAACACCCTTTGCTTTTCAGTCATTTAATGCCAAGGGCCTCCCCATTAAGTCAGGGGTTTCAGGAAAAGGATTACTTACTTCTACACTAGGGCATCCGGCAAAAAAAAAAAAAAAAAAAAAATTTGAGAGCAGAGAAAGCCATTCTCTCCTCCAGCTGGGATGTGCCAGAGGGGCCTGGTTTGGCTCTATCAGGTGGTAAGGAGATCTTGGTGTCTGTGCCAAGATTGTGGGGTGCTGCTTCCATGACGCAAGGCATAATGCGTAACTGGGTATGAAAAAATCACTGTCTTAGAGCCTATTTCCAGAGGAGCCCAGTTTGTGGCCACCAATTGCCATTCTTATAGCAAGTAGCCTTGGGTCCAAGTGTTTGCATCAGAAGATCATGGGTGATTCATGGCTATTACAGGTGGTCCAGAGACTCCTGGATGTATGAAGGAAGGTTTCTAAAATTCTATAGTGAAAGGGTCTCTGGGGGGCACTAATAAGAGCGTCTGTTGTATTGGAATTTAGACAGGTAATAGGGCCTCGTGTTGGAAAGGCTCCCGTTTCAGGTGGGCTTATTTGAAAGCACCAGCATAAACTGGTTGAAGTACAATTTTTAAATGAGGAACATGTTGTCTCCGGAACCCCAAAATTAGTAAAAGATGTCAAAGTTTTGTTTTTGTTTTGTTTTTATGTTGTGCTTACTGACAGGGTCAATCAATAGCTCTGTAAGAGGCAGAGGAGGATATGTGAATATTACAGCAGAGGTTGGCATGATGGGATCTATGAACTAGTGCATGTGGGCCACGTGTAGAAGCTGGGAAAGGCAAGAGAATGGATCCTTCCCTAGAATGCCCAAAGGAACACAGTCCTGCCAGCCCATTACTCAAGATAATTGCCTAACTGTGGGCCAATAGAAGTGTTCTGAGCCTGTCTGAGGTAGGCTGAGCTAAGCTAGGATGTTCGGTAGGTTACGTGTACTAAGTGCAAGTTCGACTTACCATATTTTCAACTTACGATTAACCAGTCATAACCAAATCGGGACAAAAGTGACCCCATCATAAGTCGAGGAGCATCTGCATAAATTGTTCTAGTAAATGTTGGATTTCCAAGTGGGTCAACTTGTGGACCTCTCATTCAGTTTTTCTTTCTTCCCTCTGTATCCAGGCTTGTTTGTTGTTTGTTTTAGGTAGGTACCAGCTATACAGGGTAGGAGGTCCTCTTACCCTGACCACATTTATAAATTTCTTCTTCCACAGAGTCTGAAATCATTATCACCAGAGTTAAGGGCCTCCCCAGTGGCAATGATTGTTTACTAGGTTCAAAGACCCTGGGCTGAAGTCAGATTAACACCGTGGTTGTGCCACAGGGGTACAATGAGTGTTTTCCCCTAGTGACGCTGAGGATCGCGAGCTCTGTCGCAACAGAGGCATAGGCAGCAGCAATAACAAAGGCACTGTAGACAGAGGCTGAAGTTTGGTGTGTCTGTGGGCTGCGGAATGTCATGGTCATGTACCTGAGTTGGGGTAATGGCTCCCTGAGGACCTACCATAAGCACCACCAGCAGCAGTGCTTCAAGCCTAGATGCCCGACTAGCACCCGTCTGTGTCCCAGGCAGACTACGGGATCCCCTGTATCAGTGAGAACTGGAATTGAGTTCGTGCATGGCTGCAAGGGTAGTTATCCTAGCTCTCTGGAAATATGGTGCATGCTGACTGATTGCAGCTGAGATTCTCAACAGCAGATTCTGACAGATCTTTCAGGGATGCACATGGAATGTTCTCGTTTGTGTGAACACGAGTTGTTGCATAGCCGAGGACCTCACAAAAGCCTAAGGGGGGAAGTGTTGTCATCGCACTTTACACGGCAAAAACTGTGGATCAGAAAGGGTAAAAGACTTGCCCAAGGACACAGAACTGGGATTAGAAAACAGCAGCCTGTCTCCTGCGCTTGTGCTCCCAACCACTTCTGTTTGCAGCATCATTTTACAAATAGGGGCAAATGTGAGTCCTCCACATAGCTATCACCCAGCAAGCTGGGGGTTCATCGAGTCACTTCATTTTGTAAATAGCAGATGAAGATGCTGCATGAGCTAAACGTATCCGAGTGTTTTACACAGACCACGGGGGTTATTTTGAGCAGCCGACAGGAGTAAAATTGGTCTGGAAGAGAGAGCAAAGGAGGAGAAAAAAATTCCTTTCCCCTTATCCCACTACCCTTCTCTCAGCCCCAGGGCCTGATGGGTTAAGCACTAAAAGGAGACATGGGACTCAAAATGGCTCTCAGAACTTTGTGAGCACACTCGATGGCAAGATCTGAACACTGGCCACAAGCACCTGGGTTACTTCTGGTTCAGGACTGGATACAGTGAGAGATGGAGACTTGCTGGAAGAGGGAGCAGATATCACATATAGGAATTGTTCATTTCTGAAATTTTCCTTGTAATATTTCCGGACGGCCCTTGACTGAGGGTAACTGAAAATGCTGAGAATGAAAGTGCCGATATGGGGGGACTACAGTACCATCTCACTTAATCCTCACAAACCCTTAAGGCTGGAGATGCTATTGGTACCTGTACTTTAATAAGGGGGAACCTGAAGATCCCAGTTTAAGGGATTTGCCCAAGGTCACACAGAACTGGGACTCATTTAGTTATTTTGATGGTAAGTGAAGATGCCACATTATCTTGGTGTATCAGGATGTTCTATCTCCCAGACCACCCGAGTTCCTGCAGGAGCAGCAATTGATCTGGAAGGCAAGGTAAGGAGGGAGACAAGTTCCCTCTCTCCTCTTTCCACTGTCTCTCTGAGCCCGAGGGCCTGATTGCTTAGGTGAGGAGAGGTGTCATGACGACTCACAATGACCTTTAGAACCTTGTAACCTCCCCTGTTTACAAGAGCCAAGCCCTGGTCACCACCACCTGGTTACCTCGTAATCCGGGCTGGATAAGGTGAGTGAGAGGTGCTGGAAGAGAGAGCACATATGACCTATGTTTGGGTACCTTCTGCTTTCTGTGCCCTTGACGCTCAGCTGTCTTGGCCTCAGAGCATCTCATTGGCTTGAGCAAAATCTCTCCACTTGAAACTTCTCCTGTGGGTGGAGTTACCAAGATGTCCTAACACTGTTCATTGTGTTTCAGCAGCTCCACCTGGCAGTGGTCAGCGATTCTGACTTCAAGATCCGATCACTCAAAGGGAGGTGCGCGAGAACTCAGTCTCAGGTAGGATTTTCTACTCTTTCTGGATCTCTGGATGCAGCCTTGGCCATGACTCTTAAATCATTGCCTTTTTAAAATGTCACTTCACATAAATGGGGCATTTAGGTGTAGAAGATATGGCCGTGAGTAGTCACACTTCTCATGCCATATTACCATGCAGGTCTCTGAAACAGAACTAAATAGTTAACATTTAAATGTGACCCATGTGGGTATTGCCAGAGATAAGACATGGAGTTTCACAGGATGGGAGAGGACTGACGGTGAAGACAGGGCTTCGTGTCTGGTACAGTGCTGCTCTCTGAGGAGCTAAAATGACTATTGGAAGAACATGTGATTGCTCCCACACTGGCTGCTCCACTCAGCCTCACGTAACAACTCAGGAAACTGAGGCCCAGATGCCTGTAAGAGGGACCCAAGCCACACTTTATCTTTTCTTGAGTGGCAGGGAGGGCTCAGTCATGTAGGTTTGGTGTAAACACCAAAACACTCAGAAGGCCGTCCATCGTTTTCTTGCCTTCCACAAGGATCGATAGGAGGCATCCCGAAGGGTGGGAGGCTGAGGCTCTGAAACCAGACAAATGGGTTCACATCCTGGTTCTGTCACATACTAGGTATGTGACCTTGGGCCAGTGCATACCTTTCCTGTGCCTGCCTCAGTTCCCCGCCCTTGGTGAAAGGGCATGACAGTGGCACCCACCAAAGCTGTTAGACGTTCCATGAGCTACTCTAGTAAAGTCCGTGGACAAGTGCTTGGCAGGCACACAGCCCGAGCAGAGGTCTGGTGTTGCTGGTGCTGTGATTCTCATTACCGCATTGCTGGTCAAACGGGGAGGCCCTAGGGAGCCTAAGACACTGGAGAATGGGTGCCGTCACCCCCTCTTTCCCTCCTGAACGAGAAGCTCTTAAAGACACAGACAGGGTAGAGCATCTTCCCTGGCTGAATCTGCTCTCTTGCCTTGAACTCCAGTTCCAGATTGGCTCACTGTTTGGTTTTGGGTGCCTATCTCCTGAGCTCCAGTGTCCCTCCCTTGGAGGAAACAAGCTGAGCTAATGAGTGAGGGGCAACCTGCCTTGACATTTGCATCTCCGTGTGTCTCAAATCTGTGCTTTTGAGAACTCCTATTTGATTTAAAGAATTTTATAGAATCGTCTTTTTTATACCCTTTTTACATCATTTTTACATCCATGTTATAGAAAATACACTTCTGAGTTACATTTATAAAGATCTACTGATAATCCCTCGCAAATCCCTTTGTCACAGTCCACCATCTTACACCCCCTACACCAGAAGAACTACCATTACCAGTTTGCTGTAAATTTTTCAGATCTTATTCTTTGCATTTACTTTGATCCATTTGGCTGACTCTGTGAAGAAAGACAAATGGGAGGATGAGATACCTATTATTTCTCATCTATTGTTTCTTGCACCTAAGCTTCCTTCTTCAAAGAACATTTCTTGGAGATCCTTTCTATGTCAGTACATAGAAAAGACCCCTTTATCCTTTTCTCTAGCTGCATTTTATTTCATATTATTGATATACTATAGTTTATTTATATAAGGAATTGGAAAATTGCCTACATCTTCTTACACGAATATCTTTTTAGAATAACCAGGTCAATCACGCGATATTTTACCAAAATTAATATTGGATACAAGTTAAACCCACCAAAGAAGATATTATATACTCCTCTAAGAATAAAATATGAAATAACAGAAATAGTATAACCACTTCACTCTGGCAACTAAACACAGGTGAATATCACTTTTAAAGTAGGGGGAAATATGCACAAAACTTTTGTGTTGTATTTCCTGTTTTGACACTAAAAATACCATCTCTTGCTGGATAGGAAAACTAATTATTGTACCCCTCTCAGTTCCTCCCACGATGAATCTATGTATCAGTGCAAGCACAGTCATGAACCTCAAGAGGTTTTTGCCACGAATAAGCTGATTATTCAGTAAACAGAATTGAAAATGTGGGAGGACCCATGATAGTGAGCTTTCCCTACAATATATGAAAATCTATGCTATAGATTTAGCAATTAAAACAGGACTTGAAAAACCGTCAATGGAAAAGAACTGATTCTAGGCGCAGACCCATGTACATGACAAAATGAAAGAAACGATAAGGTTGGCATGTAAAGTCAGAAGATGTCCCAAAGCAATCTCTTAGGACTACTGCTGCAAACAAGTGTGTATGGGGGGGGGGTGAAGAGGGGCAGGAGGAAGAGGCCCCTGGGTCTGCTGGATTAACTGGGTTTCATCATCTTTTTCAGGCTTTCCAGGTCGTGCTCCTTTCCTGAACCCATCTGTGGTGTCGACCAATCATGAATAGAGGCCAGTCTGAAGTCACTCCCAGCAAGCTCTCACCCATCCTCAGGTGGAGGGGAGACAAACACGTAAGACCCAGCGTGACCTCCAGAAACGTGCTGAGCTATTTACTGAGTAGGCAACTGGGGATGCAGAGATGTGATGTGGATCTGTCAAAGTGGGTGTGGAGGCTGGCACAAGATGCAATAGAGTGGAGGTGGCCTTTGTCAAAAAATCATGTCACTTATCTATTTATGCCTGCCCGTAATTTTGAAAAACGCAAAGAGACAAATCATTTAGAATAACCAACTCTTGTCTTGTTTCGGCTATTAAAATAAACCTTGATTTTCACTCCTTTTTGTTTGATGTGTTTTTGTGCCAATACACCTTTCTTGGGTTATGCTGGAGAGGAGTCTATTCAGTCTCACATTTTATGGAGGAGCTGGCACACACTGGCAGATGGGGAGATCACACTGCATGTCAGAGATCCCCCACCTTTAATGTGAAAAAATACAAAGGAGTAGCGATGTAATACTAGGTGACTCTGGCACCCAAGACTCCTCTCCATCGGCATTTTGGGGAGACATCCACTGTGTTCCCCCTCTACAGCCTAGTTGCTTGCCCTGGTCAGAAGACATTGTTTGAGAACAGGCCACGAGCCAGGTGTGAAATTTAGGATGCCCTTTGTTTATTACTCTGATGCTCATGACAACATCATTTAGAAAGTACAGCTTTGTGCCTCTTTGGTTCTACTTAATATTTTAAAAATGAGAGCGTGGGACACTGTAATATGGGAATGTCATATCTTCAAGGCCTTCAAAAGGTAATTGTTCTTTTCTTTGTCCCCAGGTCCCTTTATTTGTGCCACGTGAAGTAAAGGTGCTCAGGCCACAGATGATGGAAGAGAACTCATTTGACTGAAGTGAAGCTAGCCCGTAAGTCCCCAAGTCTAGTGCGAGGGCTTCCAGGAAACAAAGCTCCCCAAAGGGAGTGCTGGAAAAGTCAGATACTCACTCAGGGAAATTGGAAATGGGAATTAAGTGGGCAATTGGGCATTCAGAAGTGAGAGCTAAGCTGCAGGGAGGACAGGGAGAGCTAAGAGAGAGGAGCAGTGGGGGGTAAGGGCAAGCTGAAATGACCAGTAAGATTCCATTCAAATAAAGAGGAAAAATTCAAACCGTCACACATTCTAAGCACAACTCTTCTCCTGTAAAGTGCGGTGCAAAACTAAACTCCACGCAGCCTTCTCTTACCCTCTCTCTGCTCTCCCCTCCACTGTCTGTGTGTCCTCCCAACGTGTTAATCATTTCTACAACACCTTTCCTGTTCACTCCCCCACCTACAGCCCAGGGACTGCCATTTTCTCTCCTCAGCCCAGTCCGTCGCCCCCAGCTCTCTATTATGCCGACGATCTAACCCCTCCATGTCCTTTGCACCCTCTTCCTTGTTTCTGTCCCTTTCACTGCGCATGCTCTGATTTGGCATTGTCAGGATACGGCCACAGTCCCTCCTCAAAGGGTCAGGTGTGGCTGGGGGATGGAGCAGAGGGCGTCTGAGCATCCCTGAGCTGTGACTGCTGACCCACCACTCGTGAGCACACAGACGCTGGGAGGTGGAGAATCCTGAAGGGTTGAGGTGAAGACCAGCGAGTAGGATGAGAAGGAGACAAACCAGGGAGCAGGGACCCATAATGGCCAACCTCCTACAGTCCTCTGGCGTCCAAGAGAAGACATGAAACTTAGGAGGTAGAGTTCTACAAACCCACACGGATAATTCTCACAGTCATCCTATGGAGTGACCAAACCAGCAGCACAGAGGAAAGTAGCAATGGTGACCAACACGTGCCCGGCAGTCTTGGATATACACATACATAGTAAAGGTGTCCAAACCAGAGTGGCAGGAGGTCCAGCTGGAACTCTATCTTGTCTCATACTTGGTGGACGCCCCCGAACAATTGGTACAGATGACTCCACACCTCACTGGGGTTGCCTACCATCCCTGGAGGACTGATAATGAAGGTAATCACACACAGATTGTGTGAACTCTGACCATTCACCCACCGGAGGGTGTGAACTACCAGGGGAGATTCTGGGTACGTTGAATACCAGAGAGGCCCTTTTCTGAGATGCTTGGTGGGCACTCAATTTATAGGAAGAAAATACCCTTCACTTACATTTGGAGAGCTTGATCTGTCTCTCCAGAAGAATAACGTATCAGACATTCAAAATGGGAGTTGCTGACAGAGAGAGAGAGAGAGAGAGAGAGAGAGAGAGAGAGAGAGAGAGAGAGAGAGAGATTGGAGATTTGGCTGGGATTCTACTAAAGGAATTTTTCTCAAGAGAAGCTTGTGGAAGCTATGTGGAGGCGTAACAGGTAGGCTTGTGGAGGCTTTTGCATGCTATGTGGATGCAGGTGAGCGATAGGGACTAGCGGCTGATTGGAGAGTTCCTCACACTGTCACAGGACAGAGGATTCTGTCCTTCCACTCTTTGATTGCTGCTTGCTGCCTCTCATTGGCCAAACACATACGGTATGCTAGCCAGAGAGCAAGGAAGCCACAGTAATGCAGTCTATGGGTTTCAGCTTCCTGGCACACAGAGCAGTGGAGAGAAGGGAATAGGATCTGATTGGACAAACTGAAAATAACTAAAACAATCCACCACTTTTTCTACAGCCAACATCCACTGCTGGTTTGCCCAGATGGAGAAACCCTCTGCTCAACACAGGGTAACATAATGCTGTCAGCCACCTCATCACCAAAGGTTCAGACTGATTTGATCATATTCCCACCTGGAAACTAAATTATAAGCTTAGTGGTCACAAGAGATTTTTCTACATATTATCATGGAATGGATGAGGGAAAAGCTATCCCACCTCTCTTCCTATCAAATCAATCCCTTATACTCTGCCAGCAGCTTGCAGTGTTGGTGGCACTTTACCTCTGGGGTGATCCAGGCATTCATTGCCAGAGGATCTGAATCCTTGAGGTAATGCCATTATTGAGTTGGATCAATTTTCTTTTTCTTTTTTTTAAATTAAAGTTTATTGGGGTGACAACGGTAAGTAGAGTTACATATGCTGCCGGTGTACAATTCTTAATACATCATCTATATATCACATTGTGTGTTCACCACCCAGTCAGTTCTCAGTTTTCCATTGAACATTAGAACTGTCCATGGGAGTGCTAGGAGACACCCCAATGAATCTCCTCTGTTCCAGATATAATCCTCTTTTCCCCCACTGTAAAGCAGCAACCCAAATTTCTCTTGGTAATCTGGGTCACTCACTTAATTATGCAGTACAGTGACCCCCTTATCAGCTATCAGTTTTGTTGCCCAAAGGCTTGAAAATGGGCAGGGGACAATCAGTCAATGTCAGTTTCCAATTTAATAGAACCATAGCTATATTCCATGGGAGAGACATTCTTGCTTTGAGTACTTTAACCTCCAAACCTTCCAAGCCCAACTTTGAGGGGAAGAAAATGGGGGGAAAATCTCTAAATTATTTTTTGGGTATAATCGTGGGAGGAGTCTCTCTCTACCCTATCCTGGTCTGGGGGGTGGCACCATAGGTTGCTTGGGGGTCCAGAGCTTGATCTGCATCCTCTAGGACAGCCCTGCTGTCTTGAAGACTTCTGTCTTTCATATAGTGCTGTAACTGAGTATTTAGCATGCCATTCCCTCATGGTATGAGACCAGATGCTTCTGGGTGATGGTAAGACTGGTGGATTACAAGGGCCTTTGCTCATATACAAATGCAATTGCCATAAAAAGAGTTATTGCACAAAAGTAATGTTTCAAGGAAACGATGGTATTGAAAAAGTTGTTCATGAGTTTAACAATTGTGGCATTCATGTGACTAAGAACAAGGAAAGCAACTCTATATCCTGAATATATGTCTACCCTTTGTGGAAAGCTCAAACAGCTCTCCATGAGGAATTAATGCTAGACACACAGTGGGTGTTTGATAAGAACTTAAGGAGTTACTAATAACGCCTCTCATTTTCAGAACTTCAGAAATGTGGTTCTCTAGGAAAATGAGTGGAAGTGTGCCAGTGCCCAACCTTTACAGTCTTCTGAACCAGAACTGACTTCTACTAATCTTTCATGAAGTCAGTGGCTCTCTGGACAGGTGAATGATACATTGATCTCAGCACCCTTGCACAAGCGACAAAGTGATAGCGCATGTTCTTGTCACATCCTATTCACCCCCTTGGTCAAAAAGGGATTTCCTGCCTTAAATATTATGATATGCCTGAACATATGATACCCAATACTGGATAGATGAGATAGGCAGCAGTTTATATTCTCACAGCTCAGGGGAGGAGGACATGGCACATCATGCAAGACCACACTGGGGTTGCAGTCAGCAGCAGAGTGAACTAGTAGGAGCTGGTGGTGGTAGGTTTTGTTAATAACAAGAATATGGATTACATCTTCACTCACATAGGAAGATGTGATTTGTTGACTTGAACAATTCTGGTAGAGGACCAGGTGGAATGTAGCTGGTCCAGCTGAGATGTGGATTATCTGCTTGTGGAAACTTTCCCACTGGATAGGGAGCATATACGGCAAAAGTAGGGGAAATCATGGCTGGCCTTTGGAACCCTGAAAGTCTCAAAGATGTCAAAGCAGTACGTGGAATTTCAGGCCTTGCAATGCACAGCCCTGAATGAAATTACTGAGGAAAGAATGAACTGAGAAGAAGAGTGAGTCAATGAACTCTGAAGAAGGCTGATATTTTAAGGGTGCATTCAGCAATTGACAGCAATAAAGCAGTCAGGAAAGATGAGAGATGGGTGTAGAAGCTTAGATTCACTGGAGCACGGCTTGATTTTTTGGTGTACCTAACAATGCAAAGATTTCAGAGCTCTTGGTGCTAGTTCTATCATCTCTCTAGCTCTCACAACTTATCCTCCAAAATGTATAAATCATTTGCCTTTTTGCTCTCACATGCATGCCATGCCATATTTGTTGGCGATGAATTAATGCCTCTAGGATCCCACACAGGTAAACGTATTACAGAACAGGTTCTCCAGAACTCACCTGGGCATACAAAATCCAGCACTAATGATGTTCACCAACTTCTCTCTTCCAGCTCCAGATATGTCTTCCTTTCTCTTACAAAATTGGGTTAAGGAGTATTTCTACATAATGTCTAAAAATGCTGATTCTGCAAAAGAGTAGGACAACATGTTGTAGTAAAAATAGAATTCTAAAACTGTAGATTTCCGTTCTGAGCTTGCAATTAGATGATCAAAATCCATGAACATTAATTAAAACCATTTGCAACTTTGTGTCCATTTATTACTTGATGTCATAAAGCTAATAGTTGTCACCATTCACAGATGAGGGAGTTCTTAGGGCTGTTTCACCCTGCCACCCTAACTCCCCCAGAAGACTTTAAGTGATAATGAGAGACTCCTGGCCTGGATGCAGAAGGGCAGGGCCTGGGGAAAGACATAGTACAGATGGTTAAGGTGTGTTAAACTTCCTCAAGACAGAAGTAGAGTCAAATGGGCAAGAACAGAAAGAAAACTGTATGAGATTTGGGGAGTACTTCTTACTTCTATTTTCTTTTCTTTTTTTTTTTTTGCTTTTATATTTATTTAGTTATTTAAATTAAAGTTTATTGGGGTGACGATGCTTAGTAAAGTTACATAGGTTTCAAGTGTATGATTCTGTAATACATCATCTATATGTCACATTGTGTGTTCACCACCGAGTCAGTTCTCCTTCCATCACCATATATTTGATCCTGTTTACCCTCATCCACCACCACCCTCCCCCCTTACCCTCTGGTAACCACTAAACTATTGTTTATGTCTATGAGTTTTTGTTTCGTTTGTTTGTCTTGTTCCTTTGTTGCTTTCAGTTTTATATCCCACATGTCAGTGAACTCATATGGTTCTCGACTTTTTCTGTCTGACTTATTTCACTCATCATAATAATCTCAAGATCCATCCATGTTGTCGCAAACGGCATTATTTTATCTTTTCTTGTGGCAGAATAGTATTCCATTGTGTATATATACCACATCTTCTTTATCCAATCATCTATTGAAGGACACTTTGATTGTTTCCATGTCTTGGCCACCGCATAAAAACCTGCAACGAACATCAGAGCATATATTTCTTTATGGATCGATGTTTTCAGATTTTTTGGGTAGACACCCAGGAGCGGGATTGCTGGATCATACGGTAATTCTATTCATAATTTTTTGAGGAACCTCCACACTGCCTTCCATAACGGCTGCACCAGTCTGCATTCCCACCAACAGTGTATGAGGGTTCCTTTTTCTCCACAGCCTCTCCAACACTTGTTACTATTTGTCTTGTTGATGATAGCCATTCTAACTGGTGTGAGGTGATATCTCATTGTGGTTTTTATTTGCATTTCTCTGATGATTAGTGATGTTCAGCCTCTTTTCATGTCTATTGGCCATCTGTATGCCCTCTTTGGAGAAAGGTCTATTCAGGTCCTCTGCCCGTTTTTTAATTGGATTGTTTGATTTTTTTGTTGTTGAGTTTCATGAGTTCCTTGTATATTTTGGATATTAGCCCCTTATCGGATGCATTATTTTCAAAAACCTTCTCCCATTCAGTTGGTTGCCTCTTTATTTTGTCGATGGTTTCTTTTGCTGTGCAGAAGCTTTTTAATTTGATATAGTCCCATTCATTTATTTTAGCTTTACTTTCCTTGCTTTTGAGGCCAAATTCATAAAATCCTCTTTGAACTCAAGATCCATAAGTTTACCTCTATTTTCAACACAGGGTTAGCAAGTACAAATAAATACATGGACATGTTGCATGCTTGTTTTTAGAGATGACAGGAACAAGAGGCAAGAGTTTGTGCAAAGGCCAGAATAACAGAGCTGAGCCCTGAGGGATAAGCATAATATTCATGGCAGTGTAGAAGTTAGGCCAGACCAATTCTTCTGATGGTTCACATGAGGCATACCTGTCCTCTGTTTTATAGTCAGTAACTCCCCTAACATCGTAGGGGATACCTTGTTTGAATTTCGTGGGATCCCCAGGTATAACTGCAATTTGAGCTCCAGTATTGATTAAGATCATGAAGGTTTGCCAATTTGTGTGTTACACCAATGTGAAAGTTAATTTAGTGCCATCTTGTAGACACACAAACACCAACCAGCACCCTTTTATCTCTTTCTTTCCTTCCCTCTGCACCTCCCCCACCACACACACACACACACACACACACACACACACACACACACACACACAGGATATACTTTAAAAGGTTCTCTTTACCCTGCTCATACTTATATTTTTTTTTCCTTCAGAGAGTCTCAAATTGTTACCATTAGGTTCAGGGACCTCCCCCATGACAATGATTGAATTGGCCCCTGTTTTGTGCCACAGGTGTTTTTTTCCTGATAACCTTGAGGAGTATGATGTTTGTAATGACAGAGGCACTGCATGGGCAGTGGCAGCAGCAATGGCAGAGGTATTTAAGAGTCTTGGTAAGCTCTTAGGAGTGTGGATGCCTGCACACCACCGAATGATGGAAAGAAAATATATTCACTATTCCTTTTCTCTTTTCTCTCTTACTGTTTTTTTTTTCTCTTTCTCTTTTTCTTTTTTATCCTCTCAATTACTCCTTTCTCCCTCCCTTCCGCCTCCCCCTTTCACCCCATGTCTCCCTCCCCTAAAGACTGCTCTTTCACGAGTAACCAACAGATGAACCTATATCTCAGTCAGGGTATAGTGTTTCCCTTGGGTACTCTGTAGTGGGGGGCCAAGGCCTGGCTGAAATACAACTAATCAGTCACAGGGTATGGCTTTTTCCCTTGAGTTTGGGATAAGTCATACCTTCTTTCTAAAACACACAGATAAGTTCAGGCTAAGGCACGTGACCCAGGGCCATTTCAGGGAGGGCTCCAATCCCATATTCTGTCTCTAAACGCAAAGTGATTATGGGTAACAGAGGCTCAGTAAGACTCAACACAAAGCAGCACAAGCTTGTCAGCCGACTGCAGCTCCATGTGCATGGTGGTCTTCAGGCAGCCGAGCAGGTTAGCAATTCAAAACATGGGAAGACAGACCCAGGGTGGAAGTGGTGCACATCTAGACATCCTGTTCACAGTGCCACTCTTTATAGTCACCAGATTTTAACGCTGCTGTGGCAAAATAAGTACCATGGCATTACATTTTTAAAAACAAAGATCCTTATATTAAATTGGAGGAAATAAATTTTGTTACTTGAGGTTTCAAGGTCGTTTGATGTAACCAATTCATGATGACAGACTTATAGCTTCTTCTTATCAAATGCATCAATATCACCTTAATAAAATGTAGAGGTGGTATTGCAGAACAAGACACCTATTTCTGTAATACGCTGATTATTAGCTACATAAAACTGTGGTACATGAATGAATTATCCACAGTATATGTGAAAATATATAAATCTCAATATTCTATTCTATAGCATTCGAAAATTGACTGATTTTTTAAAAGTGATATTAAGATACGAAAGAGCATAGAATGTAATTCTGCTTTTAGGTTACTGGTTGTTATTTGAATACTAGAAAAATTCTTTAAGATATATTCTATGGGGGCGGTCAGATGGCTCAGTTGGTTAAAGCGCTAGCTCTTAACAACAAGGTTGCGGGTTCAAATCCCACATAGGCCAGTGAACTGTGCCCTCCACAACTAGATTGAAGACGATGGCGTGAGCTTGGAGCTGAGCTGCCAGTGGGCGACCAGTTTGCTCAGTGGTCAGAGCGTGTTGCTCATAAATAACATCAAGGTCACCGGTTCAAGTCCCACATGGACCAGAGAGCTGCGCACTCTACAATTAGATTGAAAACGACTTGACTTGGAGCTGAGCTGTGCCCTCCACAACTAGATTGAAAACAACAAATTGACTTGGAGCTGAGCTGTGCCCCCCACAATTAGATTGAAAAACGACTTGACATCCTGGAAAAACACACTGTTCCCAAATTTTTAAAAAAATGATATATTTTATAATTAAAAGAAAATCTTAATAAAATATCCCTTAAAGATTTTAAGGCAACATACTTAAACCACAAATATATGTGGAAAGAAAGAGCAATAGAGATATTTTAATAATATCTTACCTTTACAGAATCATTTAAAATACTGTACATGAAAATACTGTACATTATTTATCCATAGCAAATGTATATAATGGATATTATCATCATTTTACAGAGAGAAAACCCAAAATTAAATAAAGAAGTAGAATGTCCAAGGTCTCATATGTAGGAAATGAAAAGACATTTCTGGATTCAAGTAGTCATTTTCTTTTTATTGTTTCGTTTTTGTTTTTTGTTTTTTTGATTGATGTGACAGTTGCTATACCTTATATGTTACCGATAGTGCTACTGCTCAAGAATAGAAGTTGAAAAAAAATAAAATATCTATATGGACAATAGACACCATCAGTAGGAACTTTGTTGTAAATGCTCTCATTCCACGTCACCTTGGCAGCTGTTGACAGCAACTCTTATTTTGTTGTCTCTCCCTGTCTCCTTCATCCAAGAGCAATTCCACCTATAATTAGTGAATGTAGAATGGGCTTATGTTCTTCCCTGTGACCCCAAAGTATTGCTCCATTACCTCAGTCTGTTGTTACAGTTTCTCTTGTCTCACACCAGCTCGTTCCTCATTTGAAAAATGGAGATACTTCAATCTGAAAAACACAGATTTTTTTTTAATTGGGGAATATTGGGGAACAGTGTGTTTTTCCAGGACCCATGAACTCCAAGTAAAGTCGTTGTTTTATTTCAATCTAGTTGTGGAGGGCGCAGCTCACTGGCCCATGTGGGAATCAAACTGGCAACCTGGGTGTTATAAGCACTGCGCTCTAACCAACTGAGCCAACCGGTAGCCCTGAAAAGCACAGATGAAAATATCACATGTAAGGATTTTGAAAATTGGGACCAGCCCAGTGGCTCAGGCAGTTGGAGCTCTGATCGCCTAATGCCGAAGGCTGCTGGTTGGATTCCCACATGGGCCAGTGGGCTATCAACCACAAGGTTGCCGGTTTGATTCCTCGATTCCCCCAAGGGATGGTGGGCTCCACCCCCTGCACCTAAGATTGAACATGGCTGCCACTGAGCTCCCAGATGGCTCAGTTGGTTGGAGCGCATCCTTTCAACCACAAGGTTGCCAGTTCGACTCCCTCAAGGGATGGTGGGCTGCGCCCCCTGCAAATGGCAACGGCAACTGGATCTGGAGCTGAGCTAGCCTCCACAACTAGGATTGAGGGGACGACAACTTGACTTGGAAAAAGTCCTGGAAGTACAAACTGTTCCCCAATAAAGTCCTATAAAAAATTTTTTTGAAAATTATAAACTGAAGGATTTTAGGAAAGTAGTCTTGCCTCTCTGAACCTTGTGGCTGAAATTGTTTAAAATTCATGAATGTCTGTGAAAGATAAACAGTTATTTTCCACCACTATTTGGAAAACCTTATATAGTATACTCAATCACTATGGCATTGACACTTTTTGTTCATCTTGTAAAAGCCCATTGCTCATTTTTCATTCATTCTTTCTTTATTAAACTACTACTGCATGCTGAACACTGCACAAAGCACTAAAGATACTGAGACAGATAATGGAAAATTTCCCTCCAAATTCAGTAGGGGAATTGAGGGGAGGGGCTGTTATAATAAGTGCCATGATAATGGGATCGGGTACCCTATCAGAACAGAAAGAAGGGCTCCTGACCCAGCTTGAAAGAATTCGGTAAAATTTCCCAGGAAAAAAATAATTACTAATAATAGCCACTAGCAATTGTATACTTTCCTATCTCAGAGTAAAAACTGAAGTCCTTAAATTGGCCCCCAAATCTACTACATGATCTGTTCTACTACCACCTTCCTCTCTGATACTCACCCGTACTGGCTTTGCTTCAGACACACTGGTCTCCCTGCCGTTCGCCAAACTCACCAGGTGCATTCCCACCTTAGGGTTTTGCCCTTGCTGTTTACTCTGTCTGGAATGTTCTTTCCCCAGATGTTCATATTGTTCACCTCACCTCCTTCAAGTTTTTGGTCAAATTGCACTTTCCCAATAAGGTATTCCCTGATCATCTTACTTAAAATGATACCTCTGGCATGCCCTGTTTTAGTTTTTTTCATAGGGGTTTTTACATTTCAAATGCACTATATAATATATTTGATTTTATTTATTGTCTGTCTGCACTAAAATACGCACTACATGAGGACTGGAACTTCACCACCTTGCTTTGTTGAGTATGTATTCTTAGCTCTCAGAATAGGACCCCATAAATAGTACTTATGCATGAGACAAGCGCTTGTGAAAATCTTTTTATGAATTGCCTCATTTGATCTTTATAGCTAAAGATATGAGGTAGATCCAGTTACCTACTCCACATTATAGCAGGAAAAAACAGTTCAAATAGGCCTAGTACTTTGCCCAAAGCCACAGCTTGTTAGTAACAGAAGCTGGTTTGAATCTTGGTAGACTGCTATTAAGAGTCCACACGTTTAAATCAATCATTATCCTAGAATCTAAATGATGGTTAGTACTGAAAGACAAAGGGCAGTCCATGCAAAGGGATTCAGGTCAAAGACAGAAAAGAGATCATAATGTGTTTGGGGAACTGGGAATGGCTCGAAATGATTGGTGTGATGGCTGATGGGCAAGAGGCCAATGAAAAACGCCCTTTGTTTGCTTGGCAACTATCTTAGATCCTTCAGGCTGCTATATTACAAAATATCACAGACTGGATAGCTTAAAAATAACTGAAATTTATTTCTCCCAATTCCAGAGACTGGAAGTCCGAGATCATGGTGCCAGAATGGTTGGGTGAGGGCCCTTTTCTGGGTTCATAGCCAGCACCTTCTCTCTGTATTCTTATCTGGTAGAAGGGGTGAGGGATCTTGGTCTGGACTGTTTTATAAAATCACTAATCCCACTCATGAGGGATTATGACCTGATGACCTCCCAATGGCCCCACCTTCTAATACCATCACACAGGTGTTAGGATTTCAATATATGAATTTGGGGGGACACAAACATTCAGACCATAGCAGTGATAAAGTTTGGTTTTTATCATGAGTGTACATGACAGATATTGAATGATGTTAAGCAAGAGAGTGACATTGTCACGCGGGGCAGCCTGCGGGGTCTCTGCTCCCGCTCCCCACACAAGAATTCAGGACATGGTGAGGCCAAAAAAGAACACCCACGGAGCCATAGGTAGGGGAGTCATACCACTATAGTCTCACTGGAGGCTGGATTCACACGATGTGCGACCTGCTGTCTGCTTTTCTGCCAACCAACCGACTCTCCTCAACTCCACTCCCCAGCGCAGCCGTGGCAGTTATATCAGTGGCCAATGGCTCAAGGATTACAGCCAACGGTCAACCAGCCACAGCCGATGGCCATCCACCACCTGAGTCAGCACCCTTCCACGTGAGGCCGAGAGCCTGGAAACTGCTCTCTGGGGCTCGGTCCCCACAGACATGCTCAGACTTATATTTTAGAATGAATTCTAGTCGACTCAGTGTTGTGTTTTGGAAATCGGTTAGGGTATTATTGGAGTAGCCCTGGCAAAACAAGATAAATAAGTTAGCCAAGTGAATGACAGTCAAATCAGGAGAAGGGAAAGGTTAAAAAGACATTTTGAAGGCAAAATTGACTTGTAGTAAAAGTAGATATGAAGAGCATTTGAGAAGGAGAGTCCAGGATGACATATTTTGGGGAAGGATGAAATGTTCCATTTTCTTACCTTCTTGACAAGTTTTTCTACTTCTCTCTATTTCCGATAATAAACCATGCTGTTAAATAGTTTAATATATTAACATTTAGGAATATGTTGCATTTCTTACCATCACGATATTTATTACAGTCATGTCTTGGGGAGGTGGGTTCTGTGTCTGCTGTCTCACAACAAAGATATTGGCTGTGAGAACTCTGTCTAGTGCTCATAAATGTTCCTTGGAAAATCCTTTGAAAATGGCAAAAATGAAAAATAAATATATACTTTTATTGGTAACGGTTACTCATTATTATCATTACCAGCAACTTACTCCTCCAAAAGATTGCTTTTCTAACCCTGCCTGGAAAAAAAATAAGATTATCAAAAATTAAAGTGGGCTACTGCTGCTGCTGCTACCAAATGAAGTTATGTGGTGTTGGCAGGGTCTCTCAAAATCTAAGCAAAGTTAGGAATTGTCTCTCATTATATATTTTATCTCTAGAACAATGGAATAATTTTCCACAAAATTCTTTATACACATTTTAAAAATGTTTTTGTTTATTTACATAAGGGGTTTGCATGCTTATGGTTTCTGTTTTTTTTGTTGTTGTTTGTTTGCTTGTTTTTATGGAATGTGAAGATTTAAAGATAGGCTCTGATATTCATTTCCCTCTCTATAAATTGGGGAAATAATTATCACATAGGTTTAATGTGTGGGAATTACATGAGATTATATTTGCAGAGTTTCTTAGAGCAAAGATCAATAATTTTGTATGTGTTCATCAGATGGTAATTAGAAATAATATTATTAGTCTCATCATTAGAACAAGTATTACATATTTATTGATGTTATTTTAATCTAGAACACCTTTCAGTGTATACATTACAAAGCTTGCTATCAGTAAAGTTTCTATATTAAGACATGAACATTTAAGAACAAATCTTTATATTTGGAAAAGTATCCATAGTTAGAAGAAACTGCTTTATTTAACTTAATTCTTGCATCTGAAACCCTAAGTCTTTGTTGCAGCAACTTAGTAGGCCGTTATGATCTTAGTTTCCATACAGATATTACCTGATACTCAAACAAAACACTAAAGTAATTATGTATTTGTTGCGAGAAAGTCATAGCAGGTGACACTGTTAATTGTCTTTTGTTTATTATGATGGCTGCCATTTTGCTTTACATTTTTAAGGATTTGAATCAATTTTGGATAAACATGGATTCTTCAGTTCACCTTTGTCTCCCTTAGTTCTTATGTCCAGCTACCTCACACATTTACTTCATGTGCTGTACTCATCTGAATTTGTGACTCTAGGTATAAATGACAAAAATGTCTTATGGATCAGCATAGTATTGATACTCCTGTGTACTATCATCTGGTTTTTATAATAATTTACTTTTTAATATAATAATATACTTACACTGAAAAGTACGGATTGCTGATATTAGACAGATTTAGTCCTACACAAAATAGTAGTTTATTAGGTCCTGCTAATAAGATGAAGGTAATAAGCTATAAGTCTAACGATGATTTCGGTAAGGTAATGAGTAGTTCATCATACTAACAGGGGAGAGGCAAGAGCGGGTGGATTTTTCTCTTTGTTCTTGCTTATTTGATTATAGGGAGAAGTATTCTAAAGAAGGAAATTCTAGGAGTTTCAGAAATGGAGAAAAATCTTCCTGTCCTTAAAACCTTGAAAGAAGTAGCTGAATTGTATGAAAACCTTGAGAAGTGCAGGTGAGATAACTTACCAGAGTTCGACTAAGCACAGAGATATTATAGAAACAAATGTTGGATCACACAGTAAAATTAATTTTATTGTACTCCACAACATCTAGCCTTTTAAAGCAACACTTTGATAGTGTTTTAGCTTGATATTCATAATAAGTCTGAAACATTTTCTTTCTTTTTTGTCTTTATGCAGTTTGTGGTTCTTTATCAGTGTTCTTCAGTCTATATTCTACCTTCTTCACATGTTCCATTTAGCAAAATCAAAACTGTATACATAGAAAATTTTGTTGGTCACCCATTCTGATTTTCTTGATCAGTATAGCAAATACAATCTTAGCTTTGAAATCCATCTCAACATTTATAATTAGAAGGAAATGTTCTGAAGAAAATAGACTTCTATTTGTTTAAGAACTAAAGTTCTTTTGGCATCAAGTACAAACTCCAAGACTGCAACTTCTCTCTGAAAGCAAAATTGCCATAATAAAAAACAACTTTGTTCGTTTGGACATACTCTTCTCTAGTGAATTGAATACAGGTCAATTTTAGACAATCAATTAATAAAACAAACAAACAAACAAACAAACAAAGGCAATATACCTTTGCCTCTTCTTTTTCCTAGACAAAGCATAGCCACAGAAACCCTTTAAAAATGTGTCTCTTTTTCCTGAAATAACTCAATCATGATTCACAAAATCATGTTTGCTGTAACAATATTTTAGAGCTGTTGAAATTTAGAATGCATTTAGTCCAAACCCTTCAAGGTATAAATGAGAACACTGAGACATAGGCAGGACATAGTGACTTGGAGCTTTACCTGGTCTGTTGCTGAATCATCATGATGGAAACACTCAGTAATGCTGCCTAGAACTGTATATTTTGCTTCTCCATGGGGTTTCAACAGATGGTTTTAATTTACCCAACTTGATGCCAAGTGACTTCTTGTAGAATAGAGATTGGAAAACCATTGTTACAGCTATGAACCAAAAATTAATATATTGGGAATGAAATTCCATTTACAATAACAGGAGGAACAGAATTAGCCACAAACCATATATAAAGGAAGCATGCAGAGCTCCAACTTCTCTTTTCAGATATTATACAGTGTGCAGATTTCAGTAAACAGAAGAAGAAAGGAAGACGGGAAGGCAGAAAGACATTGTGTAACCCAGAGTTCTTTACTTAAACACTGAGTTCTGAAGGAATGAGAGGACACAAGAAAGTCAAAGAGCCCTGTAGATTGTAGCTCCAACAAAAGGGAGTAAAGTCCGAGGTCGGATTCACGTAACAGCCACCTTTTAAATTACCGGTGACCTTCTTTTGGTTCACACTCGCCCCCCTCCCCAGCCTAACATTATTGAGCAATGTTAGGCTGAGATAAGGTTGTAATTCAAATCAAGTAGTAAGCAGAAAAGTTTAAATATGAGATGGTGCATTGACACTGTTAACATAAAATTAAAAAGCTAAAAGGAGAAGCAATAAGTGTTTATTTGGGATTAGAGAATTGCAATTTTGGGAGCACAGATTCAGGCAGAAACCCAAATAGTGTCCTGATTATAGGGCAAATGCAAGGGGTTTGTATGAGAAAAGAAAGGGAATAATTACATGAATAGAAGAGATTTCCAGTGATGCTAACCAACTGAGTTACTCTTTAGCTATACATGCTTAGTTACTGATTCTATCTTCAGATAAAGAGTCCCTGATCATCAGTCCTTGTGGTCAATATGTTTTCTTGCTGGCTTTACAATTGTTTGTAAGGCAGTGTTGGTTTGGTGTAGTCCAAAGGTCTAGCCCAATTCAAACAGTCTAAAGGTTCAAGGAGCAAGATGTACAGGGCAGTTCATCTGGAATGGCTGCTCTGGCTCCACTTTAAAGTGACTCCACTTACATCAACTTTCACAGTGCTATTGAAAAAAAAAAAAGTAAGAAACGGAGATAAGAGAGAGAACAAATTGACACAATAATAAAGCAGAGAAAGTATAATTCTAGAAAAAGGGATTACTCCCAGGTAGTGGAAGAGAAAGTTAACCATATTATTTTGTAATAGCACTAAGAAATTTCAAATCATGAAATCATGAAAAAAATTAAAGAAGAAATGGTAAGATAAAGAAGGAAAGAAATAGATAACACTGCGCTGGCAAAGTTTATGTAAAAAGGAAAATATAAAGCCATTGCTGAAATGAAATCACATTAGAAGCATCAGGAATCAGAATAGATAGTGCAGGAAAAAAGAGGACTGGTATAAGGAAATAAAATAGAAAAATTTTCAGACAGACAAATAAAAGCCACTAAAAGAAGACAATAGTTGTGGAAGAGAGAGAACAAAGCGGTAACCTATGGATTGTTGTTATTCCTACAACAATTCTCAACTGAAAATTTCATTTTTAAAAATGACTTAAAAATAATTTTATAAAGGAGAAAATATCAGGTTGAATTTTTAGTCTCCTCTGCAATTTTTAGTGTTAGAAGGTGTATTAGTTTACCAAAAACTCAGTGGATTAAATGATAGAAATTTATTATATCACAGTTCTGGAGACTAGAAGTTTGAAAGCAAGGTGTCAGCAGGGTTGGTTCCTTCTGAGGGCTGTGAGGGAGAATCTGTTCCATGCTTCTCTCCTAGCTTCTGGCAGTTTGCTGGCAATATTTGGCATTTCTTAGTGTATTAATCAGCGTTCTCCAGAGAAACAGAACCAGTAGGATGGATATTTTTCTTCTTCTGTGTGTGTGTGTGTGTGCACGTGCATATGTGTGTTTGTTTTGTTTTAGTCAATAGGATAGATGATGATGATAGATAGATAATAGATAGATAGATAGATAGATAGATAGATAGATAGATAGATAGATAGATAGATAGATAGACAGGTAGGTAGATAGATAGATAGATAGATAGATAGATAGATAGATAGACAGACAGATAGATAGATAGATGGTAGCTAGATAGATAATAGAGAATTGGCTAAGGTGACTATGGAGGCTGAGAAGTCCCAAGATTTGCAGTCAGCAAGCTGGAGACCCCGGAGAGATAATGGTGTAGTTCTAGTCCAAGTCCAAAGATCTGAGAAAGCAGGAGAGCTGATGGTGTAAGTTGCAGTCTAAAAGCCAGCAGTTTCAAGATTCTAAAAGAGCCGATGTTTCAGTCCAAGTCCGAAAGCTGGAAAAGATCAATGTTCTAGTTCAGTCAAGAGTAGTTCCCTTTTATTCATAGAGGGGTCAGCCTTTTTGCTCTACTCAAGCCTTCACCTGATTGGAATGGGCCCTCCCACATTAGGGAGGGCCTCTGCTTTAAAAAGTCTACCTATTCAAACGTTAATCTCAGTCAAAAACACCCTCACAGTCATACCCAGAATAATGATCACCCAATATCTGGGTGCTGGTGGCCTAGTCAAGTTCACACATACAATTAACTATCATGCTTAACTTCTGTTGCATCACCCTGATCTCTGCCTTCATCTTCATATGGCATTCTCCCTGTATACATATGTGTGTTCAAATTTCCCCTTTTTACAAGGACATAAAGTCATATAGGATTAGGGGCTTACCCTACTGCATAATGATATCGTCTTACCTGATTGCATCTGCAATGACCCTATTTCTAAATAAGGTCACATTCTGAGGTACTGTGGGTTAGGATTTCAATATATGAATTTTGGAAGGGACACAATTCAACTCATAACAGAAGGCATACTAATGTTTTGTTTTGTTTTGTTTTGTTTCAGAATTAGGCAGAAATGTGTGACACAAAAATTGTAAAACTTCTAAGCAGGACCTTGAGTTGCACAACTCCAGAGGACACAATCTCAGAGAGTGCAAGGTGAGTTGTACTTCTGGAGGCACCATGCATATCCCATCCTAGGTTGATAATGCCCCCTGGGGTTACATAACAGGAACATTTGACTATTTTGCAGGCAGGCAACAGAAAATCTCAGATATGCACTGACACAGGAAATACACTCATGAATCCGCCTTGCAAAATTGTCAGTTAAGTGTCAATTGCTAAATAGAGTCAATCATGACCTAAATCACAGAAAATGATTTAGGACTAGATGAATAATTAATTACATTAAAAAGACAATGGGGTTGTTTGGAAGTGTGTGAAATAAAAACTACTCTTTACATAATAAAAGTATACACTATTCAAATACCTTTATAGTAAGCTTGCATTATTTTATAATCAAAACCTAATTTTTAAGTCACTTTGTTTAGTTCTTATTTGAGCTAATAACACTAAATGCAAGTCTTTTCAAATGAGCACTATTACTGTTTCCTTTGAACACCAAATATCATCCTCACAATTTATACTTGTATATTGCTATATAATTAAAAATAATTTTATAGTATCATTTTATTAATAGTCACAGCAGCCTAATTACTTTGGTGAGTTATCTGTTTTAAGTATCTTGCCTCAGATCATCTAGCTGTAAAATATGAACATAGAACCCATTTAGTATGCAGTTCATTAAAATATGTTTAAAATATTTTGTTGAACTTATGATACTGAAAAAGCCTTGGCTAACATAAAGTTTTGCCTAAAAAGGACACTCAAAGGAGTTGTTTGAGATACAGTAGTCCTCGGTTTTTGAACGTCTCCATTGACGAACATTTTGGTTTATGAATGCCGTAAACCCGGAAGTAAATGCTTCGGATTTTGAACACGGCTCTGAAGTCAAACCTGTCACGCAGCTTCCGCTGAGTGCAAGATCCTGAGGCCTAACTGTCGGCTGTTTTCGAATGTTTCAGAGCTCGAACGGTCTTCCGGAACGGATTACGTTCGAAAACCGAGGTACAACTGTACTAGGATAATGCTAGATGTGCGTGTGGATGAATATCAGTATTTGAAATGTAGCTTTAAATCAGCATCCAAACAAATTCTCTTTTCTGTTAGCTTTTGCTTGGTTAGATTTTATCACATGCTTTACTTCCGTTGAATTGCAATCTCATTTCAAAAATGAAATGATTTGAATAAGTTCATGTTTGTTAAACAACTGTCATCTTTGAAATAAAACTAAACTGGCTATAAATGTGAACTCTAAGCAATCTAGAATTTATCCCTTCCCTTTGAATACCAAGGAAACAAAGCCCAAATTTTAGTTTTTAAATTATGTTACAATTATCCAGGATGTTTAAAATAATGATATGCCGATAAGGACCCAGATACAAATTCACAACAAAGAAATGGAAGGTTAGAAAATTAGGACTTGAGAGGCAGGCTAATGGGATGGATATTTTGTGATAAATTTTGCAAAAATGATGCTGATGAGGATCTAAGCTCACTGTTGTCATGGAGACTTTTGTGCCTGGCTGAAATCGATTCTTCTCTTTTTTTTTAAAATTTTTATTTATTTATTTATTTAAAATTTATTGGGGGTGACAATTGTTAGTAAAATTACATAGATTTCAGGTGTACAATTCTGTATCACATCATCTATAAATCCCATTGTGTGTTCACCACCCAGAGTCAGTTCTCCTTCCATCACCATATATTTGATCCCCCTTACCCTCATCTCCCACCCCCCACCCCCCTTACCCTCTGGTAACCACTAAACTATTGTCTGTCTATGAGGTTTTTGTTTGTTTGTTTGTTTGTTTGTTTTTGTTTGTTTTTTTTTTACTTAGACGTTTATCACGATTCTTCTCTTTTTTAAGACGGCAACCAGTTGGCTTGTGGCATGTGATACCTCTTGCTTTGCTTTCTCTTAAACTGTTTGTGAATGAAAACAGAAATTAAACTACATTAATTCACTGTCCTAACTTTTTGCAGTTGTTCCTCCACCACATTTGTGAATTTTTAAAGCTCATCTGTGGTTCATTTTGGCCACGGTGCTGGGAGGGAGGAGCAGATGTGTAGAATACTTGGAACCGCCTGCACTGTTACCTGGGGAAGGAGGGAGAAGCGACCTTACATCCTTGTTTGCCTGGACTATAGTTTTGAAATATTTAAAGATCATTTATTTGCAGACAATTCAGCAAAGATTAAAAACATTGAAAACTAAACGTATTTTTAGATGCTTTCATTATTAATGTTGTTTTCATGATGATTTTAGCTAAAATTTCAACAATTGACTTGGGAGATGCGTGTAGGAAACACAGTAATAATTTATTTCTGTCCCCACAGTTGTCAGGTCACTTTATTCAGTGACTCCAATATTGACATAGGAAAAGCCAAATAGCCAAATTAAACAAAAATCAATTTTAAGGATAGATGTGCTGTTTCCCCTGTGCCAGTTTTATCAATGAACCATGTAACCGTTTAGTAACTGTTTTTAGTAAAAAGCTCTATTATATACTTTAGATTTTATGAAAATTATGATTATTCGTGGTTAAATAGCAACTTATAACTCAGTAAGAAGTCATCCACCTAGTGTCAGTATTTAATTTGATAATGTTTTGTTATATGATGTTTGGGGCTATATTAAAGAAAACCAATTTTCTTTTCTGCCTTTTCATGTCTGAAGCAGAAAAAACACCTTTCCTGTCTAGCTCTGCATCTATTGTTTCAACAGGAAGTCTCAGGAACATGGTCATTGCTTAGCAAACCATCAACACAAATGCAAGGAAGGAGGTCCCACCACAGCCTAAACTCGTACTCAAATACATGTGTGAAACAGAGAACATTTAAAACGCCAAAGCAGATTCTTGGTTTTGTCTATAAAAAAGGAAATGTTTAAAAGCAAATTTCTGTTGGTCAGAGGACAAAGCCAGAGTTTTTGGTAGCTGAATTATTCTCTGACAATAGCTCCCTCTAGAAAATAAGACTTCACATACTTAAAGCAATTTGAAAGTCCAATAACCATAAGATAACATTGAGGATCTTAAGACAAAGTCTTATCATCAGACATGGAAAGATGGCATCGAGATGAGTCTGCACAAACAAACCTTACTAAAATTGCCCTTATCTTCCACAATTTCCCATGTATTTACCTTCTTACAATTTACTGCTCCTAGAATTTCAACCCTCCTTTACTTTTTCTGGCCACTTCTCCACAATTTATCACCCTTTATTAAAATGGTATACTAATTTAAGCTTCCAAGTCTAATATCTTTGAGTTTTACTTCTTTTTTGTGAAACCTCAGTTCACATAAAATTAAATTTGTATGCATTTTCTCCTGTTAATCTTGCTTTCATCAGTTTAATTTGTAGGTTCCAGTTACAGAACATAAGAAGGTAGAGGAAAAGTCTTTCCTCCTCTACAAACCCATGTATCTAAGAACAAGAAATATAATTGTTCTAGTAAGAACTCTTTGCACAGTGTAAAGGACTTCAGATTTAATAAACAATTCATTTTGAATGCATTTATATTCTCATCTTATAATACTGAAGTACCATCAGATACATTTTAATAAAATCACATTTAGATGTTAGACCAGTTCAATCATTAACAGATGGCAAACTATATCAATGTAATTTTCTCTCTTAGCTCTTCAATGTCATGCTAGAGTCTGTGCAGTAAAATTTCACTCTTCAAAAATTTGTTTCCTAAAAGCCCTTAAGAACTGGGAAGCATTATAGCAACATAAAAATCCCCTGGCTATATATAAGGGAGAAACACAGTACCTTTAATGCCAGCATCTTACTGACTGTGAAGGAAAAAATATGCTCGAAATGACTGAGGCTTCTTTAAGCCAGAAAATTAAGATCATGTATGTAGTAGCTTGTCAATAGAGTTCTTTCTGTTATTGCATTGTGCTATTATCCTACCTATTTTATTTAAAGTAAAATCATTTTTCAGAATATTTGAAATATGTTGAATAATGGGTTTATTCAAAAGCCTGGTTTAAATTCAATGACAAAATTATGAACTAACTGCTCATCATCTAGTGTTGTTATGATTAATAATCGTGCTTCACACCCTGCATAGACTCGTCATCTTTTCCTGTTTTTACTTTAGTCAAGCACAGAGCAGATAGTGTGTGTGTGTGTGTGTGTGTGTGTGTGTGTGTGTGTGTGTGTGTTGGTGAGGGTCATTTCTTATGTAAAATGTCTGTATTAGCTATTGCCACAATCATGCCCAAAACTCAGTGACCTATAATAACAAGCCATTCATTTGTACATTCACATTTTTTGCATTCACATTGCTCATGAACTAGATTTTGTAGGTTCTTGGCTCTGTTTCAGATGTGAGTTGCCTGGGTTTGCCTCCACAATGCGGGCTGGATTCAGATCAGCTCCATGTGCTGCCATTCTGGGCCTAGGATGAAGGGGCATGTGCTTCTCACAGTGGCTCACAAGAACATTAGAGGCATTTACTCACATCACATACTCTCACATCCCATTGGCTGAATAAAATCAGTTGGCCAACCCCTAGGTCTTTCAGTTCTTTAAAATGCACCAAACTTTTCTCCTCAGAGTTTTTGCACATGCCATCCCCTCATAATTCTTTGCTTACTAAATGTCTACATATCCTTCCTTTTTCAACTTAAATATGGCTTCTCCAAGGGGTCTTCCCTGACACCTAATCTAACATAGTCCCCGCCACCACTATTATGTCATATTCAGAGCAGCCTATTCTTTACATCTAGCCCATCCTAATTTTCATTTTCATGGTTATTTACGTGATCACATCCACCTTTCCCGCTAGTCCAAAAGTGTCATTGATGCCTAAGCCATGCCTCTTTGTTCACCTTTGCATTAGGAGCAGATATCCAGCCTGGTATTTAAAAAAAAAATAGCTGTTGAATGAGTGAGTTGAAAATCACTACAACCCTGTACGGAGAATTTCCTCTTATCAAATGTACTGAGTTTACAAGTTTGGAAACAGACACACATGAATACGATTCCCAGTTCTATTGAGTAAAAGGCCTCTGTTCTTTACAAAGTCACTTGATTTTTCTATGCCTGTGCTTACTAACTCTACATTCTCTAACTGACTGTGCTTTTGAAGATTAAATGAGACAGTGGAGGTAAATTCCTAGCCCAATGCTGTGAGCATATTGGGCAGTCAAAATTTATGACCATTTTGTTCTGTTTAGCCTCCCAGACAGCAGACCCCCAATTCCATTCTTACACTGAATAGCCAGGATTTTAGAGCCCTGGTCATATTTTTGGTTAATGTAGTACAAATAGTGTTCTTAGATACTACAGGAAAGTCATGTGTGTGAACTTGGAACTAATAAACATTTCCCTAACTGACTCTGTTTAAGTCTCTATTTCACATTTGTTTGCTTTTAGCCTGAAATAGATGGGATTTTTACAGGCAACAATGGAACTGTAAAGACTATAGAGATGAAATTCAAGAAAAGAGGGAGCAGCATCAAGAAGAATAAAGCAAAAGGAAAGCACGAAGTACACTGCATGAGCAATTCATGTCCCCTTTGGATGAAGGGTTGGCTGGTCCTAGTCAATAGGACATAGAATATAGTGAGTCCAAGGTATGGTTCCAGAGATGGGAGGTGAAAAATTGTTTTATGACACTTGAGTTTGAGCTCAAGAAAGATTGCAGTAGCAATTTAAGAAATTTAAATTTAAGAAATTTAGGCAGCACACCTGGGTGGAAATAGATATTTGAAATTCAGATCACAAGTGGTGTCTAATGCCATATGTGTGACCAATTGAATGCAGTTGGGTCCCAATGTTTATAGGACTTCAAACCACTTCAGTTGACTTTATAATGCAGAAGAAAGGGAGTATGTCTGTGACTCTATCTAAAAGGTGAAATGTAAAATCTGATTTTTATTCCTGATATGGGGTGTTTTCAAGTGGGGAGGAAAATGTTCTAAAATCAAGATTGTGGTGATAGTTGCATACCATGCAAATATACTAAAAACCATTGAATTATATACTTTAAGTGGGTGAATTGTATGCTATGTGAATTACATCTCCATAAAGCTGTTTAAAAATAATAAAGGTGCAGGTCAGAATTGGCTCAAGGGCTGTAGTTTGCCAATGCTGTTCACGATGATTGTCTTATTTCCTTATCTTCTTCGCATTTATCCCTAAGTGAGCTGAGGAGAATCCATCTATCAGCACATTTCCAGCACACCAACTGGAAAGTCCTACCACAGAACAATGGACCCGCAGAAATTTGGGGTGGCAGGTCTCTGTATTTTCTTTCTTTTTTAAAAAAGATTTTTATTAAAATATAGCTAACATACAATACTATATTTGTTTCAGGTGCACACCACAGTTATTCAACATTTATATACCTAAGGAAGTGATCACCATGGTAAGTCCAGCAACCATCTGACACCGTCCCATGCTATCACAATATTATTGACTATACTCCCTATGCTGTATATTACATCCCATGACTTATTTGTTTTATACCTGAAAATCTGAAACTCTTATTCCCCTCCAACTGCCTCCTTTTTAATTTTTCAATTACAGTTGACATTCAATACTGTTTTATATTCATTTCAAGTGTATACAGCACAGTGGTTTGACATTCATATAATTTACAGTCTATCACCCACCTGGCACCATACATAGTTATTACCATATCATTGACTATATTCCCTATGCTTTACTCTACATCCCATGACTATTTTGTAACTAACAATTTATAATTCTTAATCCCTTCACTTTTTTCACCCTGAATCCCAAAGCCCCTCCCATCTGGCACCCTGATAAATCTAGCACCAATCTGACACCGTTCATAGTTATTACAATATTACTGACTATACTCCTTATGCTATCCCCTACATCCCCATGACTACTTTGTAACAATCAATTTGTACTTCTTAATCCCTTCCCCTTTTTCACCCACCTCCCAACCACCCTCCCATCTGGCAACCATCAAAATGTTCTCTGTATCTATGAGTTTGTTTCTATTCTGATTGTTTATTTTATTGCTTAGACTCCACATATAAGCAAAATCACATTGCATCTGTCTTTGTCTGATATACTCCACACAGCACAATACCCGCAGGTACATCCATGCCAACACAGGTGGCATGAAACCATTCCCTTCCATGGTCAAACAACATTCCATTGTATGCATGTACTATACCTTCTCTTTCTCCATTCATCCATCAATGGACACTCAGGCTGCCTCCACATCTTAGCCATTGTAAACAATGCTGCAATGAACATATGGATGCACACAGCCCCTCAAAGTAGCATTTTGGGTTTCTTCAGATAAATACCCAGCAGTGGGATGACTGGGTCCTTCTTTGTCTCTTGTTATAGCCTTTGTTTTAGTGTCTATTTTGTCTGGTATAAGAATTGCTACCCCAAATCCTCAACAAAGTATGTCTTAGCAAACCAAATTCAGCAATACATTGAAAAGATCACACACCACAAACAAGTGGGATTCACTCCTGAGATGCAAGGTTGGTTCAATATTTGCAAATTAATTAATGTGATACACCACATAAACAATGAAAAATAAAAATCATATGATCATATCAATAGATGCAGAAAAAGCATTTCACAAAATTCAGCATTCATTTATGGTAAAAAAAAAACTCTCTGCAAAGTGGGAATAGAGGGAACATATATCAACATAATAAAGGCCATATGTTACAAACCCACGGCTCACATCATACTCAATGGAGAAAAGCTAAAAGCATTCCTCTTAAGATCAGGAACAAGACAAGTATGCCCACTTTCATAATTTTTATTCAACATAGTACTCAAAGTTCTAGCCACAGCAATCAGACAAGAAATAAAAGGCATCCAAATTGGAAAGGAGGAAGTAAAACTGTCATTATTTGTAGATGACATGGTACTATAGAGAACCCCAAAGATTCAACCAAAAACCTATTAGAACTGACATATGAATTTAGTAAAGTAGCAGGATAAAAAATTAATATTCAGAAATCAGTTGCATTTTTATACACCAATAATGAACTATCAGAAAGAGAAATTAAGGAAACAATCCTATTTACAATTGCATCAAAAAAAATAAAATAAGAATAAATTTAACCAAGGAAGTAAAAATTACAAGACATTGAAGAGAGAAATCAAAGAAGATACAACTAAATGGAAACATATACCATGCTCCTGGATAGGAAGAATTAATATATACCAATGGCATTTTTCACAGAACTAGAACAAATAATCCTAAAATTTATATGGAACCATAAAAGACCCCGAATAGCCACAGCAGTCTTGAGAAATAAGAACAAAGTGGAAGGTATCATGCTACCTGATATCAAATTATACTACAAAGCTATAATAATCAAAACAGCATGGTAGTGGCATAAAAACACACATAGATCAATGGAACAGAATAGAGAGCTCAGAAATAAATCCATGCCTATGTAGTTATTTAATCTATGACAAAGGAAGCAAGAATTTACATTGGGGTAAAGGCAGTCTATTTAATAAATGGTGCTAGAAAAACTGGACAGAAACATGCAAAAAAATGAAACTGGACCACCTTCATACACTACATACAAGAATAGACTCAAAGTGGATTAAAAACTTAAACGTAAGACCTGAAACCATAAACTCCCAGAAGAAAATATAGGAAGTAAACTTTCAGACATTACCCTTAGTAATATTTTTACTGATATATCCCCTCGGGCAAGGGAAACAAAAGAAAAAAATTAACAAATGGGACTACATCAAACTAAAAAGTTTTTTTCGTAACAAAGGAAACCATCAACTAAACAATAAGACATCCTACTGAATGGGAGAATATATTTGCCAATGATACATCTGATAAGGGGTTAGTATCCAAAATTAATATTTAAAAAACGCTAAAAAATCAAACAACCCAATTTGAAAATGGGCAGAGGACATGAAGAGACATTTCTCCAAAGAGGACATACAGATGGACAATAGACATATGAAAAGATGCTCAACATCACTAATCATCAGAGAAATGCAAATAAAAACCACAATGAGATATCACCTCACCCCAGTCAGAATGGCTGTCATCAATAAATCAACAAACAACAAGTGCTGGCGAGGATGTGGAGAAAAGGGAACCCTCATGCACTGTTGGTGGGATTGCAGATTGGTGCAGCCACTATTGAAAACAGTATGGAGTTTCCTCAAAAACTTAAAAAGAGAAATACCTTATGATCCAGCAATTCTACTCCTGGGTATTTATCTAAAGAAATCCAAAACACTAATTTGAGAAGGTATATGCACCCCTATGTTCACTGCAGCACTATTCACAATAACCAAAATATGGAAACTGAAATGCCCATCAGTAGATGATTGGATAAAGAAATTGTGGGACACATGTCCATCGGATACCCTACAAAATCTTTACAACATTATTGATTACGTTCCCCAAATTAAGTTTCAAAACCCCATGGCCATCTTGTGGTTACCGACTGTTTTCTATATATATATGTGTGTATATATATATACTTACAAGAAGCGGAGTACAGCATTAGGAATAGAGACAGTGGAAATGTAATGGCTCTGTGCGATGTCAGAGGGTTAGTGGATGGGGGGACGGGGGTTCACACAGTGTGAGGGATATAAATGATAAACGTCTAAGTATTACTTTGTCTTGTGCACCTGAAACTAATAAAAAAATTGTGGTACATTTATACAATGGAGTATTACTCTGCCATAAAATAGAATAAAATCTTACCATCTGCAACAACATGGATGGGCCTAGAGGATATTACATGAGGTGAAATAAGTGAGACTGAGAAAGACAAATACCATACGATTTTACTTATACGTGGAATCAAAAGAACAGAATGAACTAGGAAACAAAACAGAAATGGACTCAGAAATATAGGGAAAAAAACTTATGGTTGTTGGCGGGGAGGGGGGTTGGGGGATGAGGGAGAAGGTGAAGGGATTAGGAAGCACAAATTGGTAGTCAGAAAATAGTCACAGGGATGTGAAATATGGTGTGGGGAATATAACCAATAATGTAAAGATCATGCAGGGTGCCAGATGGGCAACTGGACATCGGGGGGATCACTTCATAGACTGTGTAGATGCCTGACCAATGTGCTGTACACCTGAAGTTGATGTAGAATAATATTGAATGTCAACTATAATGCATACATATATATGTTCACGGGATGTAAAGTACAGCATAGGGAATATAGTCAATGGTATTGCAATAGCTATGTATGATGTCTGAGGGGTAGTAGACTTGGGGGCTTATCACTTTGAGGGGTATAAATGTCTAATCACTATGTTGTTTTGTACACCTGAATCTAATAAAAAATAATAAAAATACAAAATAAAAAATAAACAAAGCCACTTAAAACGAGAAAATTATAAAAACACAATTATTACAAAGTATTAAGATGAAAATGCCTTTAATCAATAATGAAAAATGCTGAACACTCTTCAGAAGATACACTCTATTTAGCCAACCCACACAGGATTTTAAAAGGTTGTATTTGAATTCATTGTTGATGTTTACTAAACTATTTTTTTTCAAAACACATTTAAACCAAGCCCTGTACTGCCAAGAGAAGAAAAGCTGCACAGGGAATAAAAATGTCATTTTCTTATTAACACTTTTTCACTCGAGTCATAGAAATTGCTCTCCAAGTATAACAGGACTGAATGCTCTCCACTGCAACCACGTCAACGATGTCAGATAGTTGAGGTATGTATCCATCAGGAAGTTTCAGAGAATCCAAGGTGAAAAAGATGCTATCATCTATCACCCCACTTCTTCCAGATAGGCTGGTAATGCAGGCCTGTGAATACAAATAATGGAAATGTTTATGTAAAAGCATCAGACACTGTAACAGGGTCTGCGCAAGCTTCACCTACACCTTTGTGCAGAATAAATTTCCCACTCATTTTCAGTCTCTACTACCCAAATCATACCCAACACTTAGTGTAACCTCTAGTCATACAACCCACTCCATTCATTCTTTCCCAGCAATTCCCTGAACACAATTTGTTTGCTGTTCTTATTGCTCTCAGAACGTTTTAATACTTCCCAAAGAAACTACATGATTTAGATCTTAATTATATGTGTATTCTATATTATTCTCTAATTATTTCCTTTCAGAAGCACAGCCTTTTCAATAAGATAATCAACTCCTCTTTGGCAAAGAATATATTTTCTTTTAGGTTTTTCAACACACCCAATAGAATCCTGAGAAGCAAACATTGTCACTACAGGAAGGCGAAGCAGAAACAAATAAGAAGAGCAACATGCAAGCAAACTACCTCATGCACATGCTTGTGTCTCAGAGGCTTTACAGAGATGGCCTTTCTCTTCCACGTGTCTGGCTGGATGGAAAATGCAACTTCTACTCGGTCACCCTGATATGGCTGAAAATCTAAAACAGCCATGGAGAGAAATGAAGTTGGAATTAGCTCTTATTTTTGGTAGTGTTAAATTTTACAAGTTACTTCAACATTGTAGTACCCTAAAAGAGCTTCTATTACATTGAAGGTACATTGTAAACATTTTAAAACAGGTAACCTGTAAATCGTCCTGTCAGCAAGGAAGTTTACCATCCTTTAGGCATTGATTCTCTCTACTGATTAACAAAGTTGGTTGGGGAAGTGTCAACTGGGCATCCCAAGGCAATCTTTCTGAGAGCAGCACAGGATTTATTAAACCATTGGGCATTCACAACTCCTTCTGAAGAGGCAGGAAAATACACAAGTAAGAGCACAAGTACGAATCCGACTGGCTGGGTTCAAACCTTGATACTGCTGCTTACTCAATTTGCAACCTTGGTCAAGTTACTTAACCTCTCTGTGCCTCGATTTCTTCATCTATAAAATGAGAAGCATAATAGTGGTACTTACCACACAGAGTTGAACAGACAATTAATGAATACATATAAAACTCATAGAACAGTGCCTGGTATACAACGAGCACCAAATAAATGTTGATTGCTATTAGTGGTAGAAGTAGCAGGAGAACATATTGCTACAGAGAGAAACAACTTTCTCAGGTGTTTTGGACAGATGATGGATTCTATATATTTCACATTTTACAGTTATAAACAAATATTTACAGATTTTCACAATTAGTTAAAAGTGACTCACACACAGGATACAAAGGTACCATGGAGGACTTGAGGCAAATGGAATTTTCAAATACTCATGCTGGAAGTGAAAATTGGTACAACCACTTTAGAAAGTTGGTAATATCTACTAACTAAACATTTCTGTACCTATGACCCAGAATTTCCTAGTTTCTTCATAGTCCTTTCCTTGTTCTTCCTTGATTAGAAGTTACAACTAAATTTTAGAATGACCCAAGACATGTACTGGACACCTCTCTCTCTTTCTCTCTCCTATACACGTTTCTTTTGTGTGGCTTTATATAATATCCGTAGCCTGATAACTCCAATATGTCCAATATGTATATAACTGCAGCTCTAACCAACTTCAGGTTCATATATCCAAGTACTTAGTCAAATTGTTTTGTCTGAAGCTGAGCTCTTGCTGTTCTTCTCATGTATTCAATATTGCATCTCAATCTTTCCACATTTCCAAAATGGAAACCCTACCCTTACCATTACTCAAACAAAACCTTAGAAGTTTGATTCTTCTTTTCTGCACACCAAATGTCCAATCCATTAGCCAATACTTTCATTTCTACTTTCAAAATATTTCTGGAATCAAATCAGTCCCTACAGCCTCCACTAACTTTAGTCAAGTCTCCATCATTGTGCCTCAGGACTATTGCAACAGATTCTAACTTGTCTTCCCAATCCCATCTTTGTCCCATATAGTGTGTTCTGAACATGACAGCCAGAGTGAAAATCTTAAAACATAACTCACCTCATATCACATCACTGCTCACAACCCTCCAAAAGGCCAAATTACAATTACCTATGAATTCCTCTGTAGCTCATGTCTTCACTGCCCCTTCAGGTCTTTACTGAAAATTTACTTTTTCAGTAAAACCTTCCCAGTACATTCTATACAAAATTTCAACCTATGGTTCCCTAGATTTATGTTCTTCCTTAAATTATGATTCAGCAGCTTCATTCCTAGTCCTGAGCATTTAGCCGTAACAAACATAATCATAGGCCCACAAAAGACTTGTTTTTTTCCAGCAATTTTACTCAGTATAGCCAAAAGCTGATAACAGCCAGCATGACCTTCAACAGGAAAATAGAGAGAGAGAGAGCATTTTCTCAATTTGTTGAAATTTTGCTTCCTGGCAATTGTCAGTTTGGCTCTAACAAACTCATAAATATTCTCTACAGTTTTGGACATTTCTTACGTCGACATAGTTAAGTATTTTAGGAGATGGCGTTTGGAGTCAGAGATGTCTGGGACTGAACTCCAACTCTGCAATTTACAGTAGAGACTCTCTAAACAGATCTCCAGTGAACTGATTCACCAGCTTAACCAATGCATCCAACAGCCTGGCTCCACTGCATGCCCCAGGTGGCAGGTAAGTTATCTCTTGCACATCTGAGCACTTCAGCTTCAACAACTTTTGAATAATGGATCAACTGGAAGGCATGCCCTCATATATTTAGTTAGTTATATAGTTATATGTAGTCACATGTCTTAGGGGAGCTCCTCAAAGTCACAGCTAAAATTTTATGTACTGTTTCTGATTAGTTGGGACCCATTTCAAAGCGAGTTAATCATATGTTTCAACTCTTATTTTAGGTAGTAGCTAAAACATAAAAATGAAAATGTTCACACTTGCCTGAGTTTCAGTAGGTACTGTGCTTAAACTATGCTTGTCATATAGTAAATGCTTGCTAAATGTCATTTGTCTCTCTATCCTTGGCTACACAACCTTCCTGGTCTACCACCAAAAAATAAACTAAAAAGACATGTAAAGTAAAAACAAACATAAAAGAAATAAACAACAACAAAAAACAGGAAAATGGAGAAACTGATATATTCAATATAATGGAATGAACTACACACATATGCAACAATATAGATGAATCTAAAAATATTCTTCTGAGTGAAAAATGTCTTACACAAAAGAGTATTCCATTACACAAAATTCTAGACAGGAAAATTAAATCTATGGTAGAAAAAAGAATAGAACGTTGTTTTCCTGGGAAGTGGGGACAGGGATTGACTGGGGAAGGGCATGAGGGCAGAGTTTAGGTATATGCACTTGTCAAAACCCAGAGAAACTCAGAAAAATCCATAAACAATTATTGAACTTGAGTTGCTGATATACATTTTGAAGTATTCAGGAGACCTATATAAATGTTTACATTTTACTTTCAAAAATATAAGATACACTGATGGGTGGATGGAATGATGACTAAAAGGATATATATGTGGTAAAACAAGTATAATGAAAACATTAATGATAGATTCCAGGTGGTAGTTACATGGTTGTTCACTGTAACATTCTTTCAAATTTTCTGTATTTTTAAAAACTTGGTTAATAAAAAGACAAAAACTTGAGCCAGGATGATCAATTTCCACTTCATAATTCCCACTGCAGTCAACAGAGTTCTCACTATCATGGTAAAATCTGAACTACAGTCAGCAATAATCTACCTCTCTTTTCCAAACTCTTTCCAGGCACAAGATAACTAATTTTTCCCTTCCAAGGACCACATGGAGGGTGCTTGATGATAAAACAAAGTGTCCTTGGACATGAGTGACTAGGAACAGTTAACTCCAACCAGTCTCAGGTAGAAATAGGAGGTAAGAGATGCTGCTGGCCCCGCCAACCACTTGGTAGACCAGTAAGTCATGCCGTGGCCCGTGTCACGGGCCTAAAAATGGCAAGATTCTACCAGGCCATTAAGTTGGCAGGATCACTGGGAAATATGAGATACTCTAGATTATGTTTACATGAAAATACTACTCCCTCTCACACACTCCTGCTTATATTCACCTTTCATGGTCACACATGGTCTGCATATATTTACCTTTCACTCATTCCTCAACCTACTTACAATTTTTTTTCATCTATACCATCCTATTCGAACTGACCACACCAAGGTTACCTCAGAAAGCTCCTGATAGGATTAAATCTGATGGTGTAAATTATGTACTTAACACAGTACCAGATTCTACACCATTTGGATCCCACCGACATTTATAATCTTGTCCCTCATTCAAGTCATACCACATATACTCACCACACTCTAGCCACCCTGTCCTCCCTTCAGTTCCTAGGAAATGCCAAGATTTTTTTCCACCTTAGGACTTTTACAATGACTCTTCCCTGGTTGGAATATTTTCCCCAGCTGGCTCCTTAGTCTTCCAGTCTCAGCTGAAGAGTCACCTCTTCAGAGAGGCTTTCCCTAATCTGCTATCTAAAGTAAACCCCAACCCACCCTACTCTCAGTTTTACTATCACAGTACCTTGTTCAAATCCTGGAGAGCAGAAAACAATCTAATTTTTTTTTTTTTTGCTTACTTGCTGATTGTCTGAGGTCTACCTCATTAGAATGCAAATAGTACCTGGAACAGAGTGAGGCACTCAAATATCTATTGAATGAACACCAATAAGAAAATAAAATAAACTAGCTCCCCACTATGTGAGACAAAAAAAAAAAAATATTTTCCTTCTTTTAGAATCCTATTATGTTTTAAATTGGATTTTTTTTGCCATTTTCATTGGGTTTCATAAGCAGATTAACAACTGCTATTTTGACAATTCTAAGAATGACTGATTAGCTGCTCAGGTTTTTTCAATCAACAATCACTCTCTCTCCCCCCCCAAAAAAAAAGATGTTCTTTCTCCAATTCACTGTTTTGCAGCAGTAAATCCCTCTACCTATGCTTTGGGTCCCACCCTCTCTTTCCGCCCAGAGACCTTCTTCCAGCAGTCCTTCCTGATAGCTTCTTCACCTTCAATTAATCTCTTTGGCATTACAAACATATTCAAGTACTTCCCATCTTGAGAACCTAGTGAGGGCTACCATTAGTGGTGACTTACTGTTGATATGGTTATAGGGACCAAGAAATTGCCTTTGGAGTTCAGCAATTAGAGGCCTTTTCTTCTAGAATTGGGTAGTTCTAACTAAATGAATCTTAAAATCCTAGCTGCCACCAGACAGACGGTAACCTTTGGAGACTTCCAGAGTTAACAACTAAGGTCAAGTCCTGGCTTTTACTTCCAATAAAAGTAAAATAGAAAGCTGTCTGGTGTGGCTGAACTAACTTCCTCTTTCGTATCCAAGCTAAATGGCAGCAAATTGGACTTAAACCGGTACAAAATTTTTACCTCTATTTATCTTTCAAAATCCAGCCTGTCAAATATTTGGTGATGGAAGGAGAACTGACTCTGGGTGGTGAACACACAATATGATATATAGATGATGTAATACAGAATTGTACACCTGAAATCTATGTAACTTTACTAACAATTGTCACCCCAATAAACTTTAATTAAAAAAAAAAAGTTAAAAATAAAATCCAGCCTGTCAAGGGCTTGGCAGTGTCTGGAGTCCAGCTCGGAAAGCACCTTGCCCAGGCAGCCTTCTCCAGTTCTTCCCATAATGGTCCATCATTCTCTCTCCTCTGCTCAGTAATGTGTCCATCACGTTCTTTCTATGTATTCATACATCTGTCTCTCTCAATTAGAATATGAGCTCTTTGCAGGCAGGTTTTAATACAGTCATATTTATCTTGGTCTTGCCAATATCTGGCACTCTATCTCGAGATGAATTAAACTCAAATAGCATAAACAAATTAACAAATTATTGCTTTAGGCATAAAAAACCAAAATGTTATATCTGATAATTACAAATAGAATTCAACAATGAATACACACACACACACACACACACACACACACACGGAAAGTGTTGGAGGAGGTCATCGAGAGGACATGATCATTAGTCGAACCCTGAGCTGGATCCAAGCAATGGGAGGCTCCTCACCCCCTCCCGTCCTTGGAATGAACATTCCGCCCACTTTCCCATAGCTAGAGCGTTTCAAGGATGCAGCCTTGAGAGAGTAAGGTGTTTTGAGACCATCTGAACAGAATAGAGACTGAACCCCATTAAGGCCTCTATATAAGCTCTTAAGATGCTGGCTGGCAGGTGCAGAGACCTACTTGTCTTGAGAAGCCCAAGACAAACTTGGGCTATAAATTCCCTTACTTATTAAACCTGCCACTTACCAATCTGGAGTGGCCTGCGTCTTTCTTCCATCTCTCCTTGCCCTCTGTGTTCAGGGGCTAGTTTGCGAACCAACAGAAAGGTACAAAGCTATCTCCAAACCTTATTTTAAAGCATTTGAAGTATTTGAAAATATAGTATCCCTGTATCCTTGTAATATCGTTCAGTTAGATGAGAAATTCAATGCTTATTTGAGTGGAAAAACTACACAAATACTAGTAACTACATCCAATAAATGAAAATGCAACAAATGAGGGGGTGGCCTGTTGGCTCAGTTGGTTAGAGTGCGGTGCTCATAGCACTAACGTCGCCGGTTTGATTCCCACATGGGCCAGCGAGCTGCATCCTCCACAACTGGACTGAAAACAACAGCTTGACTTGGAGCTGATGGGTCCTGGAAATACAGTTCCCCAATAAAAATTAAAAAAAAAAAGAAAATGCAACAAATTATAACATGAGTTTTAAAAACATTATACACCTGTCCCTTGCTGTACATTATTTTCAACTCCAAAGGTCCACCTCAAGTATTCAAATGGAGTATTATTCTGAATGGAGCCAAGGACACTGAAGAAGTAGTTCTACCACTAAAATCCTCTCACCAAATAAGCATGTCCCAGATTTGACCCTGTAAATGATGTCTGTAACGATCTCCAAATCCAGTCTATAAAATTAAAAAATAGGTAAAACGTAACTTTAAATTAAAAAAAAAAAAACATAAATTGTACCTTTACAAACAACATCTAGAGAGAAGTAAGCTGTGTGGTCAGCACCATCCATTCGACAGGTAAGACAGCCAGAAGAAACTCCAGTACAGGAGTCTGACAGTCCATTCTCATGGTAATTATCACAGAAAGGATCCACCTGTGAGGTAAAGAAACAGTTACTCCAAACGTAACAAAAGTTTAAAAATAAAAAAAATATATGCTTAAATCATTTTTTGAGAAATAGGTTAAACAACTATAATAAACAGTGCTGAACAGATTTCATCTGACAAACATATCATAGACATGAGATGATGCCTGAGTCTCATATCTTTTTTACTTTACTTTTTAGAGCAGTTTAGGAAACTTGAGC
This sequence comes from Rhinolophus ferrumequinum, assembly GCF_004115265.2. Taxonomy (NCBI): domain Eukaryota; kingdom Metazoa; phylum Chordata; class Mammalia; order Chiroptera; family Rhinolophidae; genus Rhinolophus; species Rhinolophus ferrumequinum. The sequence continues at coordinate 20,450,805 of NC_046284.1, read as the reverse complement.
AGAAAGTTCACATATACTCCTCTCTTCCACTCTGTTTCCCCTATTATGAGGAGCATCTTGCATTTGTCCAATTGGTACATGTGTTCAATTGATAAACCAATATTGATAAAATAGATTTAACTAAAGCCCATAGTTTAAATGAGGATTCACTCTTTGTGTTGTACTATCATATGTCTTTAACGTGTGTCTGAAAATATTTGTGCACCAACCAGGTTTAATGCATTGATAGTATTAGATTCAAAGATAAAAGATATACTATTTCTTTCATCCAGGAATTCTCAATCAAAGGGCAAGAAAAAACAGGATTTTCGACAAGATGGCAGAGTAGGTAAATGCTGTGCTTGCCTCTTCTTACTAACACATCAAAATTACAACTAAATTATAGACAACCACCACTGAAAATCACCTGAAGTCTAGCTGAACTGAAGGCCTACAAGTAAAGACACAGAGAAGAAGCCGCCGCAAGATTGGCAGGAGGGGCAGAGACGTAGAACAGGCTGGTCCCACACCTACGTGTAACCATTAAAAATAGGGAGGGGTATCTCGGAGGAATGAGGGGGTCCCAGCCCCAGACCAGGCTCCCTAGGGCAGGGTTAGGGAAAGAAGTGCTAGGGAAAGAAGTCCCCATAACTTCTGGCTGTGAAGACCAGGGGAGATTGTAGCTGAGTGAGGCAAGGGAAGATGGAATCCCAAGCACTCCTATTAAAGAAACAGCACACAGACCTACTCGCTGGCGAACTCACTCGCGCTGAGTTCCAGTGCAGAAGAAGCAGCTCAAAAGGTGCCAGGGACATATGGGGAGGAGCTGTTATTGTCTGGATTCAGGGCAAGGACTGGAGGGGCATCTTTCTCCTAGACAGCAGTGCTGGTAGAATCCATTGTTTCTTTGTTGAGCCCTCCCCACTCCCAGAGTGCAGATGCAGGTAGCTGCCATATCTGAGTCTCCGTCAACCTTCCTAACACCATTCCTCCACTCCACCCTTGTGTTTCCGAGACACCACCCATTTATGGGCACAACCAAGCCACTTCCAGTGGCTTTTCCATACAAATGGCCTGTCTTGCCTCACGCTGTGGACTTTCCTAAAATCTCTCAAAGGTTCACAAAACCCAAACAAGCAGCATCTGTCTTTGGCATGTCCCGTACCTCTTTGTTGAGCAGCCCCAAGTTTGGCACTAGTGGCAGCTGGCCTCGATTTGCGGCTTGGCCTCTCCTGGGCCCCTGTGAGCCCAGTATGGGTGGCAGCCATGTGCAGATTGCTCTGTGACACATGCCAGGTGGCCCTGGACAGGGCACGAGTTGTGGCTCAACTTGGCCTGCAGCAAGGCTCCTTCCAGGAGACCCTGTGGCCAGAATGCCTGGTGGCCAGCTTTGGACTGAGGCAGAGCATCACCTGGAAACTTCTGAGGATGACACACCCAAAGCACAGACTGGGAAGGCACCAGAGCTATGCTAAAGCAAATTCTGCTCTGTAGCGTCAGCACCTGCACAACAGCTCCTCCACTGTAGTCATGGCCAGTCTCCACAACCAATCAGCCTGAGGGTCAATCCCTACCATTGACATGCAAACAGCAACCAAGGCTCAACTACGAAAGGAGAGAACACACAACCCAACAAGGGACATGCCTGGAGCACCTAGCTCAGGTAACCAGGGAAGACTGGGTTACTGGAACCCAACGGAACACCTACAACAGAAGGCCATTCTACTAAGGCTGGGAGACATAACAGCATAGAAACATGCATAATACATAGAAACAAACACATGGAGGCAAACTGGGGAGACAAATGTGTCACAAATAAAAGAACAGAACAAAACTCCAGAAAAAGAATTTAAAAAAATGGAGACAAGCAGTCTACCAGACTCAGAGTTCAAAACATTAGTTACAAGGACATTCAATGATCTCAGGGAGAACTTCAACAAAGAGATAAGAAACATAAAAATGGAGGTAGAAAACATAAAGAACAGTCAGAAATGAAGAATATGACAACTGACATAAAAGATACACAAGAGGGAATCAACGGTAAATTAGATGAAGCAGAGGATCAAACCAGTGATTTAGAAGATAAGGTAGCAGAAAACAACCAATCAGAACAGCAAAAAGAATCCAAAGAAATGAGGATAGTTTAAGGGGCCTCTGGGACAACAGCAAGTGTAATAACATTTGCATTAGGGGTACCAGGAGGAGGAGAGAGAGCAAGGAATTGAAACCAATTAGAAAAAATAATGACAGAAAACTTCTCTAACCTGACGAAGGAAATAAACATACAAGCCCAGGAAGCACAGAGTCCCAAACAAGATGAACTCAAAGAGGCCCACACCAAGACACATCATAATTAAAATGCCAAAGGTTAAAGACAAAGAAAGAATCTTAAAAGCAGCAAGAGAAAAGCAGTTAGTTACCTACAAGGAAGCTCCCATAAGACTGTCAAAGGATTTCTCAACAGAAATTTTGCAGGCCAGAAGGGACTGGTATGAAATATTCAGAGTGATGAAAAGCAAGGACATATAACCAAGATTACTCTACCCAGCAAAGCTATCATTTAGAATCAAAGCACAGATAAAGAGCTTCTCAGACAAAAAAAAAAGCTAAAGGAGTCATAACCACCAAATCAGTGTTACAAGGAATGTTAGCAGGACTTCTTTAAAACCAAAAGAAGTATAAAAAGAAAAAAAAGAAACTAAGAATAATAAAATGACAATAACTACATATCTATCAATAATTACTTTAAATGTAAATAAATTAAATACTCTAACAAAAAGATAGGGTGTCTGAATGGATAAGAAAAAAAGACCCTTACATATGCTGCCTACAAGAGACTCACTTCAGATCAGAAGATACACGAAGACTGAAAGTAAAGGGATGGAAATAGATATTTCATGAAAATGGAAATGAAAAAAAAAATCTGATGCAACAATACTTACACCAGACAAAATAGACTTTAAAACAAAGGCTACATAACAAGAGACAAAGAAGGACCCAGTAACACCACTTCTGGGTATTTATCCAAAGAAATCCAAAATGCTACTTCAAGGGAACATGTGCATCCATATACGAGGCATGATAAAAAAAAAAAATACGGTGAATGCTGCTGTGTGCCATCCAATGGAAAGGCAGGGATGTTCAATACGGAAAGTGGTGCATCGAACCTCAGTAACAGCGTGTGTCAAGTTTCAACTTGTTCGGTGCAGTCAGTTGGGGGTGAGCTACTGTTGAGAGAAGGTGTGTTTTAAATTGTGCCAGAAGTCATCCTCCATCATGACAACACACCATGTCACACGTCACTTCTGATACGGCAATTTCTGTCAAATAAAAACATTACAGTGTGTCCTCATCCACCTTATTATGGATCTGGCACCATGCAACTTCTGGCTCTTCCCCAAAGTCAAAATGACCATGAAAGGAAAACGTTTTGAATTGATTCAGGACATCAAGGAAGCCACAACAGCACAACTAAAGACAATCATGAAGGAGGACTTTCAGAACTCCCTCAGAAAGTGGGACAAGAATGATAGAATAAGTGTGTTCAAAACAAGGGGGACTATAACAGTCATCAATATTTATGCCCCCAATCAGGAAGCACCGAAATATATCAAGCAACTACTAACAGAACTAAAGGGAGAAATTGACCAAAACACAATTATACTAGGGGACCTAAATACATCATTGACAGCTATGGATAGATCATCCAAAAAAAAAAAATAATAATGAAATAGCAGCCCTAAATGACACATTAGATGAAATGGACATAATTGACATATATAGAGCACTTCATCCTAAAACATCAGACTATACATTCTTTTCTAGTGTACATGGAACATTCTCAAGGATAGACCACATATTGGGACATAAAATCAGCCTCAGCAAATTTAAGAAGACTGAAATCATACCAAGCATATTCTCTGATCACAAGGCTTTGAAATTGGATATCAACTGCAAAAAGAAAGCAGGAAAAAACACAAATACATGGGAGATTAAACAACATACTTTTAAAGAACGACCGGGTCAAAGAAGAAATTAGAGGAGAGATCAAAAGATACATAGAAACAAATGACAATGAAAATACATCCTACCAAAATGTTTGGGATGCAGCAAAAGCAGTTTTAAGAGGGAAATTTATATCATTACAGGCCTATCTAGAGAAACAAGAAAAATCCCAAATAACCTCATTTTACACCTTAAAGAACTAGAAAAAGAAGAACAAGTGAAACCCAAGGTCAGCAGAAGAAAGGAAATAACAAAAATCAGAGCAAACCTAAATGAAATAGAGAACAAAAAGACAATAGAAAAAATTAATGTGACAAAGAGCTGGTTCTTTGAAAAGATTAACAAAATTGACAAACCGTTGGCTAGACTCACTAAGATAAAAAGAGAAGACACTAATTAACAAAATCAGAAATGAAAAAGGGGATGTTATCACGGACACCAAAGAAATACAAAGGATCATCCAGGAATACTATGAAGGACTATATGCCACCAAATTCAATAACCTACAAGAAATGGACAAGTTCTTAGAAACATATAGCCTTCCAAGGCTGAACAATGAAGAACTGGAAAATCTAAACAGACCGATCACCAGTAATGAAATTGAATCAGTCATCCAAAACCTTCCCAAAAGCAAAAGTCCGGGACCAGATGGCTTCACTAGTGAATTATACCAAACCTTCAAAGAAGATCTAATACCAATTCTGCTCAAAATCTTCCAAAAAATTGAAGAAGAGACAGTACTCCCTAACTCATTTTATGATGCCAACATTACCCTGATACCAAAACCTGGTAAGGACAACACAAAACAAGAAAACTACAGACCAATGTCTCTGATGAATACAAATGCAAAAATCCTAAACAAAATTCTAACAAATCGAATACAACAATGCATTAAAAAGATTATTCATCGGGGCCGGCCCGGTGGCTCAGGCGGTTAGAACTCCATGCTCCTAACTCCCAAGGCTGCCGGTTCAATTCCCACATGGGCCAGTGGGCTCTCAACCACAAGGTTGCCAGTCGCTTCCTCAAGTCCCCCAAGGGATGGTGGGCTCCGCCCCCTGCAACTAAGATTGAACACGGCACCTTGAGCTGAGCTGCCTCCCGGATGGCTCAGTGGGTTGGAGCGTGGGCTCCCAACCACAAGGTTGCCTGTTCGATTCCTCGAGTCCCACAAGGGATGGTGGGCAGCACCCCCTGCAACTGAGATTGAACATGGCACCTTGAGCTGAGCTGCCGCTGAGCTCCCGGATGGCTCAGTTGGTTGGAGCGTGTCCTCTCAACCACAAGGTTGCAAGTTCGACTCCCGCAAGGGATGGTGGGCTGTGCCCCCTGCAACTAGAAACTGCAACTGGACCTGGAGCTGAGCTGTGCCCTCCATAACTAAGACTGAAAGGACAACAACTTGAAGCTGAATGGCACCCTCCACAACTAAGACTGAAAGGACAACAACTTGACTTGGAAAAAAGGCCTAGAAGTACACACTGTTCCCTGAATAAAGTCCTGTTCCCCTTCCCCAATAAAATCTTAAAAAAAAAAAAAAAAGATTATTCATCACGACCAAGTGGTGTTCATCCCTGGGGCACAAAGATGGTTCAACATCCTCAAATCCATCAATGTGATACATGCAAATCCATCAATGTGATACATCACATAAACAAAATAAAGGACAAAAGTCATATGATTATATCAATTGATGCAGAAAAAGCATTTGACAAGATACAACATCCATTTATGATTAAAACACTTCATAAAATAGGTATAGAAGGAAAATACCTTAACATAATAAAGGCCATATATGACAAGCCCTCAGCTAAATTCATAATTCATGGTGAAAAACTGAAGCCCTTTGCTCTTCGTTCAGGAACACGACAGGGCTGTCCCCTATCACCTCTGCTTTTCAACATAGTGTCGGAAGTTCTTGCCAGAGCAATCAGGCAAGAGAAAGAAGTAAAAGGCATCCAAATTGGGAATGAAGAAGTTAAATTGTCACTCTTTGTAGATGACATGATGCTATATATAGAAAACCCTAAAGACTCCACCAAAAAGCTATTAGAAAAAATCAACGAATACAGTAAAGTTGCTGGCTACAAAATCAACGTACAAAAGTCCATTGCATTCCCATATACTAACAATGAAATCTCAGAAAAAGAAATACAAACAACAATTCCTTTTGCAATTGCAGCAAAAAGAATAAAAGACGTAGGAATAAACTTAACTAAGGATGTGAAAGACCTATATGCTGAAAACTATAAGACATTTTTAAAAGAAATTGAAGAAGACACAATGAAATGGAAAGACATTCCGTGCTCATGGATTGGAAGAATCAACATAGTTAAAATGGCCATATTACCCAAAGCAATATACATATTTAATGCAATCCCCATCAAATTCCCAATGGCATTTTTTAAAGAAATAGAACAAAAAATCATCAGATTTGTTTGGAACCACAAAAGATCCTGAATAACCAAAGCAATCTTAAGAAAAAAGAACAATGCTGGACGTATCACACTCCCTGACTTTAGCTTGTACTACAGGGCTACAATAATCAAAACAGCATGGTATTGGCAGAAAAACAGACACATAGACCAATGGAATAGAACTGAGAACCCAGAAATAAAACCACATAAATATGGACAGATAATTTTTGACAAAAAAGCAAAAAACATGCAATGGAGAAAAGACAGCCTCTTCAATAAATGGTGCTGGGAGAATTGGATAGCCACGTGCAAAAGAATGAAACTGGACTGCTCTTTGTCACCATGTACTAAAATTAATTCAAAATGGATCAAAGATTTAAGCATAAGCCCTGACACAATAAACTGCATAGAAGAAAACATAGGTACTAAACTTATGGACCTTGGGTTCAAACAGCATTTTATGAGTTTGACTCGAAAGGCAATGGAAGTAAAAGCTAAAATAAACGAATGGGACTATATGAAACTTAAAAGCTTCTGCACAGCAGAAGAAACCATTGACAAAATAAAGAGGCAACCAACTGAATGGGAGAAGATTTTTGCAAACAGTGCTTCCGATAAGGGGATAATATCCAAAATATACAAGGAACTCATGAAACTCAACAACAAGAAAACAAACAACCCAATTGAAAAATGGGCAGAGGACCTGAAGAGACATTTCTCCAAAGAGGACATACAAATGGAAAATAGATATATGAAAAAATGCTCAACATCACTAATCATCAGAGAAGTGCAAATAAAAACCACAATGAGATATCACCTCACCCCAGTCAGAATGGCTATCATCAACAAGACAAATAGTAACAAGTGTTGGAGAGGCTGTGGAGAAAAAGGAACCCTCATACACTGTTGGTGGGAATGCAGACTGGTGCAGCCACTATGGAAGGCAGTGTGGAGGTTCCTCAAAAAATTACGAATAGAATTACCATATGACCCAGCAATCCCTCTCCTGGGTATCTACCCAAAAAATCTGAAAACATTTATACATAAAGACACATGTGCTCCAATGTTCATTGCAGCTTTGTTTACGGTGGCCAAGACATGGAGACAACCAAAATGTCCTTCGATAGATGAATGAATAAAGAAGTTGTAGTATATATGCACAGTGGAATACTATTCGGTGGTAAGAAAAGATGACGTAGGACCATTTGTGACAATATGGATGTATCTTGAGATTATAATGCTAAGCGAAATAAGTCAGACAGAAAAAGCAGAGAACCATATGATTTCACTGATATGTGGTATATAAACCAAAAACAACAAAAGAACAAGGCAAACAAATGAGAAACAAAAACTCATAGACACAGACAATAGTTTAGTGGTTACCAGAGGGTAAGAGGGGTGGGGGGTGGGAGATGAGGGTAAGGGGGATCAAATATATGGTGATGGAAGGAGAACTGACTCTGGGTGGTGAACACACAATGAGATTTATAGATGATGTAATACAAAATTGTACACCTGAAATCTATGTAATTTTACTAACAATTGTCACCCCAATAAATTTAAAAAACAAACAAACAAACAAACAAACAAGGGGGACTATTTTGAGGGGGATTAATGGCAATGTGTCTTTACTGTAATAATTTTCTTTATTTAAACATTCACTGTATTTTTCGATCACATCTCGTATTCATAGCAGCATTGTTTACAATGGCCAAGATGTGGAAGCATACTGGGTGTCCACTGATGAATGAATGGAGAAAGAAGGGGTGGTATACGTATACAATGGAATATTGCTTGGCCATGGAAGAGAATGGTTTCTTGCCATCTGTGTTGGCATGGGTGTACCTGCAGGGTATTGTGCTGAATGGAGTATCTCAGACAGAGAAAGACAGATGCAATATGATTTTGCTTATATGTGGAATCTAAACAACAAAATAAACAAATAATACAGAAACAAATTCATAGATACGAACAACATTTTGATGGTTGCCAAATGGGAGGGGGATTGGGAGTGGGTGAAAAAGGCATTAAGAAGTACAAATTGGTTGTTACAAAGTAGTCATAGGGATGTAGGGTATAGCATAAGGAATATAGTGAATAATATGGTAATAACTATGTACAGTGCCAGGTGGATACTAGACTAGTCAGGGGGATTGCTTCATAAATTATATAAATGTCTAACCACTATGCTGTACACCTGAAATTAATATAAAATAATAGTGAATGTCAACTGTAATTGAAAAATTTAAAAAGGGAAAAAGGTAAAGGGAAATAAGAGGTTCAAATTTCCAGGTATAAAACAAATAAGTCATGGGATGTAATATACAACATAGGGAATATAGTCAATAATATTGTGATAGCGTGGGACGGTGTCAGACGGTTGCTGGACTTATCATGGTGATCACTTCCTTAGGTATATAAATGTTAAATAACTATGGTGTACACCTAAAACTAATATAATATTGTATGTTAGCTATATTTTAATAAAAATCTTTTACAAAAGACCAGTAAAAGACAAAAATAACTAATTCAAAGCCAAGTTGTGACAAATGGTAAAAAAAGGGGGGGGCAAAAATTGGCTTCTGGGAATTTCTAGTAGGGAGAGAATTTCAGACTGAGAAAATATAGGACAATTTCTTGGAGAAAATGGGATTTGACTTAGGCTGTGAAAAGAGAAAGATTTTTACCTGGCAAATGGGGGTAGGGTTCAGTTCGTTGGTAGGGAGACAGCAAGGGAGGAAAGAAGACACATAAGTTAGAGGAACAAGAAAGAAAACCATAAGATTCTGTATCATTGTACCTAGGGATACAAAGCATGAGATATAGTTGGCAAAATAACAGGAGTAGGGGTGGCACTAAAAAAGGCTAGTCAAATCAGGGCTTAATTTATCTATAATAGGGAGGCATTCAAAGCTTTTATTATTGAAAATATAATGGCCTTTATTTTATACTTTACTTTTCTAATTATACAAATATTACATGTTCATTATGCAAAAAATGTAAAAGATTTAGAAAAGAAAAAAGCAATTACATATAATCCATAAATCTACTACTTATCTAAAGATAAACACTGACCATATTCTGGTACTTACCCTGCTCCAGATGCTTTTACTATGCATAAATAGGTATGCACTATTTTAACGGAAAATTTAATATTATTTTCATTATTAACATATCATCAAATACTCACAAATATGTCAACAGATTGCTGAAACATTACTTTAAAGGATAATATGGAGTCCCACTGAATGGACGTGCCATAATTTATAGATTAAATTCCACATAGTTGAACATTTGTCTTATATCCTAACACATTGCCTACTTGCCTGTTTTATTTCTGGAGGATAAACTGCTAGGAGTGGAATTTCTTGTTCAAAAGTTTCTAATGTGAACGTGATCCATGGATGTGTAAATTCATTTTAATGTTTATTTTTTGAATAAACTGGTTCATGGCCTATTCCCATTTTTCTATCCATGGCTTCCCAGCTGCCAGTGCCAATCTCTTGGTTATTTTCCTCTCATTCTCTTTCATTGAGGAATGAAGCACCAGACTCCCAACTAACTCTTGACTACCAATTCTGCCAATATCCAAGTGGATGATCCATAAGGCCCCCATACTCTCTGTTCCCTGACTCCACACTAACTCACTGCCATAGCTAGTAAATACGTCTTCCCACAATCTGAAACTATCTACACCTCAAAACTACAATATCATTGTTTTATTTTATAATTACAAAAATATTTTATGTCCATTAATGCGAAATCAGTAAACAGATATTTCTGAGAAAATAAAGGCTACAGGGCAGGAGTTCCTGTATCAACCTTCTGGCACCTGTCCTAGCTTTCTCTGCCTTCCCTTCTATAACAAGAGGGCCGTCCAAGTCCTTAACCAAGGTCGACCCCTTCACTGGGCACATGGTACCATTCCCTCTTGCCTCCATGTAGACTTTGCTCCACCAGTTATTGCTTGTCTTCTTACATTAACAATTTTTCTCTTTCTAATTAATCAACATATAAACATACTCTAGACTCTCCTGTCTTAAAAAAAAGATAAATAAACCTCCCTTGATTTTATTTCCCCCTCAGTGTCATTTCTTTTCTCCTCCTCCTAGCAGAAAATATTGAAAGAATGTCTATACTCACTTTCTCATCTCCTATTTCTTCCTCATTCCCCTCTGATCAGTCTTTTATCCCCAACATTCCTCTGAAACTGCTCTTAAGATCACCAGCAACCTCTGGTTGCCAAATCCAATGGTCATTCTCAATCTCTTAGCATTGGATCCAGTTGATCACTCCCTACTTCTGGAAATACTTTGCCTGGCTTCTGTGCGGCCACCCTCTCAGCTGAAACAACTGCATCACAACCTCCTTTGTTAGGTCCTTCTCCTGTTTCTTGTCCCTAAACTGAGTACACTAAGTTACAGACATGGATGTCCCACAGGTGTCTCAAGCTTAGCATGTACAAAATTTAACATATCCTAAACTTCCCACAAATAACTGCACTCCTCCCATCTTCTCCATCTCAGAAAATGGCAATTGAGCTAACGTGCTCTTACCACAAAACCCCTGGCATAACTCTTACTTCCTCACTTTCTCTCATATACCCATCCAATCCATCAGCAAGTCACATCAATACCTTAAAAATATGCCCATGGTCCGACCATTTCTCACCACCTCTATTTTTACCACTCTAGTCCACGCGACTAGCATTTTACATCCACAATATTGCAAAAGCATTCGATGTCACCCGTTTCCTTCTTCACTCACCACCATCCATTATCCACACAACAGCCAATGTTTATTTTTAATGATGCATGAAATCTGTCTTTTCTCTGTTTAAAATATTTTCATAGATTTCTGCTTCACTTCAAGTAAATCCTAAATTGCTTATCCCAATCTACAAGGCCATACATGATCTCTTCCTCGGTGCCCTCATCTACTACTCTCACTCCCTCTCACCATGCTCCAGCATCTTGGACCATCTTTCTGTCTCTCAAACACACATCACCTTTTAGACTGCCTAAAATCTAAATTGAATTTTAAAAAAATCACTTCATTAGTGACCAGGAGCCTTGACTTCAGACACTCAGACACCAGAGAATGAATCATCCATGTGGACCAAGGAGCAGCAGATGGAGGGCTCTTCTGGGTAAGGAGCTGCAGTGGGGTAAAAATAGGCAAAGCCTGGAGCTCAGCTCACATTCCTTGATAAGTGATTTCCACATATATGAGCAAGGGTAGTTTTGGGTTCATGGTGGGTAGGTGGATGAGGAAGTCAGATTTAAGTGGGATGACACATGACAGGAAGAGAAGGTAATAGAGATAGACAATTCTCTCAAGTTGCCTTGCCTGCAAAGGTAAGAGGGGAAGCTAAAAGAAGAAGTGATCTTGAGGGCCAGGACTTGTATTTTGTGAGCAAGATTCGAGCATGTTTAATGTTAAATGCTGATAGATATTGGCCCTTAAAAGGATGACCTAAAAAGAAAGGAAGAAAAAAGATACTCAATAGTGTGAGAAAGGGTTCAGTTAAAACAAACCACAAAAAAAGACTAGCTTTGTAAGAAAATGAAGTTACCCAACCCTATCCCCCATGAAGTGCTAGTCCTAAGGTGACTTGATAGATCACTTCTTTATAATCTTCATGGAATATATAATTCTGATGTTAAATTGTGCAGAAATATAAAGAATAAAGGAAAGCTCCTGATTCTTTTTATAAATACTATATAACATGACTCCAAAAACTAATAACAATAACATAAAAGACACAGCTATAGATCAATTCCATTTATGGAAATACAAACCTCTAAATGAAAGGAAAGCAAGCAAATCCAGCAGAACATTACAAGAATTATAAAAAATCAAATGAGGATCCTTTACATAAAGTAAGAATGGCTCAGTATTAGGAAAATGATTCATATTTTCTTCACATCAGTAGCTCAAAGGAAAGTAAAACTAGATGAAGATCTTGAGAGTGCTGAAAAATATTTAGAAAATTCATCGTCCCTGATTTTCAAAGAAATCTAGAAATGTAATAGAGGACACTTCTTTAACATAACTAAGATATTTCAAAGCATCTGTTAGTATCATGCATTCCAATAACAATGAAAACCAGATAAGAGTTATAACCAGTCTTTCTCGTATTTCAAGATGCCCATTTTCCCCCCATTTTAACATTTCTGAAACCAAAAGGACAGCCATAACCTATGTATACTCTAAATTTCCATTTTCAAATTATTGGTGTGTCTTAAAACTGACAGGAGTGTTAAAAATTGATGACATTCTATTTAAAGGGCCAATCAGTGTTGAATAGACATAAATACTGTATTTCCTAGATGTTAAAATTCCCTTTTGAGATACTGAAATCATGCTATTTCTTATTATACATGTCAAAAAATTAACTGCCTTTGTTGATTTTGAACTTACAATGGTAACCTACAAAAGAATTAAAAAGAATGTGGCACATATATGTGTTTGTATAAATTAATACAATACTGATAAAAGGGAACAGAGAAATGGATAATGCAATTTAACCGAATTCCACATCTTTTATAATACAAAGACAATAAATATTGGCTAATATTGTAACAGAATAAAATGCTGTCTTTCTGACTCATGTTGCTCGGGCCTGCCCAGTTCCCACAACATGTCAGTTAGCAATTCCTGCTTAGTCCTGCACATAGACATACCAATCATGAAAGGAATCTAACCTGCAGCCTAAGAATTACTGAAACAACCTCCCGGCTCGAAACTACCTCCCCAAGGAGATTGTTTATCAAAGATTTATAAGAACCTCATGACTGGGAACACCAGAGTTTGTTGACCAAAAGCAAAGAAGTTTCACCATCCGCCTCAGACCCTTGCTGGCGTCCAGAAGTCTGCAGTTATCAATCACCTCCTGACCTCAAACCCCTCCCATTTCCCCCTTCCCCTAACATAAAAGAAGCCTGAATTCTGTATTTTCTCAAGATGATTCTTTAGGATGCTAGTCTGCCATATTCTTGGCTTGCTGACTTTCTGAATAAAATCACTTTCCTTGCCCCAACTCTTTGTCACTCGACTTATTGGCTGTTGTTTGAGCTTTCACTCAATTACAACATTGTTAGTCAAGAAACGGTATTAGAATATTATGCATGCTATCCAGGCTCCCACAAGAGGGCTTTTACTTCTAAAAGAAAAAAACCACAAAAAGCACCATATCTCAGGAATAAAATTTACCCAGGAGGGCACGAAGGACAATTTTTACTTTTCATTTTATATCCCTCTAGAGTTTGATTTATTTATGTATTATTTTATGTGTATATAAAACTTTTCAAATTTAGAGAAAGTTTATATGAAGCATTCAGTTGATAGTGCTACCTAAATAATAGTAATAATAATAATAAAGTGCATCTCAATCATTTAAGAAAGGGACAAAGAGTTCAATAAGTTTGCCATCTACCAAATTACGTAACAAAAATCAATACTTTACTATATAGGAGATAAAATTGGTTTGAACAAATAATATATAAATATATTAATAATGATTTAAATTATCCTAATATTAAGTTTATTTTAATAAATAATTTTACATAAACTATTTAAATAAAAATGTATATTGACAATGGAATAAAAATATTAAAAATCTGAGAAATAAAATTAGCAGGAAATATACAGAACCTATTGGAAGAGAAGTATAAAACCATTCATTCAGAAGCATAAAAGGGGAGGGACATGCCTTGTGGAGGAAAAGGCAATTACCATTATGTCAGTTCTCCCTATAATAGGTAAATCTATAAACTCAGTCATCCCCATTTCAAAATCCCAACGGGTATTGTGGTTGTTGTGGCTGAAGAGTGGGGGAACTACACACATTGCTTTTAAATTGATGCAGAAAAACCAACACACAAGAATGATCAGCAAAATTTCAAAAACTTAAACAAGTTTTTGACAGGGAAACCAGACTCCCAAACATTTCAAAGTGTTGTAATGCTTCAGTATTCCAAACCACTTGCTTATACGTCCAGGGCAAGATAACACAATCAAATGAACACAATAGGATGTCCTCACAGTTTCAAATGTCTATAGGAATGTAACGCATGAAAGAAGCAGCACTTCAACTCAATAGGGGAAAAGTGGATTGACAAAAGAAAAATTCTGAGGTGTTCTAAATTAAATTACAGCAGCCGTACTGAGAGAAAAAGACAGGGATAGTGAAGTAGTTAATGGCCGTGGGACAACTAACAAAAGACTGCTCACATTCCTGAATGTCTGTTGAAGCCTCAATCAACCTCCAGGCATCTATTAGCAGACCACTAGATGTCTCTGCATCCTGCATATGCAAGAATTTTCAGGACTGCTGCCCGTAAATCAATCAAAAGTAGTAGGCTGTGCACCTATTCTAGAACGGTCCCGCTTCACCTTTTTCCACCCCTCTAATCTGCAGCCAATGTAAATTCTTTCAAAACAATTTACATCTTTCTTTCCTAAAACATAATGTATAAAAAAATCTGTCAACTCCAGTACAGCGGATATGTTGTCTTTTCCACTTGGCCTTGCTGTTGGTGGTTTAGACTGCAAGCCCCAGGACTTAGTCCTTTTCTGGTGAGCATTTGGCTCAATAAAACCTTTCTTTCAGAAAAACTTTTGGCTGTGAAATATTTTTAACAGGATTATTCCATTAAAGGTATGGGGATAAGAACGTAGTCAATAACAAAACAAGACCTGGATCCTTCTCTTAATTGTTATACCCAAATCAACTCCAGGCACTCTATTTAGATGTAAATAAATAACTTTCAGAATAAAATCTAAGTGAATATTTGTGTAAATTATGAAATGGAGTAAACCTTTATAAGAATTTTTATTGAACCAAAAAGCCACGGGGACAAGATGGACACATTTGAAGTATGTAAAAATTAAACTCCACAAAGTTGAAAGACAGTCTTGCAGGAAATACTTGCAAAACGTTCATATGATAAATTTCCTAACAAAGCTCTAATTTCCATAACACACAAATAGCTCTAATGCTCCTAATATAAAAACAGCTCTAAGAAGTTCCTCTACTCTCATCAACATTTAAAGAAATGCAAAATAAAACTGAAACAGGTTTTCATTTTTCAGATTGGCAAAGATTTCAAAGCTTGACAGTATTTCCATCCTTGTCAATATTGACAAACAGGCAGTTTCACAGCTTGTGTCAATTAGTACAATAAAGCTGAAGCATAATTTGATTATACAGTAGTCCCCGCCTTATCTGCGGAATATATACATTCCAAAACCCCCAGTGGATGCCTGAAACTGCGGATAGTACCGAACCCTAATTAACTTCTTCAACTTTGTTGGAAATGTTGCAGCACACTCTGTCGGCAGACACAGCCTCTCCAGTAATTTTTTATATTTCCCCCTCCAAACCTATTTCTGAATCTGTGCAACCATCCCTTACTTGTGTGGCAGAGCCCCTTGTAATTTTAATGCCCCTAGTATTGTGGCAGATAGAATTAACTAATTTAATTCTCAATTAGATCTTTGTTCACATGTTAACCGCTCTTCTTGCTCAACTCCTTTTGTTCTCACAGTACAATTTTGTGTTGCTGATGTGCTGTTTGTTTGTGAGGCAGGAGGAGGTAATTTCAGGGTCTCAAGAATTTACGAGTGTGTTTTGCAGAAGGAGGGAATTCTCCAAGGTAGCTGCGGCCAGCTGCTGGAGCCCAGAAGTCCAAGGTGAAAAAGTGTTACCTATGACTAAAGAAACAGACTTCTCTCTTAGTTCCCTGGAACTCCCCTTCCCCTGCCCCCCTTTTAAACCCTGTTCCCAGCTTCTCTGGAGGAGCCACTGGAACCTTCTCTTTCTTGGTGTTGGTTCCTTTGTGCACAGGCTTAATAAACCTTTGCCTCTTGCTTGAACTTTCTTGTGGTGATCTCTCTTGATTTCCATCTGGGAGATTGCAAGAACCCAGGGTGTGAGGGTGAAATTCGGTAAATCAATAATGTAATTAGACTTAGCTAGTTTGCAGTTTTACTCACCTCATAGCTCACTATCTAGCCACTTGTAGTTAGACTTAACTAGTTTACACTTAGATCCATCCTGATATTCAGCTGTTTTCTCTTTGTTTCTCCTCTCACTGACTGACTTAAGAATTCTGTTTTGTTCCCTTTCCTAAATCTACACATACCTCATTAATCTATTTACTCAGAAGAATCCTAACCTGGAAAGAGCAACTTAATCCTCAGGCACCGGGACAGCAGAATCCATTTTGCAACTCTCTTGCAGTTTTTACTGGTGACACATAAAACCCCAGGCCACGGTGGTCCGGAGATAACATTATCTTAAAACAGACCAGACCTCAGAGAGTGATATCAGCCCTCGGACCTGCCTGACCAACTCCCCCTTTACTTTGTTCTTCTTGTGTACTTATAAAACCTTCTGACCTGTCTAGGAATGGGGAGGTGGCCTTTGGACAAGAGCCTGCCATCCTCCCAGAATGTTGGCATTCTTAATAATCCTGCTTTTCTTTTCACCAACCTTGTCTCTCGATTTTTAACTTTTTCAAGTGGCAGGCAGCCGGCAGGCAGCTGAACCTTAGCACGGTATCAAGGGCACCTGTAACACTTGCAGTAAATGGCTTGGTGTCACTTGTTTCAGGGGATCCCTTGCTGAAGTCTTCATATAGGCTCAATGCTTTCTGGAGCAACATGTTGCCATCAATCGAAACACATTTTCTGTTCACATCTTCCACCTACAAATTTAATGCCTTTTCCGTCGAAACTAAACACTTATCACACACTGCGGCTATAACTTCTGCAGTTTGAGGTGGGACGGCAAAACTAGTATGAATTTCCTTTTCCTTCTTCACAGTTTCAAAGATATAAGATTCACTCTTACTAATAGATCTCAGCAACCTCAGCGTACTATGCTTTATCTTCCCTTATAAAGGTGAGAATTTTCACCTTTATAAAGTGCTTCCTTTACGGCTTCTCTTTGGCATATTCAAATTACCAGCATCACGACTCTTGCGCTTTGGGGCCACTATTAATAAAATAAGGGTTACTTTAACACAAGCACTGTGATACTATGACCATGGATCCGATAACTGAGAAGACTACCACCGTGTTTCCCCGAAAATAAGACCTAGCCAGACAATCAGCTCTAATGAGTCTTTTGGGGCAAAAATTAATGTAAGACCCGGTCTTATTTTCGCGGAAACACGGTAAGTGACTAACAGGCGGGGAGCACCTACAGTTTGGGGACACTGGACAAAGGGATGAGTCACCTTCCAGGACTGACAGCAGAACAGTGTGAGATTTCATTACACTATTCAGAATGGTGAGCAATTGAAAAGTTATGAATTGTTTATTTCTGGAATTTTCCACTTAATATTTTTGGACCACAGTTCACCACACATAATTGAAACTGTGGATAAACTGAATTAAAATGGTAAATATCTGTACTGAGGTAATGGTTGCATGACTGTAAATTTACTAAAAATATAATTGAACTATGTACCCTTAAAACCAAAGCATCTTATGGTATGTAAATTGTATCTCAATAAAACTGTGTTGAAAAAGTGAATAAAATGCATATCTGTTCACCTACCAATTACATTTCAACAAATACAAAAATTGTTTACTTGGTTGAAGAAAGGAAGCGTTCAGGATAGTATAGACTCTAGTAATTATCACCGTTAACCTTATTTTTAAATACTGAAGAATAGATATACAATTTATACTTTCATAAACAGAAACCACAAAGACAAGAACAAATGCCCCACTCAATCTAGTGAATGGGACTTCAAATTCCACCTACATTTATTATACGAGGTCACCTCAGGGACGCTGAATTAATAGAAGCAAGATTGAAAGCCCCCCAGGAATAAAGACAGTCCCGAAACTCATAATAATCTTACTTTGATTGCTTTCAATTCCTGAGATATTTGATCTTCTTCCACAATTGCAGTAACTCTTTGTCCAACTTTCAGAAGCACACCGCCAGTCACAACATCACCACTGAAGTAGATCAACTCATTAATGAAGCCATAATCATTACAGAACTTGGTCACGACTCCCTGCACAGTTTTTAACATGGTGTCACCTAAGAGATGGATAAACAAAAGGTTTCATTAATTAATCTCAAAAGCAAACACCCACTATAAATAAGTCCTACCATAGGAAGATTTGGTAGGTGATGATCTAAATCTAGAAATAAATTGGGCAAGATTTGAGATACAGTTGGCAATGACAGTAGGGCACAGTGGTTAAGTGTGCAGGATTTGAGAGGCAGAATGCTTAGGTTGAAATGTTGGTTCCACCATTTCTCTGTATAGCACAGTGACTCCATGGCCAAGACAGTGGAACACTAAGGAGAAGAGCACTGGGTCTGGAGCCAGACCACCTGGCTTTGAAACACAGCTCTTCCCCTTACATAGTACAGTGTAACCCTCACTGAATTTGTTTTCATCTGTAAAGCCAGGACAATACCAATGTCTAAGAGAGTAGATCCTTAAATGTTTTTACCACAAAAAATAAGATAATTATGTGACGTGATGGAGGTATTAATCAGCCTTATTGTGTAATCATTTTACAATATATACATATATCAAATCATCACGTTGTGCACCTTAAACTTACACAATATTATATGCCAACTGCATCTCAATAAAGCTGGGGGAAAACAGGTTGTTATAAATACAAACCGATACACACGTCAACTGCTTAGAACTGTGAATGTCTCCACAGGTTAGAGCTTATATATTAGTTGTCATGGTATCTGCATCTAGACAAGTCTTTAAGCATCCATTATTGTTATATAATTTCATCATTATCAACAACAGCAGCAGATTCTTAAACATCTCACCAGACAAAGCACATAAAGAGATCTGGGATTTAAACCTAGAGTAAATGTGCATCTGAAACACTTGGCTTTATTTTGTTCTTTAATTTTGTTGCTGAACAAACACAGCTAGTAAGCCATAATTTGGGATCTGAACCTAGAGAATCAGCCTGTAGAGCCCACACCACCAGCCACAACACTTTAGGTGTTTCCCCAAAGACTTGGGTGAATTGACAGGATGGATGGCTGGGGAAAATCTTGATTATAATAAATTGTGAAATCAGAAGCCAAGAAAATCCTGAAAATTTGAAGGGAAAAAAAAAAACGAGGCAAATTTGTTAGGTGAAACCATAAAACACAAGAAAGTGGAAGGGACCAGGGTGACAACTGTCACTTAGGCACATGAAAATATGTCAAAGATTCTACTGTGCTGTCCCATTGGTAAAAGTAAGGATAATTAGTGGACGCTATATAGTGCGAGACCTTAGCTAAAAGCTAAATAGCAGCCTTCTACGGCAAACTTTGCTAACTCCACTAGCAGAGAAGCTGCAGAGAGACTCTGGCATGAGCGGGGCTGCGTCCCTGTTGGGAGAGGAATGCTGACCAAAGAATAGTCTCTTCCAGACTATTAACCTGAGCACACTGTGAATTTACTCCCCAGGAAGAAAGTGCCTCAGGCGCGGCCGCCAGAGCAAGAGCCTCAGCGACTCCAGCTCACGCCTCAGGGGGCGGGGACTCGCGCCTAAGCGGCGGGAGCTTGCGCCTCAATGGGCGGAAGCTCGCGCCTCAACCGCCGGAGCCAGCGCCTCAGGGGGCAGGAGCTCACGCCTCAGGGGCCGGGAGCTCACGCCTCAGGGGCCAAAGCACTGAAGTGAGGAAAAAGCTGCTAGACTCACCGTATGGGTGATACTAGCCCTGTGCCCTCTGTCTCTGGTTGTATGTCCCCGACCCGGCTGTAAAATAGACTTGGCAATACTACTACTACTCTCATGGGAGTTTTTTGAGGATTAAACGCCATGAATGCACTTAAGGCCCTGAACCCAGGGCTTGGCACAGACGAGTACTTCAACACACAATAGAATTAATGCGATTCACAGCAGGGATGCGATCCATTCCCCACCCCCACCCCCAAATCCTTCTCACATTTTAAATAGATTCCCACCAACAAAATGTGTCATTAACTCAGGGCCAGACTCTGGGGCAGGTTTTTAGGATCCAAAGGTGAGCAAGTTAAATACAGTCCCCGCCCTCCTAGGGGCGAAACATATGACTGTCCGCTTGACTTCAAAACACATTCACATAGCATACGCACAAAGTACCGAAGGCATCTAGGGTAGGGCACAGCTCCCCAGGGGACTCCTCTACACCATCGCCACTTTGGACTTGGAAGTCCCGGCACCTCAGAGATTCCGAGACGCCCCTCCCCGCAAAATGGCACCGCCCTGGGCACGCAGCGCCCTTCTGAACTTTGAAGCCCAGAACCAGGAGTGGGGCGCACCCCTAGGTGAGTTGAGTACCTTCCAAGAGACTCTGATGCTGCTCCCTCTCTGCCGCCGACGAGTCGGTCCTCCTCCAGAAACCAAGAGCCCTGGAAATAAACCGAAGCATGGTCCTATTTTCAGAGCGGCCTGGGGCCCACGTGACACTGGGCTCCGCGAGGCTTGCTTCAGTCTAAGTCTAGTCCCTTCTCGGTAGCGGTGCCTGCTCCTCTGCACCGCCAACCTCTAATCGGAGGGTTTCACACAAGCCTTAGCCACGGCTGCCAACTGAGGAGCCCACCACCCAGCCAATGTGGGCGTGGTGCGCTCAGCGAGGGCTGATGAGCGGGACTCCGACGCTCCTCTCACCACAGACGTAGGCCGGAAAAGTGGTGACCTATGGGAAATCGCTTCCAGGCCCACCCCTTTTGCATTTCTTAGGGTAGAGGGTCTGATCTATGGGCTTCTGCAGGGAGGGCCTAGTGTCTGTCTTGAAAGGTGGCGCAAGAACTTGCCCAGAGGATGGAGGTAGGCTCCCAGGTGTTGAGCCCCCACTTCTCCCAGCCTGAGTGCTTTTCTTTTGCCTCTAGGCGCCCTCTACCCACCCACCCACAGCAGCTCCACCTCTTCACCCCTACACCCACTCCACAGAGAGTTCAGCGGTCAGCTCTAAGCAACTGCTTTCTGTTGAATGTTAAATATTATTGCTGATGTAAGAACGTCCAAACTTGTAGGGAATTATAAGAGCTTATTTGAGCCAAACTGACAATATGCCAGAAAACAGGATCTCAAATGCTCCTGCAAATGACAGTTTTGCAGTTCTTTTTACATATTTGGAATTAAAGTGGGAATTTAAGGGAGATTACATGAAGGTGGGAGAAAGCAAGACAGGGAAATCTCTATGATTGAATTATAGGATAGTTAATAAGATTATATGCTCCCTTGAGGGTGGTCTCCCAGGGTTCTGAAAAAGAGGATTATTCTGACATTTCAAGGGTATGTTAAGAAACACCCTGACCCCTTTTCTTGTCTGCTAGATGCACAAGGCCAGTGGACAGGGCTTACTTAAGGCAAAGATAAACCTTTTACTAGGGAAGTTAATAGATCTGAGGCATCACTACCCACCATCATGATCTGCCCAGTTAGGAATTTGATCAGATCGCCCTGTGAGGTTACTTTCAGTCGTTGTGCTTGTCAGATTTATTACAGAGCGCCCTTTTCATTCATCATAATATCGTGGAAAAGCCAAACTTTCACATCTACTTGGACCTCAAAACATAGGCTGTGTCCTGTTCTGCTTTGAAGCTGGGGCCAGCTGGGCCTTATAGCAAAACATACATTATGGTCCTGAGAGACACTTTTAAGTGTGATTTGGAGGTGAGGATTGCTCAGTGAAGAGGGTCAGGTCATGTAGTGCCATGCAGGGAGCTTGGATTGCATCACTGTTTTATTTGGGGCACCATCAGCCATGGTCATTATAAGAATATTAAGTGAGGGTTTAGCTTGTCTTCAATGTACCACTCAAAAATCTATTTCTAAAACATTTGTGTAGCTTTAAGAATCCCCATGTCTAGGTCTCGGTAGAGGCCATTTACATGAATATGTCTGGAAGACCCAAGTGTCTCCATTTTACCCTCAAGACTGAAAAACTTTTAGAGGCAGGGCATCCACTTCCCAAAGCTCAACAATACATAATTTAGTGAGTGTTATTCTTTCAACATGATACTGGCCAGTCAAGGGCTCCCTATGGTCTTGGGATCTATGACAAAGACCTGAATTAGCCTCCCGGTCCCTTTGTCTTACCAGTACCCTTCCTGCATTTCAGGTGCTGCCTAGGACCAGGGCTTTCCTTCTAGACCTCGAGCCCCCACAGCCAGTACCTTTCATTTTTCCCAGGTACCCACCTTCTAACACAAACTAAGCCCTCTCTCCAGGAAGCCCTGGCCAGCCAAATGCTCTGGACCCTATGGTGAAGTGAGACTGGAAGAATTTACCAATCTGTGATGGCTCTGAAGCCCAGGCCCTGCAGCCTCACTCCCCACCTTGCCAACTCTCCCTTGTTATGGATGTCTTCCCAACTTCAGGAGATCCCAACTTCTCCCGGGCCATTGGTTGCCAAAGTCCCTCACTCCAGTACCCTCCTCTGGACCACCCTCACCACCCACTGTCCCTAGGCCCCCTTTGATACATCACTCAGAAACCTTATCAGCCTGCTCTCTGGGGACCCTTTATGCCTCATCAGCCACCAAATCCCTTAGAAGCCCTCCCGCTCCAGTTCAGATACAATTACATCTGCTATTTTTGCCAATAGCATTAAAGCTGCTGCAGGCTGGACCTGTCACCAACTGGTTTTGACAAGCCCCAGAAATAGCCCCAGACTCCTGGATGTAGGGCAGTGCATGCTATTGTGAGTGGCCCTGGACACGGAGTAGCTTAATAGTCAGGCATCTGGTGGCTGCCCAGCTGTTTATCAGGTTGAGGAAATTCCCTTCTACTCTCTGTTTTTTCAGTGACTTTATCATGAAATGACGTTAGTTTATGTCAAATGCTTTTTCTATTGAGATGATCATGTGAGTTTGGCCTTTATCCTGTTAATATGGTGTACAACATTGATTGATTTTAATTTTTAACCAACCTTGTATTGCTGGGATAAATCCCACTTGGTAACTGTTATGGATTGAATTGTATCCCCCTAAAATTTATGCTGAAGTCCTAACCCCCAGTGCTCACAATATGACCGAGATAGGGTCTGTAAAGAAGCAATTAAGTTAAAATGAGGTCTTTAGGATGACCCCTGATCCAATATTACTAGTGTCCTTATAAGAGGAAATTTTGACACAGATACAGATAGATGGAAGACTATGTGAAGAACAGGGAGAGAAGCCTCAGAAAAATATCAACCTTGATGCCACTTTCCTCTTGGGCGTCTAACCTCCAAAATAGTGAGAAAATTCATTTCTGTTGTTTAAGCCACCTAGGCTGCGATACTTTGTTATGGCAGTCCTAGCCAGCTAATACATTTACTGTGTATAATCCTTTTATATGTTGTTGGATTAGTTTGAGGATTTTTGGTTCTGTATTCGTAAGGGACATTGACCTGAGATTTTTTGTTTGTTTGTTTTTCTTGTGATGTTTCTGTCTAGTTTTTGTATCAGAGTAATAGTACTCTCATAGAATGAGTTAGGAAGTGTTCTCTTCTGTTTTTTTGGAAGAGTTTGCGAAGGATTGGAATTCAGTCTTTTTTAAGTGATTGGTAGAATTCACCAGTGAATGAATCTAGACCTGGGTGTGAGTGTGTGTGCATGCGTGCATGTGTGTATGTGTGTGTGTGTGTTTGTGAAGTGCTTTACTTATTAATTCAATCACTTTACTTGTTATAGGTCTATTCAGATTTTCTATTTTTTTTACAAGAGTTTGGGTTTTATTTTTAATTTTTATAGGAGCTTTACTGAGATAATTCACATACCATCGTAGTCACTTCTTTAAAGTAGGCAGTTTAAAATCTATTGCTTTTTCAATCAGTTTTGGTAGTTTTTTTTCTTTCTAGAAATTTATTGAGGTCATTTAATTCTTTGGCATACAATTGTTCATAGCATTCTCTTATATGACTTTTTAAATATAGAGATGTCTTGGGCTGGCTGGGTGGCTCAGTCGGTTGGAGTGCGGGCTCTCAACCACAAGGTTGCTGGTTCAATTCCCGCAAGGGATGGTGGGCTGCGTCCCCTGCACCTAACAAGGGCAACAACAACTTGACTTGGAAAAAATCCTGGAAGTGCACACTGTTCCCCAATAAAGTCCTGTAAAAAGATAAATAAAAAATAAAAAAATAAAGATAGAGAGATGTCTTCTTTTTCATTTCTGATTTTAGCAATTTGAGTCTTTTTTCTTTTCCCTTGGTCAGTCTACCTAAAGGTTTATCAATTTTCTTGATCATTTCAAAGAGCCAACTATTGGTTTCATTGATTTGCTCCATTGTTTTTCTATTATCTATTCCATTTATTTCTGCTCTAATCTTTATAATTTCTTTCCTTCTGCTTGCTTTGGGTTTAGGTCACACTTTTTCTGGTTTGTTTAGGTAGAAGTTTAGGTTATTCATTTGAGATATTTCTTTGTCCTTACTCTGCAATTTCTGAATTGATTCTCACCTAACACTCTCACGATAAGGCCCAAGACTCCAGTGGGACCTGGGGTTGGCAGCCTTCATCATGGGCCCTTTGCACTGGATCGGCTGCCAGGGTGCCCAGGCATCCTTTAGGTGCTCAGAAATACCGGCACTCTGAAAGTCTCCTAAGAACACACATTGCCTTGAATTATTTATTCATTCCTCATTTGTTTACCATCTCTTTCTTCTAGACACTGAGCATCATTTCTCCATATTTCTTAGCACAGTGCCTGGGACTCTGGTGTAAGCCCTCACCAATTTTTATTGACTGACTGACAAACTAACTGATGGGCCTTTCACACTATATGGTAACTGCCTATTTCCTTGGCCATATCCCCTTTAGAAATTCAGTAAAGGCAGGACCTTGTCTGTCGTGCTCCCTGGATTAGTCAAGAACAGTCACTTAACGAGAAAACACGGCAGGCATTTCAAAAAGGAAAGGATCTAATGCTGAAATTAGAAACTGACCAATCTGTTTAAGGTCAAGGAATCAGGACAGTCCAGGAAGCTGTGCCAAAGCCAGAGCCTCCCTGGTGCCCTGGAGCTGGAGACTGACAGAAGAATGTGGAATCCAAGAAAGCTGCAGGAGTCTCCACCTTTTAAACCTGCACTAGCCTGCCACCACACCAGTGCCAGAGAAAGAATGCATCCCTTTGGCCTCTACATCTTGCAGCAGTACCTCTCAGAGTAAGACTCTGACCGGAACCTTGCTTGCAAGAGGTTATGAGCATGAGAATGGGACCAAATGAAAATAAAACCCAGAATTACCTGTTGCTTGAGTGAAGTGTGTGTGTGCATGTGTGTGTGTGTGTGTGTGTGTGTGTGTGTGTGTGTGTTCTTGTGAGCATGTAACATTTTAGGGATGGCCAATACCTACCTTTTATGGAGCCCAGTGGTAATTTATCATGGAATTCTCCCTCCTTCTCTTCCTCCTCCTCCTCCTTCTCATTTTTTTTTCAAATTTTATTTTTCTTGTGATAAATATTTACTTGAAATTGACAAACATCTTAGAAAAACACATTTAATTGCTTAATTTATTTAATTTGTAGAGTATGCACATATGTTACTTACCTTTTAGTTTCTCAGGAAAAACCACAGTTGCTACAGTTCATTAATATCAACTCTGCCAGTACTAGTCATTTTTTAATAACGTAAATAAATTAAACGAAAAGGAGCTATTTAGTAACATATTAGTTCATTTTCAAAAGGAATTCTCCCATTAGCACTGGACCACATGAATTGGTTAGAATTTCCTTTGAATCTTTTTTCAGTGTTAACTTTGTTTTTCCTGACCACATTCCAAAATCTGTAAATTTTTTAATAATAAGCAATGACTTGTTGATTCACCTGTTGTAGCTCAAGAGTTCCCACAGTCTCTAATGCTTTCAATTTAGGAGCCACAAGTATGGTCTAACTACACGGAATTCTTTCTTAATCACTACTACCATTTATTGAGTGGTTATGTCATTATGCCAGCCAGTTACTCTATGAAGTACTTTCCATTTATTCATTCATTTAATTAATATTTGTTGAGTGCTGACTAAGATACCCTTCTGAGCAATAAATCAGTGGGAATAAATCAGTGAACAAAGAGACAAAAAAACTTGGTCCTTGTAGAACTATCATTCTCATGGTTTGAAGAGAGGGTAGATGATAAAAACAGTAAATAAGGAAAATGTATGGTATGTTGGAAAGTAATAAGTGCTATGGAAAAATGTAGCAGGGAAGGAAGTTCTGGAGTGCTGGGGAAGGGTGGCAAGTTGTATTTTAGAACAGGATAGTCAGAGTAAGCTTCATTAGAAAAATAATAGTTGAGCAAGGACTTGAAGGAGGTTAGACAGTTAGTGAGGTAGATATTTGGAATAAACTATCCAGGGTGAAACTTTGAAAGCATCCCCTTTAAGATCAAGATAAAAACAAAGGAAGCCCCTAAGACTGAAGGTCTTAACTAGGCTTTGTAATGCAACAAAAATCAATATAAGGGTAGGAAAGGAAGATAGAAAACTGTTGTTCTTTACAGATCATAAGGATTTTCCATTTAGAAAGCACAAAGAATCAGATATTAATCATTGGAATTAATAAGAGAGGATGCTAGATGTAAAGTCAATGTTAAAATCAATTTTATTTCTATCAAACAGTCTAATAGAAAAGTGGACAGAAGATTTGAAAGAAGCAGTTCTTATAGGATAGGAGGAAACCAAATTGTCAACAGACACTGAAAAGATACTCAGCATCATCAGTAACTGCACAAATGTAGATTAAACACACAGTGACATGCCAATTCACATCACTTAGACTGGCAAAAATTGTAATCAGTTGTATCAAGAATACGAGAGGATGTGGTGGTACAAGTCTTATTCACTGATGGAAGGCATATGATTGCTACTGACACTTTGGAAAACAAATTGGAATTACCTGGTAATTCCAGGTAATTGGAATTACCTATTCAAGATGCACACACATTTTGACTCAGGATTCCACTCCTGAGTGTAGACAAGCTGGAACCTTTGTCCATGTACATTGGCAGACAAGTATAAGCATGTTAATGACAGCACTTTTTGTACTAGCAAAGCACTAGAAATAACCCATATGTCCATCAACATCCTGGCCTCTAGAACAGTGCCTGGCACATAGTAAACACCCTATAACTCTAGGAAGAGGGGTTGCAAAGATATAAAAATTTCGAACGATTCATAAAATGGCAGACTATTCAGCCTTCTATTCAAAGTGGCTCCACTGGGTTCATTCTTACTTTCCTTTTTACTTATTTGTAACTTCTTTTTCCAACAGTGAGAAACCTGGCTTCCAATGTCCCATGAATTTACTTTCATTTTACCAAAATGGTGCTTTGCTATATACATCTCACCCAGTTTCTTTTTTCATCTGCACATTTTTAAGACACATGTATGTCGCTGTATGTAAATCTAGTCTCTTCCTTCCAACTACAGCATACTGTTTCATGATGTGTATCCACCTATCTTACTGACCTGAATCTTTGCAGGAAAAAAAATGTTATGTCTAAAATCAGCTTAGGCAAAGAACTCATCAACAGACCCGAGACAGAATCAACCTTTGCAATTGCTGTTCCCTCAGCCTGGACAGCTCTTCCTCTAGGTTTTCCATGGCTATTTCCTTTTCATAGTCTCAGATTTCAGCTCAAATATAACCTCCTTAGAGTTTCCTTTCCCTGATCAAATTCTATAAAAGAGTTTTCTTCTCCTGCCGTGAAACATTCAATGACATACTCCTGCTGTATTTTCTTTATGTTTCCGGTTACCAGCTGAAAAATCATATTTATTGATTTATTTACAAATGTCTGTCTCCCTGCCCTTAAATATTAGGTTCTTGAGGGCAGGATTTTGTTGTTCTCTGCTGTGTTTCCAGCACCTAAAACAAAGCCTGGCAGATAATCAGTGCTCAATAAATATTTGAAGAAGAAATGAATGAGAGAAGGGTAGTGTCGCGGGCAATTCCAAGCGACCTATGGAGAGGATGTGGTTTCAAGGTACGTTAGACGAAATCAGAATATTTCACTTCACTTGCCTCTTTCTCAAGAGTATTCATCCTTACTCATGATAATGTTATAGAGCTGGCTGTAAACAGAAGGGGTGTTGCTCAAAAGACCTGAGATGCACTCCTAGCTAGGCCTCCTCCCACTTTTGTTACGTGCCCACAGGGCTCTCAGTCTATGGCAACAACTTGTAGGTGAAATCGTCCAATAACTTGGAGATTTTATGATATTGGTTAACTACCTGGTTTCAATGAGTTGCAGTCTGTAGTAAAATGTTCATAAAGCTACAACAGCTCCACAAAAGACAGTGGAAGATGGTATGAATGGGCGGGGCCTTCGGATGGCCTTCTGTACATTATCAGCACAGCGGCCCAGACGCTCCAGCCCTCCGCTATCCACCAGGAAAGCATCGCCTTCCCATGGGCTCAGGACTTCCAGCTCCGCTCTTAGGAGCCTACCCTTGCGGGTAGGGTGGTGTCGTGGGCGGGGCTTGCCAGAGTTGTGTGTGCCATAGGCAGGGCTATATCAGCCGCAGCAGCTCAGTGAATCCCGACAAGGGGCGTGGCTACGTAGGGGCGGAGCTACCCTAGGGAGGAGGTGAGGCAGTGGCTGCGGCGGGGGCGGGGGCCTATACCAGCTCCAGAGGATACCGAGGGAGGGGAGGGGCAGGAGGGCCCCGGGGCTGGCAGGTCACACCAGGCCTCGCGTCCACCTGTCCGCTTGATCTCGCTCCTGCGGGTCAACAGGGCCTGCGTCAGCCCGGCCCATGGCGGCGTCGGCGGCTTTGTCGGCGGCTGCGGCGGCGGCGGCCCTGTCGGGCCTGGCAGTGAGGCTGTCGCGCTCGGCCGCGGCCCGCACTTCTTACGGCACCTTCTGCAAGGGGCTCACGCGCACGCTGCTCACCTTCTTCGACCTGGCCTGGCGGCTGCGCATGAACTTCCCCTACTTCTACGTCGTGGCCTCCGTGATGCTCAACGTCCGCCTGCAGGTGCGGATCGAGTGAGCGCCGGTGGCCACCGCGGCCGGTCCGGAGCGTCCCGCGGCCGCACGCCCGCGACGAGCAGGGCCGCCGGCATGGAGGACGGCGGGGCCGCCCGGGTCACCCAGACGCGGCCGGGGTAAGAGGCGGGACGGCCCAGGCGCCCGGACCCTAGACCTTCGCGGGAGGGCGCCGGCCACCGAGCCCCGAGGCCAGCGAGCCCCGGACCCAGCCGTGACCCGCCCACACGCGTCGCGGCCGGCGCCGGATTGCACAGAAACTCACAAAACGGGCCCTTTCCCTCGGGCTCGAGAAAATTATCTGAGTGCGGCTGACCTGTTGCCTCACATGGGCCGAAGAGGGAAACCGGAAAGAAGAAATTGTGCTGCCGGGACTTGCTTTGACTGGCCCTGACTGAAAAGGTACGCGGCCCGACGTTGGTAGCCTGGAGGGAGGCGGTTGCCGACATATAGACGTCCGGACCCCTTGGGGGTTCGGGAGAAATATGAAAGGGACCTGAGGAAACCATCCCGGAGAGCTGCGGAGCCCAAGATGGGGGTGAGGGGCGGCGGTGGCTTCTGCATTGAGCATCTCAGAGGTTCGGCCCATTCTGACGGAGACCCAGGCGTCCCCTCCCTCCCACAGCCCAGCCCCCCGCCCCCCCCGCCCCGTCTCCCATCCCCCTTTTTCCAGAGGCCCTTGTGCCATCACCTGAGCCAGAAGAAATGGAGGAGAATGGGCTGGGGTGGCCCCTGGGAGGGCCCTAGAGGAGATAAGATGCTGCCATCCTTCACCACCGCCTGGGTAGGCAGTCAGGAAGGATGGTTGTGTTCTTGGCCAAACCCCAGGTCTGCCCCTTCTCAGCTCTCAGGCCCCGGGCTCTCTGCAGCACCCTGCTCCCTGCTTCTGGGTCAGGGGGGCTGCTCTCTGCCTGCTCCTGCCTCCCCGAGAGCATCCTCCCAATCTCTGCATTTGGAGACAGGGAAGAGTGGGAAAGACACCTTCCTCCCTAGTCCTCCCCGCACAGTCTTGCTCTTATGCCATCTCAGCCATGCTCCCCCCCCAGCCCTCCCAGGGCCACAGAATGCCATCTTCCAGCACAGAGGGCCTCCAGCAGACCCTGTGGACCCAAAGGATCTGGGAAAACAGGGATTTCCTTGAGCAGAGGACAGCTCTCAGGCTGGGGTAGGGAGAGCAGATGAAGAAGGGGCTTGTAGAGGAGGCAGCACTTGGGGAACTGGGGACCTCTTTTGGTAGAGAGGCAACTCTTAAGTCTCCATTTCTCTCTTTCTTTCAGGACCTGGTGTTTGTAGGTCACCACCTGGTGTTTGCGACTCACCCCTTCTCTAGCCTCATCGGGAGCCAAATCTGCCCAGCTAGCTGCCTGTGAGCAGCTGAGTGAGGGACCTGACCAAGGAGGAGATGAAGAGCCTTCCAGGTAGACACCCAGTCGTCCGGTTCTGGCATGAGGAAGGACAGGACCATGTCACGTGGGCACTGAAATCTGCTAGCAACACCATGAGGGACTTCCATTCTCCCCACCTACTGATGGGAAACTGGGGCTCGGAGGTGGAGACAGATTTGCCCCTGTCACACAGATAAGGAGTAGTGGAGCTAAATCTACCCCTAAGGCCTGCACTCCCCTGCCTGCCCCCCCAGTCTTCTCCAAGACAGCACAGTGAGATGGGGGAAGGGAGCGCAAGGCTCTCAGGTGAGAGGGCTCTCAGGGTAGGGAATGTGAGGAACTAGCTTTCCTTTGAGTGGTATGGGAAGTCACAGGGAAGACCCGGAAGACAGGCTGAGCCGAGATGGGTACGGAGAGATGAGCCCCAGAACCCCCTGGGGAGCTGAGGTCCTCACCCACAGCGCCAGATCTCCCCACCCCACCCCACCCCACCCCAGGCTTGACCAAGGGCTTTTCAGCGATTGGGTGCAAGCTTCTCAGATTGGGTGGTGGGAGGTGGCTCCTGGGGACATGATGTAAGCAGGAGAGTGAAGCGATAAACCTGGGGTGGGATGGGACTGGGAACTATGTATGACCCCATCTCTCTGCCCCCAGGCTCCGGCCCCCATGCCCACGATCACATGGGAGACTGTCCTCTAGATGGGCTTGGATTGGTCCTCGAGGCCCAGAGTGTGCCGCTGACTGGCACACCAACCAGCATACCAGGATGCCAGGAGCAGCCCAGAGGGGAGCCAGCGGAGACCCTGGCCCTCACCACCATCTGCTCTGACACTGGTTGCTCCCGGCCCAAGTACTCAGAGTTCCTGGGACTGAAAACCGCAGTAGTCTCGTCAGCACCAGGCACAGAGTGGCCCAGTCTCACAGCATCAGCGCTCCTCAGCTGCCCAGCTGGAGCCCAGGTCCAAGGTGAAGATCACCTGCCTCACCCTGGGAACTGAGACTGGACCGAGGCCACCACGTGCCCCCTGCAGTTGCCCACAGACAGGGCCTGATGGCTTCCTTCCTTGTGCCAAGTCTCCCGGGCGCCCCCAGTCCTGGTGGTCCCACCTCCACTCCAACCCTGTCCACCCTGGACATCTTCTGGGAGCCTGCCAGCATGTCAGCTCCGTCCAGAAATCTCTGGGGACAGCCTCGGAGCAAGGAGAGCAGCACAGGCTGCATGAAAGGGGAGGAGGACGAGGGTGCTCCTGGGGGCTGATACACCCTCTGGGGGACTGGATCCCCAGCTCCAGCCTCTTCCTGGGCCAGGCAGGGAGGAGGGAGGCCTGAGATGGGCTGGAGGGAGGCTCCTCACTGATTGTCCGGGTCCCACAGGCAGAAATGTGTGTAAGCCTCAGGGGCCCTTGGCCTCAGGGACCTGCTCCCCTGCAGAGAAGCTCCACCCCATACAGAGGGGCACCGGAAGTGGCTCTGGGTGGAGCTGGCTGTGGCTGTGTCTGCTCCAAGGGAATGGCTGGGGGACGGGCCAGGGACTGGTCCTCAGCCTCTGTTCCTGCCACTGCTTTTTGTACCGTTCTGGCCTTGACTAGTGAGCTGCTTCTGCTTTCCCACCTCCCCTCACCCCCCACTGGGCCCTGGCCACTGGATGGGCTCTCAATGCACTTTATTTATTTGCAGTCTGTTTTCCAGGCAGCGGAACTTCTACAAAATCAGAGACACCGACTCAAATAAGTTGACTTTCACTTTTCTGCGTGTGTTAACTACTGGTCAGCACAATCTGGTCAGAAAGATGTTCTTGTTTCTGGTGTTATCAAGTTTTGTTGTCTCTCTAAGTTAAAAAAGAAAAGTCCTTGAGTTCAATAAAGTCAAATAAAACTGGAGGCCTCCTGTTTCTGGTGTGGTGCAATAGCCTTGGAGGGGACACGGGCCAGTGGTGAGATCACCCCTCTGGTGGCCAGGGGCTGGGGGAGGGGAGCACCCTCAGAGGGCTTTCAGTGGGTAGGACCCGTTCAGGAGATGCGTGAGACCTGCCTTGACCTGGACCACTGCCCCCATGAGGAGAAGGCAGCAGCATGAGCCTGGCCCACGAGGTGGCAATTGTCCACTCATAATCTTTGAATAACCTCATGCCTGTCTTGTCTTCATTTTAGAGCATGGTGTTGGAAAGCGCTCAATTCAGTTGTACCCCGAGGGTGGGCTGGGGGAAGTGAGGTGAACTAGACTGTGTGCAGATCATTCTGTGTCAGCTGAAGGCCCCTCTGCAGCAGCAGGTGGCAAGGTCCCCATCACCTCCCTGCTGACCGATGGGTGTAGAGTTGGAGAAGGTAAACCACCTGGACGGAAGCTCTCCTTCCCCCCACCTTAGACCCCAACTGTCCCATCATGGCTTCACTCCCAGCATCTCCCCAGCGAAGCCAAGGACTGAGGCTGCTGCAGAGGTGAGGGTGGTGGTCGGGCAGAGGGCTGGGTGAGGGAGATCTGGGCAGGAGTGCAGTAGCCAGGATAGAGGAAGGCAGGCCCACAGGCCCCGGGAGGGAGGTGGCCCGAGGACACAGGGTTGT
This sequence comes from Rhinolophus ferrumequinum, assembly GCF_004115265.2. NCBI lineage: Eukaryota > Metazoa > Chordata > Mammalia > Chiroptera > Rhinolophidae > Rhinolophus > Rhinolophus ferrumequinum. The sequence continues at coordinate 20,417,506 of NC_046284.1, read as the reverse complement.
GGTCTCACGGAGGAGCACAGCCTGGGGTCAGGGACCTGGGTGCACTCCTCACCTGTCGCCGAGGGCTCCCCAGGGGTCAAAACACCCTGACAAGAGGGACCCTTCCAATATCTGCCACCACAGGAAGGAATGGACCCCAGGCCCTGCCAGTGCCCTGAGCTTTCCCTCCAGATGGTCCTGTTCAGTCCCTGATTGTGTCACACCCACTCCAGGGATCATGTCGTCTGGCACAACCAAGATGGAAGAGGGTCAGACCAGAGCCCCAAGGCACGCTGATGAGGGAGGACCACCCTTCCCAGCTAGGGAGGAGGGCAACCCATGTCCTTCACAGACTACTCGTGGTCAGGCCAGCCACATACACTTCCAGTAAGGAGCCTTTAGCGTAGTTGTGAGCATTCAAGGTGATGATGTCTATTCAACATTTGTCCTCAGGTCACATCTGGAGCATCCTTGTCACTCTGAGGAGAGGAGACTGCCATCGGAGCATGGACTCCCCTCGGTGCGGTGTCCAGGTTCTTGGTAACCCGAACAAAGAATTGAGCGAACAGGAAAAGGCAGTGGTGAAAGAACAGTTTATTAGAAGCGAAAGTACACTCCGAATGGATAGAAGCAGGCCGGAACAAAAGAGTGGCTCTAGGGCCCCAACTGGCGAGGACTTGGCAGTTTTATTTCCTTCTCTTTTAGAATGGGCTACTCCTCTCTAGATGTGGGGCCTCTCGATTGGCACTTATGATTGACAGGAGACTATTACCTCATCTTTTCAGACTGTGCACGTTTCTTCCCATAATTCAGTCTGTTATAATGATGTTAATGCCAAATGTACCCTCTAATCAGGGCGATGCACTCTATTGGAAATACAAACAGGAATCTGCTGCAGGAGTTCTGGGGAAATGCCTGGGAGGGAAGAGCCTCCATGGGCCTTCTCTGCCAAAACCTTCTCCACTTTGGGCGGACAGGAGAGTCTGGGGTTTGGGTGGAAGCAGGCCCAACTCTCAGGGACTTGAGCACTTGAGAACCCCTCCCCCCCCATGCACATGAGTTGGAGCCCCCCCCCCCCAACCGAAGGAGGGGTAAGGGAGCCCCTCTGGGAAGGGTCCTTGTGTGGGGGATGAGGGGACTGAGAGGGTACCTGGCGGGGCCCCTGGCTGCCTCAGGCGCTCTCGCTCTGCTGAGTCCTCTCTCCACCAGAAGAAGGCTACAGCCCAGGTCAGAAGCCTGAGCATGGTCCTGCTATCACCATGGCCTGGGCACTTGCCCCACCAGACAAATATGAGGGCTGCCTCTGTTGCAGCCGCTGCTTCGCTGGCCCTCCAGTCACAGAGAACTCTCAAGGCCCGCGCCTCAGTCTCTGTGACCCCCAAGGATCGTGCTGCCATCCCAGGAACTCACCTGGCCTGCAAGCTCTGTGCCCCTTAGTGCAGGTCATGCAGAGTCTACCCCTGCTATGGTACAGCCAATGGGGTGCAGTGAATGGGCTCCTGAGGCCACCAAAAGGCGGTGGGCGGGATTGTCCTGGCTCCTCCCATCATCAGTGTGGGCCCCCTGTGTGCTTCAGGGGATAGAGGGGCTCCTGTGTGAGGTCCCTGGCATGGAGGGTGTGGCTTTTTGAGCAGGGCTGCAGCCCGGGAAGAGACTGGCAGCTCCACACGGCCTACACTAGGATTCTTCTTTTTTCTGCCCTATGGACAACATCATCTGTGAATGGGAAGTAGAAAGAACAGATGAGTCCCAATATAATGTAATCACCCTAGAGATACAGACCATGACCAGCTGAGATTTATCCCAGGAATGCAGTTAGTTGGACATCTTAAAATCAGTGGTTATGCACCATATTAATAGTACAAGGAGTGAAAACACGGGCATTGCAGTACGAGTAGATGAAAAAAACGGGCTTGACCAAATCCACCACCCATTCATGATAAAAAATTTCAAAACATTTGGAATAGAAGGGTTTTTCCTCAACATGATAAACAGTGTCTACAAAAAACTCACAGTGTGCATAATACTTAGTGGTGAAAGAGCGCATGTTTTCCTTAATACTGGGAACAATGCAGGATTTTCACTGTTTGCTTTTCTATTCAACATTGTACTGGAGGTTTAGCCAGTGGTATAAGCCCCCCACCCACCAAAATGAAACCATCTTGATTAGAAAGGAAGAAATAAAACTGTCTTTATTCACAGATGACAGGATCCTGTCTGGAGAAATTCCCAAGAGATGCACACATACACAAAAAAGCTACTAGACCCATAAATGAATTTACCAAGGCTAGAGGACACATGATCAACATTAAAATATCACTTGTATTTCTATATACTGGTGGCAAAAATTCCAAAAATTAAATTAAGAGTATAATTTGATTCACAATAGACTTAAAAATAATAAACACTTAGGGATAAATCAGATAAAATATGTACAAAACCTGTATACTAAAAATTACTAAATATTGCTGGGAAGATTTAAAGAAGCTCTAAATAGAGACATTTCATGGGCTGAATGACTCAATATTGTCAAGATGGCAATCTTCCCCAAATTTATCTATAGATTGTCACAATATCTATCAAGCTGACTTTTCTATGGAAATTGAAAAGCTGATCCTAAAATGTATGTGGAAATGTATATTACCTTAAATAGCCAAAACATTTTGAAAAAGATAAATACGGTTGAAGGACTTACCATGCCTGTTTCAAAACTTAGTATAAAGCCACAGTAATTAAGACAGTGTGGTATTGGTGGAAAGATAGGTGTATAGATCAATGAAACAGATTGACAGACTATAAGCAAATCCTTACATTTATGGTCAATTAATTTTTTATTGTGGCAAAATACATATAACATAAAAATTGCCATTTTAACCATTTTAAAGTACGTATACAATTCATTGGCATGAAGTACACTCACAATGTTGTGCAATCACCACCACTATCTAGTTCCAGAACATTTTCATCATCTCAAATGGAAGCACCATACCCAGTAAGCCATCACTCCCCATTCCTTCTCTACCCCAGGCCTTGGGAAACACAAATATGCTTTCTGTGTCTCTCTATATATTAATACCTACTCTGGATATTTCATAAAAATGGAATCATATGATATGTGACCTTTTATGTCTGGCTTCGTTAACTTAGTATAATGTTTTGAAGGTTCATCCACATTGCTGCAAGTATCAGTACTTCGTTCCTTTTAATGACTGAATAACATTCCATTGTATGGGTAGACCACCTTTTGTTCATCCATTTGTATGTCAGTGGACATCTGTGTTGTTTCCACCTTTTGGCCATTTTAAATAGTGCTATTATGAGCATTCATGTACAAGCTTTGTTTCAAAATTTTGGGTCCATATTTAGGAGTGGAATTACAGGATCACACTATAATTCTGTTTAACTTATTGAGGAACCACCAAACTGTTGTACATAGAGGCTGCACCGTTTTACATTCCCACTAGCAACGTGTGATGGATCTAATTTTTCCACATGCTCTGCAATACTTGTTATTTTCCTTTTTAAAAATTATGGATATCCGAGTGGGTGTGAAATAGTATCTTGTACTTTTAAATTTGCATTTCTCTAATGATTAATGATGTTGAGTATCTTTTCATTTGCTTGTTGGCCATTTGTATATCTTCTTTGTAGAAATATTAAGTACTTAAGAATAAATTTTTTTTAAAGATTTTATTGGGGAAGGGGAACAGGACTTTATTGGGGAACAGTGTGTATTACTTCCAGGACTTTTTTCCAAGTCAAGTTGTTGTCCTTTCAGTCTTAATTGTGGAGGGTGCAGCTCAGCTCCAGGTCCAGTTGCCATTGCTAGTTGCAGGGGGGCACAGCCCACCATCCCTTGCGGGAGTCAAACCGGCAATCTTGTGGTTGGGAGGATGCGCTCCAACCAACTGAGCCATTTGGAAAATCAGCGGCAGCTCAGCTCAAGGTGCCGTGTTCAATGTTCTTAGTTGCAGGGGGCGGAGCCCACCATCCCTTGGGGGACTTGAGGAATTGAACTGGCAACCTTGTGGTTGAGAGCCCACTGGCCCATGTGGGAATCGAACCGGCAGCCTTGGGAGTTAGGAGCATGGAGCTCTAACCGCCTGAGCCACCGGGCCGGCCCAAGAATAAATTTGACAAAAGATATGCAAGACCTATACACTGAAAACTACAAAAGAAATTAATGAATGCATACATAAATAAATGGAGATATATACCATCCTCACAGATTTGAAGACTCAATATTGCTAAATATCAACTCTACCAAACTGATTTATAGATTCAATGCATTACCAATAAAGTCACAGCCGGACTTTTTAAAGAAATTGACAGGTGATTCCAATTTTATATAAAAAAACAAAAAGCTTAGGACAGCCAAAATATTTTTTAAAAACAACTAAGTTGCAAGACTTACACTACCTAGTTTCAAGATTGACTGTAGAACAGCAGTAACCCAGGCATATGGTATTGCATAAAGATAGAGATTAAAGGAACAAAACAGAGAGTTCAGAATATACCCACAGCTATATGGACAATTGACTTTAGACAGAGACGTCAAGGCAATCCAATAGAGAAAGGATAGTATTTTCAGCAAATAGTACTGGAAACATTGGAATAGCATATCTTTCAAAGATAAATATGACCATAACCTCACATGATGCACAAAAATTAACTCAAAATCATGGCATACATGTAAGAGACAAAATCATAATACATGGCATCTGCGAGTTACTGCAGTTCGAGGATGCACTGCCAGGCGAGCTTTTCCCCAACGTCAAATTTAATAAAAAGACCAAATGAGGCATGGAATCACAGAGAAATTGCTAAAGCAGAGGCTCTACAGCCTCACACTGACTCCACTTCCCCTCTCACTTCCTGTGCCCCAGGACCTTCCTTCTCTTTCTTCTCTTCCCCTTACCCAAACCTGCTGCGCACTTGTGACTGTCCCATTTCACTGTAGCCTTAGCAACGCACACCTCGGGCTTCTTTATGTAGTTCAAGGGAGCGGCCAGCAGACGGCGCTGCTCCATCCGTGCCGGCCAGACTCGGGCTGGAGCAAGGAGCATTTCACCCAGCTTCAACACAGTCAGCTTTCTGTAAATGAATAAACCACGAGAATGAGATATACAGAAAGCTGTTACGAACTTTCAAAAGTTATACGGGGTGCAAGATCTTGAACAAATAAGAACTTCTGGACTGATTACGTACTTCCGATTGCTATGCACGCCACAACAGTGAGTCGCAAACACAGCAGGGGAGCAGGGCCGGCTCCCCATAAGTCACCAGGGTCTTTTCAGAACACCAGTGACACTGGGAGACAGGCAGTCCCGTCTTCTGACTAGGCTCAGTGCGGCTGGAGCAGGCTTGGAGGGGGCAACAAGCTGGGGTTCAACCCTGGCTCTTCAGGTCATGACGGAATGACTTCGCCAGGTCCCTCCCACTCTCTGAGCTTCCCTTTCTTCGTCTGCAAAATGCCTAGCGGTTCAGAGGTTCTGTGAGGAATCGGTGAAATAATGCACATCACTCAATAAACACTGAGCACGGTGCCTGACACGTGGAAGTGGTCAGGGAAGGAGGACTAGTCTTTACTAGCCATTAGTCTTATTCATCAGACCAGCTGTTCAGTCTCAGGGACATCCAAAGGCAGCACTGTGTCAGTGTCCAGGGCACAAAGGTTAGATACAGCAGCTCTACCACTTAATTAGGGCTGTGGGAACACCACTCGGCCCTCTGACTGGTAAAATCAGCATGTGCAACACCCACCCCCCAGGCTGTCGCGGGGATCGAACGTAGCCGTGTGCCTGTGGAAGTGCCTGGAACACAGGAAGGGCTCCCTGGGTGGCAGCTGCTGTGGCAGCCCGCACAACGGGAGCACCGCCACCACAGAGCAGCGGCCACCGAAACAACTCATACTTCCGCCTTGTTTGAGCCTCGTCCATCTACTTCTCACCCGCTCTCACTCAGCTGCACAGAACAGGCAGCAGATATCCAAAGGCAGAACAAAAGCAAACCTAAACCAGAGGGCATTCTATGCACCAAAAGTTTTCCAGATTTGGGAAAGACAGCCACTCTGTAACTTCGACGGCTGTACCACAGCTGAAGCCCTCAGTGAGCCTCCCTGAAGCTCACAGCCTTCCTCTGCTGGCGCCCAGCTTTGCTGGAAACATCCGGACTCCTGGCATGCTTGCACCTTTGGCCTCCCGCAGCCACAGAGCAAGTCTCGTGGTGCTGACTCTCCTGGAGAATGCCTCTGGGAGGACAAGCGAAGGACAAAGCCCGACCACATTCCTGTCCCCACTCCGTTCCTTACTGTGACTTTGCTTTTTCCCCTGGCAGGGAGCAGCAGGCCTTGTAATGCTTTGCACAGTTTCTTGTCCTTGCTTCCTGAGAACTCTCCTAACCAGACCTACTTATTCCCTACTTGTCTGTTCAACCCACCCAGTGAGGCTGTGGAGCCGGGCTTGTTTTTGGTGGAATGAATTTTGAATCCCAGCATTTCAGAGACTAAAGATAATCTTGATTTTTTTTGTTGTTGCTTTTTGTTTGGTTTGGTTTAATCATCATCACTAATAATATTTATTGGACACTGAAGAGAAACAAAGCTGTGGTCTAGGCACTTTATAATACTGGGTTCCACAATGCTTTTTGTAGACAGGATAGATGAAACAGAACGGCTGATATCAGGTAAAGCATAAGGCATTCAACAAAGAACTCAGTTTTGTTTTGTTTTTGAAAACTCCCCCCCTCCCCCGCATCATTCAAATCTGGCTTTAAGTAGAGCAAGACAATAAATACAGTTAAAATTATGCCACAAAGATGGTAACAAAGCATAGTTGAAGGGGAAGAAATAGGTAGGGCAAAGAGAGGCGTTTTATAGCCATCTTCTCAACCACTTCCCGAGTCCAAGCTGTCCTGGCCTGGATAATGGTGATGGCTCCTAACTGGAAGTCTCCTTGCTTCTATTCTTGTCCCTCCATTCTACACACAACAGTAAGGTTGAGTTTTTTTTAAAACACAAGGCATGTTTCTTCCCTGCCCAAAGCCCTATGATTCCACACTTAAGACTATTCTGTAAATACCATCCTTGTGTTGTTCTCTTGTGCTCTCCCAGTGATCTTGCTACATGTGCCTTGGGAGGATTCGTCCCTTTTTAATTGAAAGCCTCACCCTAATCATCTCATTGGACCTTCTTCTTGTCATTCAGACCTCAGCTTAACGTGTCATCTCAAAGGGGCCTTTCCTGACCACCCTCTGCCATGTATGCTCATTGTCTGTTTCTCATTTGAGAATGTGAACCCTAGCAGGGCAGCATCCTCATCTGTCCTGCCCTCCAGGGATCCCCAACGTTTAGAACAATGCCTGGCACATAACAGGTGACTGATAAATATTGGTTTAATAGTGATCTATATCATCTCACTGTATATTTTTTCCTTTCCTTAAACATCCAGTGATTCTCCACTTGCTTTTGTGACACTTTATGTGACTTTAAGCTTGAAAGTGGAAAAAGGAACCAGATATGGATTCTTATCCTTAAGGTATTTGTGATAACTGCTTTGACTTTTCAAACTTCAGCTCTACTTAAGCCCTACTTACCTCAAGGGCTCTGAGGATTAGATAATAAATGAAAGTGAAAGCTGTTATGAACTGTGAAGCACTGTACTACACCACAAGAGAGGAAGGATGATGAAAAGGAAGTCCAGAAAAATGAAGTGATATCAAGTAAACAGAGATTGTCCCATTACACCAAGCTGTAAAGCACAAATATTAAACAACATGTAAATGCATAAGTAGGGAAAATACCAATACAACACTCTTAGGAGAGGGAATAGATGCTGAACAATGTTGGAAAACTTTTTTTTAATGGATTTTTTTTCTTTAAAAATTTCTCTCCTATTTCTCAAATTGCTATCTATGCCTTGAGGATTTTAAATAAGTTCTTAACACCCTTGCCAATATGGTATTTTTTTAAAAGATTTTATTGGTGAAGGGGAACAGGACTTTATTAGAGAACAGTGTGTGCTTCCAGGATTTTTTCCAAGTCAAGTTGTTGTTCTTTCAATCTTAGTTGCAGGGGGCGCAACCCATCATTCCTTGTGGGAGTGAACCAGCAACCTTGTGGTTGAGAGGAAGTGGGGCAACTCAGCTCAAGGTGCCCTATTAAATCTTAGTTGCAGGGGGCAGAGCCCATCACCCCTTGTGGGAGTCTAGGAGTCAAACCCGGCAACCTTGTGGTTGAGAGCCCACTGGCCCATATGGGAATCTAACCGGCAGCCTTCGGCGTTAGGAGCAGGGAGCTCCAACGGCCTGAGCCACTGGACTGGCCCCACTTTATTTGTTGTTGTTGTTGTTGTTGTTGTTTTTAAGAAATAAAACTGTCTTTATTTGCAGGCAACAATTTTTCTGCACAGGAAATTCAAAGATATCTACAAAATCACTACTAGAACTAACAAGTGAATTTATCAAGGTTGCCAGATGTCAATGTGTTTTTTTAATCCTTCCCTACAGTCTACACGAACTGCTTTCAAACATACAATGTCACTGTTTATAATCTTTTGTCTTTTGTTGTTTTTTTGTTTTAACCTGGGATAGAATTTTCTGAAATTCTATTCAAATAATCAATTAACCCAGTTATTTTAAATTTCAATAGTGACTACAGAATTGTAATGTAGTGGGAAAATTTCAGTTCTTTTAGGTATTTGGAACTTTTCATAGAGACCGCACAGCAATTCCAACACGGTAAGCTCTGGAGTTAGGTGCCCGAGGTTGGAATTCCAACTCTCACTTACTAATGGTGACTCTAACCAGTTACTCAACTGCTAAGAGCTCAGGTCCCTTATTTAAAATACAGGGCTAATAAAAATCTATCTCACAAGGTTGTTTGGAGGTTTCAATGAAAACCATATGTACAGAACAGAATAGAGAGTCCAGAAATAAATCCACGCCTATATGGCCATTTAATCTACGACAATGGAAGCAAGAATGTACGATGGAGTAATGACAGTCTATTCAATAAATGGTGCTGGGAAACCTGGACAGACACATGCAAAAAAATGAAGTTGGACCACCTCCTTACACCATATACAAAAATAAATTCAAAATGGCTTAAAGACTTAAATGTAAGATCTGAAACCATAAAATACCTAGAAGAAAATATAGGAAGAAACTTCTCAGACATTACCCGGAGTAAGATTTTTACTGATATATACCCTCGCTCGAGGGAACTAAGAGAAAAAATAAACATATGGGATTATATCAAACTAAAAAGTTTTTTCACAGCAAAGGAAACCATCAATAAAACAAGAAGGGATCCTACTGAATGGGAAAAGATATTTGCCAATGATATATCTGATAAGGGATTAATATCACAAATCTATGGAAAACTCACTCAACTCAACTCCAAAAAAACAAACGATCCAATTAAAAAATGGGCAGAGGACTTGAAGAGACATTTTTCTAAAAAGGACATACAGATGGCAAACAGACATATGAAGAAATACTCAACCTCACTAACCATCAGAGAAATGCAAATAAAAACCACAATGAGATACCACCTCACCCCAGTCAAAATGGCTATCATCAATAAATCAACAAACAACAAGTGCTGGCGCGGATGTGGAGAAAAGGGAATGCTTGTGCACTGTTGGTGGGATTGCAGACTGGTGCAGCCGCTATGGAAAACAGTATGGAGGTATCTCAAAAATCTGAAAATGGAACTACCTTATGATCCAGTAATTCCACTCCTAGGTATCTATCCGGAGAAATCCAAAACTTCAATTCAAAAATCTTTATGCACTCCTATGTTTATTGCAGCACTATACACAATAGCCAAGACGTGGAAACAACCAAAATGCCCATCGGTAGATGACTGGATTAAGAAACTGTGGTACATTTACACAATGGAGTATTATGCAGCCATAAAGAAGAAAGAAATCTTACCATTTGCAACAACATGGATGGATCTAGAGAACATTATGTTAAGTGAAATAAGTCAGACAGAGAAAGATAAGTACCATATGATCTCACTTATTTGCGGATTCTAAAGAAAAGAATAAGTGAATGAACTAATCAGAAACAGTTTGGGAGACAATGAGGAAAAACTGAGGGTTGCTAGATGGGCGGGAGGGGTGGGGGGTAGGGGGGGAAAAAAAACCATATGTACAATGCCTCACACAATAAATGTTCACAATTTTGCCTCTTGGAATCTTAGATCAATAAAATGTTTAATGTTTTCTCAGATATTAACACATTCTATATTTATCATTCAGTAGTTTAAACATCTGACTTACTAGAAACATGGAAAAACAAAGACATAATTAGTCTTTACTGCATAATAATGTTAAAGTATACTTAAAAGTTTTGAAGGACACTCTCCTGCATATGTGAAAAATCGATCTTACCACAAAATCTGAATTATGCGAAGTTGAAAACCTGAAAAAGGATTATCCCCAACTACCACTTATTTGTTTAACTTGCCATTAAATTCATTTCGAGTCTGAATAATCTTTATTTCAAAATAGCATTTTCATTATATGAAAATGTAAAAATCCAGCAAGACCAGAAATATGGGTATATTTCCCTGGCCTTTCACATCTGTTGATCTTTATTTACAATCTCTTTTTTAAATACAGTTTACAAGTTCACCCCCATCTCCAGTCTTAATATATAAGTGCTAAGTGGCAGAAAGGTCTAGAATAAATACATCCAAAAATAAAAAATAAAAAAGCAAAGCTGTGAAATTAAGTCACATTCAACAGCTTTTATGAGGGTAGGTTAAGTGTCTGGGAGATAAAATAGAGTAAGACACAGTAATTGGAAGTTTTTAGCTAAAATAGATCTTTCAATGATCTTTGTCCTTTGCTCCACGGTTTAAGGGTGTGCATGAACTCAATGTAATTGAAATTTCCCTTTTTGTCAATAGTTTTTGTACAGCTCATCTACTTCCTCGTCTGTAAATTAATCTCCCACCTGTTATCAAAACTCAGATAATCTTCCTAAATGCTGCTTGTTGCTTCTTCATCAAAGCAAGCAAAAATATTTCTGTTAACATCTTCTCAGTCTGTGCCATGTAACTTTTTCCCAAACACCATGGGGAGAAAAATAAAATTTATACACCCTAGGGTCTCATTCCTCATGGCATTGAGGTATGCATCAGCTGGAAACTTCTGTTCTGATCCATCATATTGAAGCCCTCTTTGAACTCCTGAATATGGCTGGTCAAACCTGGCAAACACGTTTGTTGGAAGTTGTGCTCTGACGGCACTTCTTGGTGGTCTTTGTCCTTATAGCTCAACATGGTGCCTGTTTAACTCTGAGACTCTGTCCTTCAGAAGTTGCAGTTCATCTCGTCAAAACTCAATCTCATTAAAGCAGAAATGAATATTGAGTCAGCCATCACAGAAGTTATTCAATTCAACAGGGCCTGAGGCCAAACACCAGAACAGGGATTGCCTTGTGTTTTTTTTTTTAAGTTCCTATCAGTTGGATATGAAATAAGATTGACAAAATGGTGGTACTTGTTGAAGCTGGGTAGAGGGTATGTGAGTTTCTTATACTTTTCTTTTGAATTCGGTGTATGTTTGAAAATTTCCATAATAAATATAGGTTAAAATATCCCCTCTCTCAAAAGGGCTGTAATCCAATGGTTTTCAATCTCTTTTTAAAAAATAAACAAAAGGACTCCTTTTACTTTTCAAATAAAATCTAAGTGGAACCCTAATATGTAAAACGAATCAAAGTCCAGCTGTTCTGGCTGAAGCTGGGGATGGGGTGGAGATTAGAGTCCTACCTCTGGCCTTCCATCCACACCAGTGGAGAGAGCCCTTGAGCCACTCTGTAGTCTCTATGCTTGCTTGTGACTCAAAGTGTCGTCCAGGGACCAGCAGCGTCAGCATCACCTGGGAGCTTGTGAGTCTAAGGCTCCCACCCCAGACCTACTGAATCAGAACCTCCATTTAACAAGATGCCCCAGTGATTCAAGTGTACATCAGAGTTTGAGAAGCACAGCTCTGCGGTAGATTGAGGCTCCAGAGGTTGACGTAAGTGAACTTCTTTATTTCCAAATGAACTAAGGAAGGCTTACAATCAAGTGCACCAAGCCATACCACTAGTGTGTGGGAGCAACCAGGTTGCCCGACTTTCAGCTCAGGCACTTGTGCACTCTTGTTAATTGCACTCTGTGGCAGATCCACCTCTGGTCCCAGAGGTCAGGCTCATGCTTTGTTTCCATAACCAAACCCCAGCCTTGTTCCTGGTGCCCAAAACAGGGCTCCTGTCTCATGCCCTTGCATCTAAATCCATGATTTGCTTCCTGTCTCATGTCCATGCATCTAAATCCATGATTTGCTTCCTTACCTAACACCAAGTTTCTCCAGAACTGGGGTCAAAACTTGTCTCCACTACTTCTGCCTCCCGACACATTACTCACCCCAGTCCTTGCTAGAAACTGTTTTTGAGTGGTCTGGCAGCCTAATGGGTAAAAGTCTAGGAGGGTAGGCATTTGACATTGAGAAGTCCTCAGGCTGGATGGAGTTCAAGGCTGGGATTCCAGTTTCTTGGCAAGAATTGGGATGAGCAACGTGGGAACTGCTGTCCACATCTCCTGCTTCTTGTTTAGAGTACTCTTTGGATATGTGATCACCTATTGCTTATGCTGGAGCTGACGCTGTAAGGCAGAGCAGCTGCCATCCACAATGAGTATTTCAGGCTTCTTCTTTCTAAAGATAATTTTAAAACATATTGGACACATCATAATACTCTTAAATTGAAAGCCTTAGTTTCTTGGCTCAGAACCACTCACACTGAGTCTGGGGATGCTCAGTGTAGGCCTTGTCTTGGGCCACAGCGGCCTGGGTAGAACAAGGAGTTGTGGTGTGTCCTGACCAGGACTGCAGCAATGGACTCCTCTGTAAAGTCCTGGCACCCTGTTGCCAGCAGCAGGCTGGCACTATGTATTTAATTGGATTCTCCTTACACACCTGAAATGCAGTAGCCTATCAGCAGACAGAGATGAGGAGAGAAGAAAACAAATTCCAGCCTACTTCCCTCCTCCAGGGCTTCAGTCTGTCAAATTTAAATATCTGAGTCATGCTACCTTTGCCTCAGGACACTCAGAACCCACTCAGTAGAACGAGAAGCTGGGGAGAAGCCTTCTACCTAGTACCAAAATATACAAAGGTCTGACAATTAAGTTTGCGAACTTGTTGCCATGATGTTGCTAACCTTTTTTTTTTTTTTTAAGCTTTTATTGGGGAAGGGGAACAGGACTTTATTGGGGGAACAGTGTGTACTTCCAGAACTTTTTTTTTTCCAAGTCAAGTTGTTGTCCTTTCAATCTTAGTTGTGCAGGGTGCCGTTCAGCTTCAAGTTGTTGTCCTTTCAGTATTAGTTGTGGAGGGCGCAGCTCAGCTCCAGGTCCAGTTGCCATTGCTAGTTGCAGGGGGCGCAGCCCACCATCCCTTGTGGGACTCGAGGAAACCTTGTGTTTGAGAGGACGTGCTCCAACCAACTGAGCCATCTGGGAAGCAGCTCAGCTCAAGGTGCTGTGTTCAATCTTAGTTGCAGGGGGCGGAGCCCACCATTCCTGGCGGGACTCGAGGAATCGAACTGGCAACCTTGTAGTTGAGCGCCCACTGGCCCATGTGGGAATCGAACCGGCAGCCTTGGGAATTAGGAGCATGGAGCTCTAACCGCCTGAGCCACCAGGCTGGCCCCTTGCTAACCGTTTTGATATCAGAGCGATTATTCATTACAAATTTGTACCAACTGGACAAACAGTAAACCAAGTTTACTATTTGGAAGTGCTGAGAAGACTGCATGAAAAAGTTAGACGACCTGAACTTTTCACCAATAATTCATGGCTCTTGCATCACGACAATGCACCAGCTCACACGGCACTGTCTGTGATGGAGGTTTTAGCCAGTCAACAAATAACTGTATTGGAACACCCTCCCTCCTCACCTGATCTGGCCCCCAATGACTTCTTTCTTTACCAGAAGATAAAGGAAATGTTGAACGGAAGACATTTTGATGACATTCAGGACATACAACAACAGCTGTAATGGCCATTCCAGAAAAAGAGTTCCAAAATTGCTTTGCAGTGTGGACTAGGTGCTGGCATCGGTGCACAGCTTCCCAAGGGGAGTACTTTGAAGGTGACCATAGTGATATTCAGCAATGAGGTATGTAGCACTTTTTCTAGGACGAGTTTGCGAGCTTTATTGTCAGACTTCGTGGTTTTCTCAGCATGAATTGGATATGGGTATGCATCAGGGGAGAAGCACCCTACATTTTGAAATGACTTGCAGATTGTTTTGGAAATGATTTACTGGAGATGAATGATTTGTGTTAAAGAACTGAGCATTTTCACAACTTAGTTCCATGAACATGTCCAATACTGGAAGGCTGGCAAAGTTTAAATGTTCTTGGGTTCTTTCTAAACCTTTCCTGGCCATAATGAGGATCTCATACCATGTTTCCCTGAAAATAAGACCTAGGCGGACCATCAGCTCTAATGCATCTTTTGGAGCAAAAAATAATTTGAGACCCTGTATTTATTATATCATATCATATCATATTATATAAGACCTGGTTTTATATTATATTAAAATAAGACCAGGTCTTATATTAATTTTTGCTCCAAAAGATGCATTAGAGCTGATGGTCTGGCTAGGTCTTATTTTCGGGGAAACATGGTATACAGTATCCATGAATGCAAGATGCATTACTCTCCTGGAAAAGAAGGCAATGTTTTTGTGCTTGTAAGATTAACTGGGGTGGGTTATCAATAGCCACCTATGCTGATTAGCAGAAGAAGCCTTCATCTGTCCAGTGAGGTTTTAAGAATTTGAGATAAATCTCAGGATATCTCAGGGGTTCCTGTTGGATTTCAGTACGCAAACCAGAGTGTGACTAGGGACGTGGACTATTTAGAGTTGTTTATGTCCCTGGTGTCTGTGTCAGGTTTTTAGAATAACATGGAAGTGGCCACTAAAATCTCTACCACCCCTGGGTGAAACTGAGGAACAATGATCCCTTAACTAGAATAATTTCTCCAGCCCTCTGTAAATTATGTAAGGCCATTAGTATTTTGATGGGGGATAATAAGTGCTACTCTGAAAAGAAGTAATCTTTACTCACCACCTGGCCACCTCACAATAACTACCTAGAATGAAAAACTTCTGGTTTCCATGGATCCTCCAAGATATTTGTGAAAATGAACTCCTTTATTACAAAGCCCCTTCAACGTCCTGGATTAAGGGTATCCTTTCTGAACTGGGGCCTTGGCAGGGAAAGGGGCATGCCAAGGATAAGAACAAGGGTCAGGAGTCTGGGAACATGTTAGCTGGGTCCTCTGCTCTAGATCTAAACCAGGCTGCAATTTTCATCTGAGGCTCAAGGTCCTCTTCCAAGCTCACTGGCTGTTGACAGAATTCCTTTCCTTGTGGTTGTTGGACTTTCTTGCTGGCTGTTAGCTGGGGGTTACTATGAGTTCCTAGAAGCAGTCCAAGTTCCTTACCAAGTGGTCCACATATTTTTTCAAAAAGAGAGAAACACAAAAGGCTTGGATAGTAGTGGGAAGTCTGGAATGGCAAGGTGAAGACCTGCTCTATAAACTTACTCCTCCATAAAAGCAAAAAAAACACCGGCAGAAATTGTCATGTTCAGAACTCTAGAAATTAACCAGAGGCTTGCAACAATCTGAGAGACTTTTATTCAAGAAAAACTGCTGAATCTCAGTAAGAACTATAGGTTTTATGGCTTTTTAACTTGGACTATTCCCATTCCCTTCTCCCCAGCTTCACAATCACAGTGGCTATGAAAACCATCAACCCAAAAAATGAACAACAAAAAAGCCAAAATGGAAATAGCCCAAATGTCCTCGCATTAATAGCGTTGACCCCAAGAATGAATGTACCTGTTGAGAAGGGCTCCTGGTGGTTAACTGAGCTCAAATGTATAAACAAAGCCTGAGAGCTTTTGCTAAACAGGGGCCTCTCACACAAGCCATGTTTCAGGGAGAAACCTAAATTGAACTGCCTACCTCCCACACTGAACTGCCTACTAGCACTGTGTTCCTGCCAGCTGACCCAACCCTTATAAAGGAGTTCCTGGAATTGTATTTCAAACAATAAAACTGAGACTTTTCCCCATCCAATTGGAGCCACACAGCTATTAGCATCTTCACTGACCAATTAGAGCAGCTCCATTCTGCTCTAATCAGGACAGTGCCTTTTGGACCAATCAAACAGTGAGGATTTGGAATACTCATTTGCATAGAGATAGACCAATCAAGGACCAGGGGTAGGGACTTCCCTCTGTATAAGTCAGCTCCCTTCTGTCTCAGAGAGTGCACTTTCCCTTTACGCCTAAGAGTGAGGACTGCAATTCCCCAGAGGGGCCTTGCCCAAGGGGCACCTGGCAGCCATGCTGTTCCACAGCCCTGCTGTATCACAATTGAATTGTTTGCACTGCATAAAGTTTCCTTCTTCACTGCACCTCAAATTGGGGATTCCTGTTAGTGTTAAGTTGGCACCAAAACCATTGGTTGACAATAGTGGTTATCTCAGTGGGGAGTGAGTTTGAGAGACTTTTGCTTTTATATTTTATAGCACTTCTATACAATTAAATTGTTATAGGAGTGCTACTTTAAAAAATAAATAACACAATAAAGATAAAAGAGAGGAAGACAGAGTTAACTGAAAAATGCTCTAATAATTAAGGGATGGTAGATGGAAATTGTACCGAACTACTTATGACTATTTTGAATTTCAGACCTATATAAGCCATTGACATTCTTTTTGTTTGATGTCCCATATTTAACAATTCATTTTAGTGAAAGACAAAAACAAAATTCTAAGAGTTTTGACAGACTCACATTTAACCTTTGGTTCATGATTCTACTTTCCCCATAAGATAGATTCTAAGTTCATCAACTGTAAACTCTCTTACCACAATGTTTTTCAGGGGCATAACCATAGCAAGTGGGGAGAGACTACAGCATAGGACTTTATCTGGCAAGTTTGCTCTACTACAACTTGCAGAAATAACTGTGAGTTAACTCAGCTATAATCTTAAAAGCTAACTAGAAGCCATCATAAGCACCTTTTTGTTCCTAATGTTGTAGCCTGACCTGGGGACTGGAACTGTTTTTGACAATGCAGAATAATGCATCCTGTGCACAAGAGGTACATAAACAGGAAGATTAGGTAGCCACCTACTGTGCTAGTGTCTCTGCAATTATTTAGGAGGCCACCTGTATGAATGTGTATAGGAAAAAAAACCTGCCATGAAAAAAATCCCCCACCTCCCACTCCAGACACACAATTATCCATGTTTTGTTTTAGACAAGGAAGTAACCTGCCGGGTTCAAATTCGCCTCATAATTATTAGAAAGTATATTTGCTTAAGACCAGGAAGTAACCACGGTGATCAAATCTTCTACAATTATCTATTGACCCTGGATGGGATTCAGATGGTCTTTGATGTCCCTGACATTATAAGTATAATTTTGTGTTAATGTGGTGCTCGCTTCAGCAGCACATATACTAAAATTTTGTGTTAATGTGAATTTGAGAGAGTGTCCATTGCTTTCATCAGTCTCCTATGGTGGCCTGTGGCCAAAAGAAATATAAGATCCACTGATCTAAGGGTTTCTTGGATTGAGACTGGAAAGTTACAGCCTGATGAAAGACATTCCTTCATCCCACCTTCCCCCAGATTCTTCAAAGACAGCTCTGAGTCTGGGGTAATCCCTGTAAGAGCAGTTTCTTTGACACTATATTCAGGCAGAGGATGGAAGCACTGAGGGGAGAGCTGGAGGCAGAAAAACGTGACAAGACAGAAGGCTGCTTCCAAGCTCCTGAACCAAAAGGGTCTTCAGGAAGAAGCATCTGTCCAAGCTTTGAGAGTAACCCTAGTCTTAACCAGGCTGTGGAGCCTAAAGAAGAGGGAAGCTGGATGTTTCTGGATGTGAGGACCAGGCAATGAATAACTGCCACATTCAGAACCATCACAGATCCAGTTTCTAGTTGGATTCAGGGGAATTGTCCCTGGAGCCCAGCCAAAATAGGACCAAAGGTGCAGGATGATGGAGATAACCTGCCCAGCCTAGAGTAAAATAACCTGGAACAAGGCAGCAGCATAATATATCGGGAGAAGTAAGTGATATCACAAGTCCAGAAATTTCAGTCCTTGGCCAACTGTGTGCACTTGCGCAAACCCTTAACCTTTTGAGATCTCATTTCCTTCTCTGCAGACCGTGAGTTTTAGACTCATGACACTCACAAGCATGTATCATTTAGAGTTTCAGGTCTATAACCTTTGTTTATGTTTCCAAAACTTGGGAAAGCCTGACTTAGGAGCTAATTTCAGCCAAGGAAGATGTGGCTCAGCTGATCACCTATATAGTGTACCTACTGGGACCCTGAGATGCCTCACGCTATAGTAGAGTAGATTATGATGTCTCAATTGCTATCTCAGGGTGTTCAGATTTGAATGAAATGCTAGAGAGGAAAGGGCTGGAAGTGTATTATGCTTAGAGCTGCAGCCAGAAAATCGCTGTCCTAAGAGAAGAAATGCATGCCTTAATCCCTCTGGTGGAGGCAGAGCACTCAGCAGCCCTAGAGTAAGAAGACAGAAAGAACACAGGTGCAGTTGCAATTGATCCAGGATTGAAGTTCTTCTGGGGAAGTGGAATGGAAATATAAGGAGGATAGGAAGTCATTGAATGATGTCTGGTCTAGTCTGGCTGGAAAGGAATTGAAGACAGAAAGGAATGAATTGACTGGATAAACATGGAAGGGTCAGACAACTGAAATCTGGTGAGATTAAAACAAACAAAAACGACAACAACAAACACTACAACAACAAACAGACATGTTATAGGTTGAATGTTTTCCCTCCAAAAAAAAAATCTATATATGTTGAAGTTTTAATCTCCAGTACCTCAGAATATGGCCTTATTTGGAAATAGGGTCTTTCAGAGGCAATCCAGTTAAAATGAGGTTATTAGTATGGGTTCTAATCCAATATAACTTTATATGCCCTTATAAAATTGGGAAATTTGGACACAGAAACAGACACATATAGAGGGAAAATAATATGAAAACACAGAAAGAATACCATGAGAAGATGGAGGATTGGAATGATGCATCTACAGTCCAAAGAACCCCGGAGATTGCTGGCAACCCACCGGAAGTTAGTAAGAGGTAAGGAAGGAATCTCAGAGGTTTCAGAGGGAGCATGACCCTGCTAACACTTTCATTTCAGGCTTCTGGCCTTCAGAACTATGAGACAATAAATTTCTGTTATTTTAAGCCACCGAGTTTGTGGTACTTGTTACAGTGGACCTAGGAAGTTAATACCAGGTATATAGAGAGTAAGGGAGTCAAAAAGCCTGAAGGATAAGAGTTGATTAGAGAGTAGACTCTAATTGATACCAGACCCCTGAAGCAGTTAGGAAATCTTGAGGGGGTGTACAGAATAATCAGTTCCTTCCAGAGTTTCTGAAAAACCCAGATTTACAGGGTGATTCCAAGTAACGAGGGGGCTTCATTGGAGCCACTGGACTCTTTCTCATCTTAACCGAAATCTCACTGGTGGTCCTAGGGCACCTCAGAGCAAACCAGGGGTTCAGAAACTCCCCAAGGTAATTGTTTGAGATGAAATGAGCCCTGTATTGCTTTTACCAAGCATTGCTACAAGGCCATTTTGTGTGAAACTGTAATGGCAAACAGACTTGCGGTTCACCATAGGGTGACTTCCTTTGGCCGTCACTAGGCAACAAATCAGGATGGATCCATCTGTAGCCAATTACATGTCCTCCAGAAAAAGACACTTTCTTTAGGAGGCAAACCTGAAAGTCCTACACAATGCCATAACCACAGCAGAAATCCTTTACTTTTGCTAAACAGACTTACACCTTTTGGAATTTCTTCAAAACGAAGGCCAAAACTTTATGTCATACATCGGGTTATAAGTTGTAGTTAAGACATTCATTATTGTATGAGAGTGTCTGGTTTTGTTTTATAAAGCTAGGGTGGCACGTGACCCATTTCGTTGACCTACTTTCAGTCTAAATTGAAAGAGTCAATTAAAACCCACCTCATGGCAGTTGCAGAAATCTGTCTTTCAAAATCGATGCATTAAGGGAAACTATTACTTCAGGTTTCCTCATAATCAATAACAAAGGTCTGTTGGACATCAGCTTCAAAAATGACTAGGACACAGTTCCTGCCCTCAGGGATATGTGGTACAATCTGGTTGGGAAGACAGTACATATTATATAAAGATAATAATGCAAAATAGTATAGGGATTATTATCTCATTTAATGCTCACAACAATCCTATGAGGGAGGTGCTATTATTGTGGCCATTTTACAGATGAGAAAATCAAGGCACAGAAAGGTTAAATAAATTGTCTAAGAAAACATAGCTACAAATAGTACCTCCTGTGTTTGAGTCCAGGTAGTCTGGTTTCAAAGTCCTCAAAAGACTACACTAGAGTAAAAATGAATGACTCGGAACAGATATTCTACGTCTTGAACTAGGGCAAGAAGATGGACAATTAAGAGAGAAAGGCCTTTTGAATACAATTTCACATTCAGGTCTATAGTAGCTTTATAATACAGATAGCTTTTTCAAAGTACACTAGGTTATTATTATAGACGGTCAGCTGGTACCAGCCAATTATTATAAAAATCCCCAGACATAGGTGAGTGTGTTAAAGGCTCTAGGTCATTTATACCTCAGTGGAGACTCTTCTCCTCTCTGGATTCTTGCCTTAAACATTTCCATTATCATCCTCTGACTCCAGTGTGATGGTCTGCCATCTGGCCAGTTTAGAAAATATTATGACTAATAAGGTACGTACAACCTTACATTTGCATTTAAAGAACAATAGCTATTATGTATTGAGCACTACCTTATATCGGCCTGTTTATATATATTAACTCAAGCTTCATAAAAAAAACTATGAAATTAGTGTTATCATTACCCCATTTAACATCTGAAGAAACTGAGGTGCACAGAGGTTAAAATCCGTAGTTAGTGAGCTGTGGCTGGGACTAGGTCTCACTGACTGCTGTCTTAAACATGTACCTTAATGAATGCCATATAATATCAAATGAGAAGATTATGTCTACATGTCAACTGACTGTGCTATTTTATATTCTTATTAATGTTTATGTGTCCATTCTGGATACCTCTTCTTAGCTTATTTTGAATGCCATTGCTATAAGACTCCCTGTCATTAATTTATGCAAAGAAACCAGAATCCCCCTATTTCTATATCGTGTGGCAAACTTCTCTAATCTGGGCCGACTCATTCAATTCATCTACTGTCCCTATTTAAGGGTGCATATGTGTATGTGCATGCATGTGTGTGTGCGTGTGTGTGTGTGTTGAGCAACAATTCAGTTCAGGATACCTATTAAATGAAGGACCTTACCTATAACAACCTTGCACTTTTAGATGCTGTGACAGAGCTACTACACACACACACACACACACACACACATATGACTTGTTTCAATATAGCAGAATCATCCCTACCTAAAGGCCCATTAGGCAGGTGACTTTGGGAGTCCCATCTTGCTCAAAGTCATGTAAAGGGAGTGCTGGGAGAGGTAATAAACCCTTGGCATGGAAAAATAAAAATTACCTGGGGCTTGCGAAGTGGTGAGAGACGGGCTTTTCTGGCTGCTACTCTTTGGCAGCCACCCTCAGTCATCCTGATCTGTGATTCCTTTTCCTGTTAAGACTATCTTGATGTGCATATTAATTTGATTTTATTTGAATTTGAAAAATAGATTGCAGTGATCAGAGAAAGCATTGTGAGTTGATTTTCCCAAGTTCCTGTTAATGGTGACTTAAAATGTTCTATCACCACCTATTCTCCAGTCCCACCACCTTCAACCTAGCCCGGGCTCTCATTTTCTCCTGCTTGATGATCACTAGCTGGCTTGGATAACTGCAATGACTTCCCCTTTCAATCCATGCCACATACTGATACCAGAGTACTGGCCCTTAAACATCACGCATGACACTCACTCCCAAGTGCTAAATTTTTTAATGGCTCCCTGGATTTCCAATAGCAGAAAACCTAAACCTATCTGTTAGCCTATCAAGACCCTCTCCCATCAGGCCTCATCCCAGCCACCATCACCCTTATTTCCCACAGCTTCTAACATGCTTCTTGTATTCTGGACAGTGCTGTTCCATTGGTACCCCAAGAACTTAGCAAGCTCATTCATTCACAGATTGTCATATTACAATGAGATACTGTATTTGTTTCATTCCAAAACATATTGTAAGCCTACTCTGTGCCAGGATCTTGATGAGGTGCTAGATCCCAAAGGTGAACAAGACATCTGGTGAAGGTGACAGACAGCTGAAAAGACAATCGTATTGTAGCATGATAAGCTGTATGATGAAGGAGGCTCAGGGAACTGTGGGATCCCAGAGGACAGGCACCTAACCCAGACTTGGGATAGTAGGGAAGAATTCAAGAAGTGGTGTTATAATCCTGACACATGAAGAATGAGTAAGAGCTAGCTAGCAAGCAAGGAGCTGGAGAGGAGAAATGACATTCCCAGTGGAAAGAGCAGGAATCAAAGAAGACCACAGAGACAGAGTTGGAATATGTTTCAGACAGCTTTGCATTGTACCTGTACCTAGGCACATAGGAAGCACTCAGGAATAGATTCTTAGTTGACCATTCTGCCTCTTCACCTGCTAGGCCATTTAACAGATTCATTTTGGCCAAAGGATGCTGTATTAATTATTCTGTGGTAACAAACAACACAAAAATCTCAGTGGCTGACTACAACAGAATTTGATTTCTTGCTCTCACGAAGTCCATTGCAAGTCCAGGTGACACTCTGGGGCAGCTTTTCTCTATGTGGTGACTCAGTGATACATTCTACTCTGATTTTGTGGCACCCATATCTCCACCTATGCTTCCGCAATCACTATGGGAGGGGGAAGAGAAAGTGGAGGGTCTCACACAGGCAATGAAATGCCATAGTCTCACAATTCATTGGCTAAAATGAGTCACATGGCCCCTTCCCCTCCCCTCCTGGGGAAGTGGAATCCTCTAATGTGCTCAGAAAGAGAAGACAACCAATTAGACTAATACCAGCTGGGTGAGTGCTAGACTTCTCTCAAGCGGATATTACTTATGATTATCGTGTGCTCAGTTGGTCTGTTGGCTACTGTGTTCAGAGAACAAACTATTCAAATGTTTGGGCTTAGATGTTTTTGTTACGGTTGTTGCTTTTCCTGACTGGAAATTATACCATCATCTGTTCTTGGGTTTGAGCCAACAATGCTAAGTCATCTGGCAAAGTGATTACATTACTTGAGCCACAGTATTAGTGATGCTGTTGTCACCATTTGGAAAATAAGATTTGCACATGGTATTAGTGAAACAAGACAAACAGCCAAGTGGCAGACCCAGGAATGATCCACTACACTCTCTAGGTCTTTATTACCTGATGGATATTTTCTTCATCTGTGTCTTTTGATGGTTGATTCAGCTATTTCCTTGGATCAGGCTAGTGTGCAACTCAAGTCACACCTGTTATCCATTTCTGTCTATATTTCCTAAATAAAAACTCTATGAAGTAACATATACCACACAAGTTGCGTGTTCCCAAAGTGGGCATCTAATATACCAAGCCCTGAGAAATGGCCTTAATAACTTTTGAAGATATTCACAGGTTATATGGAAAAATGGTAAAGGTTAGTTAACACTAGCTTCCTAATTCACCCTAAATATGAATGTTTAACATATTATTGGAGCAATCAGAGTAGGAAAGGTTTAAAAGTTTGATAGTATTGAAGAGGATGCAAACAAGCCAACGCACTCTTAATGAAAGTGAAAATTGGTATAACATTTTCAAAAGGCAATTTAACACTATCTGTAAAAGGATAACTTTTCAGACCCTGTCATCCAACATTTCCAGTGCTAGAAATTTATCCTATGGAAATATCACTTCAAATGTGCAAACATTTATGTACAAGGGTGTTTATTGCAGCATTGTTCATAATAGAAAAAAATGGAAATAACCCAAACGTCTATTCATAGAGGAACTGAGAAAATACACAATGATGCATTACTTTTTTTAAAAAAATTAAGTGGCTCTACATGAACTGATATGGAAAAATGTCCATGCTCAGTAAAGAAAGAAAGTTTAAAAATAGCATGAAATAGTTTGCTTAAACATTGTTTTATCTTAATAAATGCTATTATACACACAAGAAAAAATATTTGGAGGAATAGATACCAATTTAACAGTAGTTATCTCTGTAGGGCTGGGATTATGGAATACTTTTGCTTTCTATAATACTTGTATAGTTCTGTAATGTTAGAAAATTTTGTAATCAGTAAATGACATTATAGTGTTTTTTTCTAATTTAAAAAACAATGTAAATACTTCCTCCAAGAAAACCTTGAATAAAACTGACTTCTGAGAAAATCCTGGTTTACTCTACAGCTCAGGAAATAGTTCTTAACTTGACCAGCCAAGTGTAACAGAGTAGAGCTTAGCAAAAGGGTCTGAGCAATTAAAGCTGCAGAATAATTACCAGTCATCAGAGCTTCTGATGGAACCCAGGCCTTGACACTGTCGTCTTTGATCTGCTATCAGGGCCTAATGATCTAAGTGTTTAGTGTTTTTGGGACAAGAGCACAGTTTTCATCAGACCACACTCTTTAAAACTTTCCATGGCTACCAGTTGTCTATGGAATACATCCAAACCATTTAACATGGCATTCAAGGCCCTATGCTATTTCCCAACCCTATAGCCTATACAGCATAGGGCTTATACAGCATAATGTCTAAGCATTGAGGTTTTAGATCTTTAGCCAGATCTAGGATTTAATTTTCTGCCTTATCTCCATTTCAACAAACTCTAAACTATTTGTCTTTCAAAGCCAAGTTCACCTGCCCTTCCCAGATCTCTATCAGAAAGTATTAAATTGTTTTCCCCTAAACTCCTGTAGGGCCATGGCTATACTGCTTTCATAGCACTTACACTTTCTTATAAAGTAGTTTTTTAAAATGATATCTCTATTAAAGTGTCAGCCCCATGAAGGTAAGAACCTCTCCATAGTGTACAGCATCTTGCTTGCACATGCCAAGCTGATAATAAATGTTTATGAAATTGAATGAATAAAGAAGGAATCTCCCTTTTAACAACAGCCCTCCAAGTTACACATGCTGCCAGCCGGTGGCAGTAGTCTCCTTTGGCTTTTCTACCATTTAGCACACTGCTGCTCCTCAGAGTCCAAAATCATTCTGCATGCGAGCAATTCCCCGTTTAAGATATTTTGGCAGAGATGAAAGTGCTGAACTCAGAGTGAAATAACGTGGCCTTTTAGCCCCAGATCTGCCACTAACTAGATACGTGATTTTCCAGCCAGTTCCCTCACTTTCTGGATCTGTTTTCATGTCTTCAAAAATGAAGGAGTATGTTGGGATGATTTCCAGAGTTTGATATTCCATGATTTTCGTACTCTGCAAAGTAACTCACGATAACTAGAGCTATGAGAGCCTTGGATAGTTGCCACCATCATTTCTCATCTATTCTCGAATGTGCTTATGGTAACAATACGGACAGAAGCATTTCCTTAAAAATCTTCTTCAAATGCTGTTTCCTTGTTTGGATATAATGGGACATGCCGGGGCCCAACTCTCTCTGACTAGTGTTGACTCTCAAGAGGAACTGGGTAGTAATTCTTAGAAGTGGGAGGGAAAGGAGGATAAAGAGGAGGAAACTCAGTTCCAGAACATGGAATCAACCAAGGCCTCTAACAGTGGGAAAAAACTCTGTTGTATTTGTTTTGAAACCTCTGTTTTTCTTCTGTTAAAAATGTGTTTTAAAAGTTATATTCTAGGGGAAAGGAGTAGTTACTTTTTATCATTACTATTATAATTCAACTATTGTTTTTTTAAACCACAGTTCGAAACACTGTCCCTGCCTTCCCAGTTGGGGAATAGATAGGAGGCCAAGGTAAGTGCCCGTAGGCATAAGCAGAGAAATTCTTGTTGTCTAAGTCAAACTTTAAAGGCAAGAAAGGGCTGCCAAGTTGCTTAGAAAAAGATGTACATAAATAGGGTTTTATAACTGGTTAACAGATTTAATGGGTATTGAATTTAAAGTTTTGGTACTTATAAAGTTGTAATAAAGGGATATATTCTTTTGATAAAAAGGTTGTACTTAGTGTAGAAGTATGATTCCCGCTCCAAGGGAAAACATTCACATTTTCCCATTATTTAGTGGAAAAGGGTACAAATTACAAGAACAGTGATAAAATTTGGGAAAAGGATCCCCTCTGAAAGGGAAACTAACATGTGGAAAAAATGTTTCCTAGTTACAAGGAACAACTGCTTTAACTTTACCTGAACCAATGATAGTAATACATCTAAATAATATCTACAGAAGACAGTGAGGGGGGTGGGGGGGAAGAGGGAAGAAGACAGGGAGAGGGAGAGGAGGAGGGGGAGGCACACACGTACCACACACTCACACACACAACCTGGAAATAAAACAGTCACAAACAATACCTTATAATCAGCGCTGGTTTCCTAGGCACGTGACCTGCTGGGTAGTATAGGGCTCCATGTCTGGGCCCCACCCTGTCTTGATATTTTTCATAACTTATTTTAGAACTTGTATTTTGCAAGTGAAGTCAGGTGGAACTGGGGAGCATGCCTGTGTGCAGGTGAGATTCGGGCAATATGTGTGTTTGCTGCCATTTGTTGCTG
Source organism: Rhinolophus ferrumequinum (assembly GCF_004115265.2). Taxonomy (NCBI): domain Eukaryota; kingdom Metazoa; phylum Chordata; class Mammalia; order Chiroptera; family Rhinolophidae; genus Rhinolophus; species Rhinolophus ferrumequinum. Next base: position 20,390,759 of record NC_046284.1, on the reverse strand, counting down.
CCCATTTGCATATATCCTTTGTGATGCCCCATGAGCAGAGAAGTTCAGTGGACCCACGATGCGTGGGAGCTCAGGATGGCTCAGTTGGTTGGAGCTCGTCCTCTCAACCACAAGGTTGCCGGTTCGACTCCTGCAAGGGATGGTGGGCTGCGCCCCCTACAACTAGCAACGGTGACTGGACCTGGAGCTGAGCTGCACCCTCCACAACTAAGATTGAAAGGACAACAACTTGAAGCTGAATGGCACCCTCAACAACTAAGATCGAAAGGACGATAACTTGACTTGGAAAAAAGTCCTGGAAGTACACTCCGTTCCCCAATAAAGTCCTGTTCCCCTTCCCCAATTAAAAAAAAAATCTTAAAAACAAAAACAGACTCAAAGAGAGGACAAGGTCAATGTGTAACATCTACAACTGAATAAGGTGGGGTGGGGTAGGGGAGTGGTGGTGGTGACAAAGCAAAGAGGCCACATTTTCCTTTCCAACCAGAACTAGTTTCCAGTGCATAAAGAATGCAAAGAGTTCTGAGAAACACGACGACCAAGGAACTCTATCATATCCTATTGTGTTACTTTCCTGTATTAGCTAACCACTTATGCTGAAAATGACAACATAGAAGGAAAGGAAAAGATAAGCCAGTCTTTTTCCTTTCATCCTTCCTTAATGGTCAGTAAGCTGAAGGTAGCGAGAGTTGATAGGATGCATGTCTGTGAAGAAGAGACCAACAGTTGAATTAGTTTTGTGCCCACGGTTCTGGTTAAGAACTAAATATGTAATACATATGCATGTATGAACTGTAAAATATGGATTGTGTGATTTTGGTGACTGCATGATGTAAGCTGAATGCTGTTATATTTGCATTTTAAACTGGTGTTGCAAAACATAAAGGTGTATGGTAAATTCATATTAATAATATTTTTTTTTTACTTAGGATGATAAGAATTAGGAAATAAAAAAATACTATGACAAGTCAAGAGAAAGACTGTAGAAGAAAGGAAAAAGCTTTATATTTGAATACATTTAACAATACTTTTTTCCTGCTTTTTGATCAAGGAGTCCCACATTTCTATTTTTCACTGTTCCCTGCAAATTCTGTAGCCTGTCCTGCTTAAAACATGTGGGGCCCCGTGATGCTTTTTACTCTGGTCTTCTTTATTTGTTTTTAAATGTTGCTCATGATCCACTAAATTGACTTCATGACCCATAAAATTGTTGTGATGGGCAGCTGGAAGAACACTGCCTTAGAGGTTAGAGTGCATGGTTAACATTCCCCCAAACATTTTTCTCCTCAACTAAAGCAAAGGGCTTAACAGCCAAGCCTGGGGTCAATCAGAGGTGGTATTGTTCCCCTTGAGGGAGATAATCAGAGGTATCAGAAAAGTCCTGCCAGCACCTTCGCAAGACTGCTTGATTAATTATTGCCATGACTTCTAGAGCCAATGAGATGGGTAATTTGGTCCCACAAGGCCTTATACATATGTCTCTTTGATCTTACCTCAGAAGTCTCTGTAATCCATCAAAGTAATGCTTCAATTAAGTTTATCCCAAAGCTATTTCAGATACTAGGTCAAGAAGTCACCCCTATTCTATTTCCCATCTAAAAGCGTGCATGACTCTGTTATTCCAATAAGGACATCAGACAAGATTACACAATGTGTGCCAGATATTAACATCCTGCAGAGGAAACTACATTTCTAATAAAATTAATACTAAGGCAGTTCAGAGCATAAGCATAGGAGTCAATTAGACACAGATACTAATCCTAGTTCTGTCCCTCCCTTGGGCATGTATCTTAATCTCTCTGAGTTTTGATTTTCTCATCTGTAAAATGGGAATATTAATACCTACCTCATAATCTTGCTGTGAGGATTAAATTAGTTAATGTTTGCAGAGAGCCTAATAGCACTTAGTAAATGATAGCTGTTATTGTTGTCATTTACATTTCCAACAGAGAAATTTAAGTAAAGTTATCTACAAATACATCTTCTGTACACAACTTTCATCCTGAATTGTTCAGTCCAGCCAAAAGAGTTTTTCTTGAGTGCCTGTTCAGTGGTTCTTAATTAGGGGTGACTTCGCCCCACCAGGCAATATTTGGCAATGTCTGGAGACATCAGTGATTGTCACAGTTGTGGGGGAGGTGCTACTGACATCTAGTGGGTAGAAGCCAGAGCTGCTGGTAAACATCCTACAATGAACAGAACATCTCCTACCCACACAAAACACAGAATGATCCAATGCAAATGTCAGTAGAGCCAAGGTTGAGAAACCTGCCCTAGTTGAACCCTGGACTAGCATCTATAAGAAAGTACATAGCTCCTTCAACACCTCCAAACCCCCCCATGACTCCTATCTTCCAAAGTTTCCAGAGCTATCACATTACATTGCACATGGTGTAATATCAAAGAAGAATATCCATAACTATCTGAAAAAGTTATTAAGATAGTCCTCTTTTTTCCAAATACATATATCTATATGAGTCCTGATTTTCTTCACATACTGTAACCAGAACAACGTATAGCAGCCGACTGAACACAGAAGCAGATTATGAGACTCTAGTTGTCTTTTATTGCACCAGACATTAAAGAGATTTAAAAAAATGCAAAACAATGCCACTTTTCTCACATTTTTTGTTTTGGAAAATGTAAGGTTTTTCAAAAATTCATTTTACCAGTTTTGAGAAATACCTATACTTGATGTCAAATTAAAATAGCAAATAGGACACAGCCCTCACCACCTACCCGGCTTACCTGTGATCATCTACCCATCATCATTCTGGAAAGAAATGTATTCTAAATAAGAATCTAGCTGACTTTTATCATGTTTTCTATCAACTGGAGTGAGAATATGAGGACTCCTGGAAAATGTGTAACTGGGACTGCTTTGGTAAAAACAGAAGAGTATTCCCATAGAAAAGGTTAAAATATTTTAAGGAAGGGAATTGGTGAATAGAAGGGTAAATATATAAGAATGGGTAGAAATTTGAAGTAGAACATGATGGGATAAGGTTAAAAAGTAAAAGGTGAATTGAAGCTGTATCTTAGTCTACTAATGAAACTGGAGTCAGACTGAAAGTTAACCAATGGGAAACTATTCAAAAGTCCATTAGCAGGAAGATAGATAAAGAAATTGTGGAGTATTCATACAATGGCATGCTATTCAGCAGTAGAAAGGAATGGACTGCTGATACATACAACATTGGATGAATCTCAACAACATTGAGTGAAACAAGTCAGACACAAAAAATACATACAGTATGATTCCATTTATATGAAGAACAGGCAAAAATAATCAATGGTCATAAAATTCCGAAAAGTGGGTACCTATGAGGAATAGGGATTGACAAGAAAGAAGCACAGAGGGACTTTCTGGGGTTACTTGGGTAATAGTAACACAAGTATATACATTTTTCAAAGATAAAACTGTATGCTCAAGATCTTTGCCTTTAACTGAATCAAGTTGTACCTCAATAAAAAAAAAATAAGTTAATGAACCAATGGCTCAATCATGCTTTGAAAGAATCTGTTTGTCACTGATTTCACCTAAGATGCTTGTTTCTTTCCAACTGAAATTGTTGAGGCAAGGCTGTTACCACTTGTGGCCTGTTCTGAGACAATTCCTCCCACCCCAGAGTATTTCTAGCCTTACGTGTAGGTGCCCCTGTGTCCTAACATGGAGCATCATACAATTTCTCACTCTTCAGAGTACAGGGAGGGCCAGGATAGGAAAAAAGACTTGTTTGTTCAGCAAAAAAAATCCCAAATCATCTACTTCTCCCAAACTCCACTACTCCACATGGAGTACAGGAAGAGCCCCCAATGTGGACTCTCTGCTTCCCATCCTGCCCTGCTACAATCCTTTGTCTACACAGCAACTATGTCAATCAGATGATGCCATTTCCCTGCACAAACCTTCCAATGGCTTCTCACCACATTCAGGAAGAAAAGCAAGTACTTTCCTGTCTCCGACAAAGCCTCTCATGAACTGGTACTGCCCTCTTCACCAGCCACTGTGCCCCTTGTTACTGTGTGTTGGCTACACTGGCCTACTTTCAGCTCAAAAACACCAAGTTCTTTCCTGGCTATGGACACTCATGCAGGCTCTTTCTTCTGCCTAGAAATCTCTTCTCTGCCCTTCAACTGAATAACTGTGATATGTGCTACACAGATCTGTTGGAATGTCACTTCCCCAGAGATGCCTTCCTGGATTCTCCAGTCTGTTAAGTTCTCCTGTGATTTATTCTTCATAGCACATCGTGTTCTTTTCTTTCATGAAACTTCTCATGATTTATAATTATATACTTGTTAGTTTGCTCATCTGTTTTTTTGTCTGTATTCCCTACTAGAATGCTGTTTCTCCAGGATCTAGTGCTTATTCACCAATAATCATCTAGTGAATGAGTGAATGAATGAGTGAATGAATGCTTTCATCCTGCTAACTACCTTGAAAGGGTTTTATAATGAGTGCTTTGGAGGATGCTATGTAGATTGGCCTAACAAAAAAGAAAAGGGAACATTAGTAGAACTACTCTGGACAGACTAGTGAGAAAAGCAATAGTGTAATAATGAAGGGCATCTATTGTTTAAATGAGGGCCTGTGGGGACAGAGCCCCAAAAAGCAGTTTCCAGGCTTTCAGCCTCACATAGAAAGGTGCTGGCTCAGGTAGTAAATGGCCGTCGACTGTGATCAAATGGCCATCAGCTGTGGCTAGTTGGCCGTCAGCTGTAACCAGTGAGCCATTGGCCACTAATATAACTGCTGTGGCTACACTAGCAGAAAATGGGAGCTAGCAAGAAGATGGTGGCTGAGCCTGCAAGCTGCGCAGTGAGGGTTGGGAATTGTGTGGCTCCTGTTTCCTGTTTCTCCAACCCAGCTGCCAGTGAAACCATAGTGGTATGACTTCCCTACCTATGGCTCCGTGGGTGTTCCTTTTTGGCCTAGCCATATCCTGCGTTCTTGTGTGGGGAGTGGGACCAGAGACCCTGCCTGATGCCCTGCATGACAGGGCCCCTGGTAATTCTGATGCCAAAGGTCCACCAATGGGACTCATGCTTTCGTTGGTGCTACAAATACTTAATTAGCACTGGGTGCTGGGGATACAGCAGGGAGCATGATAGAATGTGACAGTTCAAATTCTAGTGGAGCAAATGACTGCAATATAATGTCAGGGCTGTGATGATGCTCCAGAACTCTAGCGTAGCAGTGGGCCTACCTATTTTATCTCCACCCCCACCATTTAGAAGACTAGCAAGTACCAAGATGTACCACTCTGGCCTGATCACGTTGCTCCTTTGCCTTCTCACCGTTGAAAACTACATCCTGATCAGGTCACTGCCCTTTCTGTTTTCACTGTATTTCCCAACCGTGGCTACACAATGGAATTGTTTGGGGAGTTTTAAAAAAGTACTGATATCCTGTACTCTCCTCCCCCACACATTCAATTTTGATTGTTCTGGCATGTGGTCTGGGCGTGTGCATTTTTTAAAGCTCCCAATATGATTCTAATGTGTGACCAAGATTGAGATTCTGCATTAGAAAGAATGCTGCCAGACACAGTAAGGTTTGAACACCTGTGATTTTTAACAAGTCCTTACCCTTAGCTGAATGCTTCAACCCTAACCAGACGTTCTCAATGTGGGGTCCTCTGAGGGCCTGAATCTGCTGAGGAGCTTGTTAAATGCAGACTTCTGGACTCTACCCCCAGAGTTTTGAGATAAGGCCAATGGATCTACACTGAAACAAGCATCCTCCATGGCTCTTATGCACACTAGTCTGAGATCTGAGGGTCCTAGATACTGGCCACTTCCACCAACTGGGGGGGTGCAAAGCCCTGTTCTAGGTGATGCGGTGGGTTACAAAAAGAAAGAGTAAATCAAGGACCTCACAGCCTTATGTAGACTGTTTGAATATCAGCAATTTCATATTTTCTACCTATATATCTCTGCTATGTCATCCCCTGTACTCTATCTTGACTTTCGTCTATTTGTATACAGCTTTCCTCTCCTCTTCAAGGCTGTAATGCAAAAATACTCAATAAGATATTAGCAAATAGAATTCAGCAATATATAACAATTCTATATCATACCCAAATGAGTTTTATTCCAGAAATGGAAGGCTGGTTCAGTAGTTTTTAAAAGTGAGTCAATAGAATTCACAATAATAATCCAAACACTTAATTATGACTTTATTCTTGAGTATTTTTGCCTCTAAGTTCATGATGGATATTTTTATAGTTTTTGTTTCTGTAATGTCTTTGTCTGGTTTTGATATCAGAGTAAAACTGGACTCATAAAATGAGTTGAAAAAGTGTTCCCTTCTTCTATTTTCTGGAAAATATGGTAGATTATTAGTGTTAATTGTTTATTAAATGTTTGGTAAAATTCTTCAGTGAAACCATCTGGGCCAATAGATATCTTTTTAGGGAGATTTAAAGTTATAAATTCAATTTCCTTTATTGTTATTGGCTATTCAAATGATTTATTTCATATTGAGTGAGTTTTGGTAGTTTTTGCTTTTCAAGGAATGGGCCCATTTTATCTAAGTTCTGAAACGTGTGTAGAGTTCTTTATTGTATTCTCTTATTATCCTTTTAATGGCTACATTCTGTGGTGATATCCTGTTTCATTCCTGATATTAGTCATTTGTGTCATTTCTCTTTTTTCAGTCTGGTTAGAGGTTTGTTAATTTTATATACTTTTTCAAAGCACAAGCTTTTTGTTTCATTGATTTTCCGTATTTTTAAAAATATTTTCAATTTCATTGATTTCTTCTCTTTATTATTTCTATCCTCCTTGCTTTGGGTTTATTTTGCTGTTCTTTTTCTGGGTTCTTAAAGTAGGAGCTTAGATTATTGATTTGACACTTTTTATCCAAAGAAAACAAAAAACTATTTTGAAAAGATATATGCACCTCTATGTTCATTGCAACACTGCTTATGATACTTCTCTTCTTCCTTTCCCTTTAATACTTGAGCTGGGTCTCAAAAATTATCATATGTTATATTTTCATTTTCATTCAATTCAATGTATTTTTTATTTCCCTTGAGACTTCTTCTTGGATCTAGGGATTATTTAGAAGTGTGCTTTGTAGTTTCCAAGTGTTTAGAAATGTTCCCGTTGTCTTTCTCTTATTCATTTCTAGTTTGATCCCATTGTGATCAGAGAACAAACCCAATATGCTTTCAATTCTTTTAAACTAGTTGAGGTTTGCTTCTTGGCCCAAGGTATGGTCTATCTTGGTGTTAAGTTCCATGAGTGCTTGAAAAGAATGTGCATTCTGCTGTCATTGGATGGAGTATTCTATAAATGTTGATTAGATCCTTTGGTTGATGGTGTTGAATTCTTCTACATCTTTGCTGATTTTCTGTCTGCTTGTTCCATCAATTTTTCAGAAAGGAGTGTTGACATATAAACTCTAAATGTGGGTCTATTTTTCCCTTCAATTTTATCAGATTTTGCTTTACAAATTTCTCAGCTCTGCCATTTGGTGGATTTCTAGCATATTGGCTCTTTTATCATTATGTAATGATGCTCTGACCCTGATACTTTTCTCTGTTTTATTGTCCCTATCTTCCTTTAGGTTATTTGAACATATTTTATAATTCTATTTTGAGTTATCTAGAGTGTTTTTCTAGTGGATCTCTTCATACAGCTTTTTAGTAGCTACTCTAGGTGTTATGTTATATATACATATATAACTTATCACAGCCTACTGGTGTCATCATTTTACCAGTTCAGGTGAGTATAGAAAACTGTATCTCCCATTATGTCCTTTTTACCTTCCCCCATTCATCATATAATTGTCTTAAATGATTGACAACAACATTAAAGTACTATTACAGTTTTTGCTTCAACCATAAAATGTAATTTAGAAAACACAAGAAAAAAAAGTTTACTGTATTTACCCATATTTTTGTTTATTCTGTTAATCTTCTGTTCTGATAATCTGAGACTCCTTTTATTATTTCCTGACTGTTTATAGAAATTCCTATAACCATACTTTTCTTTTGCTGGCATCACATTCTGTTAGTTTACCTTCATCTGAGAATGTCGATTTCACCTTCATTCCTGGAATATTTTTGTTGGATATAGAATTTTGGATTGCCAGTTCTTTTTTTTTTTCCAACAGTTGAAAATGTCACTTCATTCTGTCCTCCACGGTTTTTGACGAGAAATCTGCTGTTTGAATTATTTTTTCCCTATTGATAAGTTGTCATGTTTTCTTTTTGATTTCAAGATTTTCTACTTATATTTAGTTTTCAGAATTTTTATTGTGATTTATCTTGACCAGACTTTCTTTGGATTTATCCTGTTTGGGATTTGTGCAGCTTCTTGAAGTTGTAGGGTTTTTGAGGGGTTTTTTTGTTTGTTTGTTTTTTGGGGTTTTTTTTGCCAAATTTTGGGGATTTCACCCATTCTTTTTTGAATACCTTTTCATCCTCTTCCTCTTTCTCCTCTGTTTGGATTCTACTGACATGAATGTTAGATATTTTGTTATAGTCTCACATGTCTCTGTAATACAAGTTTATATAAAAGGAAAATTTTATTGCTCTAGTTTCAACTTCAATGCTTCATTCTTATTTCCTCTCCATTCTGCTGACAGGCTATACATTTAATTTTTTATTTTTGCTTTTGCTTTTACAATTCCCAAATTTCAACTTGCTTCTTCTTTATAGCTTTCATTTCTTTTATGGGATTTTCTATTTTTTATTTGTTTCAAATGTGTCCATAATTGCTCATTGAAACATTTTTATGACTCCTTTAAAATCTTTGTTGGCTAATTCTAATATATCTGTCATCTTGATGCTGGCACCTACTTATTGTCTTTTCCATTGTTAGAGATCTTCCTGGTTCTTTGTACAACAAGTGATTTTTTTATTGAAAGCTGGATATTTTTGTATTATGTTGTGAAACTTTGGTTCTTATTTAAACCTACTATTTTAGCTGGTTTCTTCTGACACTGATCTGGCAAGGGAAGGAGAGACACTGTCTCCTTACTAACAGGTGTAGGTAGAAGTTCAGGTTCTCAACTTGGGCTTCGTGTCACCTGGGGTGGTTCATTACTATTATGCAGGGATGGCAGTCCTGGCTCCTCATATGGTTTCCACTGATATCTGCTCATCTAGGAGAGTTTGGAGCTCCTTATTACTGTTCCTCCATGGTCTTCAATGATGTTGGGGAAGTGTGGGTAGTGTGGGGTTAGTTTCCACCAGGCAATGGAAAAATCCTGACTCTTCACTAGGCCTCCTCTGACCCCACCCTAGCTGGGGGATTGAGGAAACTAGTCACAGCCTGTTGAGGGTGGAAGTCTAGGTACCACACTAGGACTTCACTAGCATGGGTGGGTTGGGGCCACAGTATTTTCTGTGGGGTTTGTCTGGAGTAAAGCAGTTATTGTTTAAAAGTTTTCTGTCTTTTTTGGTGTTGAGTTAAATGAGTGTTTTATAAATTTTGGATATTAACTCCTTACCAGATGTATCATCGACAAATATCTTCTCCCATTCAGTAGGATGTCTTTCCATTTTGTTGGTGTTTGCTGTGAAAACACTTTTTAATTTGATGTAATCCCATATGTTTATTTTTTCCTTTACAACCCAATTAAAAAATGGGCAGAAGACATGCAGAGACATTTCTCTAAAGAGGGCATACAGATGACCAATAGACATGAAAAAATGCTCAACCTCACTAGTCATTAGGAAAATGCAAATAAAAACCACAATGAGATTCCATCTCACTCTAGTCAGAATGGCTATTTTGATAGTTGCCAGATGGGAAGGGTTTTGGGGTAGGTGAAAAAGGTGAAGGGGATTAAGAAGTACATATTTGTTGTTACAAAGTAGTCATGGGGATGTAGGGTATAGCATAAGGAGTATAGTCAATAATATTGTAATAGCTGTGTATGGCGTCAGATGTGTACTAGATTTATCAGGGTGATAGATGGGAGGAAGGTTGGGGGCAGGGCAAAACAGGTGGAGGGATTAAGAAAGTCCAATTGGTAATTACAAAATAGTCATAGGGTTGTAAAGTAATGTCGTGCGGGGTGTCAGGCGGGGTCTCTGGTCCCACTCCCCACATAAGAACGCAGGACATGGTGAGGCCAAAAAGGAACACCCACGGAGCCATAGGTAGGGGAGTCATACCACTATACTCTCACTGGCGGCTGGGTTGGAGACACAGGAACCAGGAGCCACACAATTCTCAACCCTCACTGTGCCGCTTGCAGACTCAGACACCATCTTCTTGCTAGCTCCCCCTTTTTTTGCTAGCCTAGCCACGGCAGTTATATTAGTGGCCAATGGCTCACTGGTTACAGCTGACGGCCAACTAGCCACAGCTGATGGCCATTTGATCACAGTCGATGGCCATTTATTACCTGAGCCAGCACCTTTCTATGTGAGGCCAAGAGCCTGGAAACTGCTTTTGGGGGCTCTGTCCCCACAAGTAAGCATAAGGAATATAGTCAATAATATGGTAATAACTATGTATAGTGCCAGGTGGTTACTAGACTAGTCAGGAAGATCACTTCTTAAATTATATAAATGTGTAACCACTATGCTATTGTGGGGACAGAGCCAGGAGAGCAGTTTCCAGGCTCTTGGCCTCATGTGGAAAGGTGCTGGCTGAGTCGTAGATGGCCATCAGCTGTAACTAGTTGGCCAACAGCTTTAACCAGTTAGCCATTAGCCACTAATATAACTGCCATGGCTACGCTAGCAAGCGTGGATTGCCGCTAGCAAGTGGGTTGGCAGAGAAGCAGACGGCAGATTGCGGATCGTGTGGATCCTGCTTCCTGTATCTCCAACCCAGCCGCCATCGAGAATATAGTGGTATGAACCCCCTATCCACGGCTCTGTTGGTGTTCCTTTTAGGCCTCACCATATCCTGCATTCTTGTGCAGGGAGCAGGAGCTGAGAGACCCTCCCTGCATGACAGCTGTACATCTGCAATTATTGTAAAATAATATTGAATATCAACTGTAATTGAAACTTTAAAAAGGGAGAGGGGAAGGTAAAGGGGAATAAGAGGTCCAGTTTTCCAAGTAAAAAACAAATAAGTCATGGGGATGTAATGTACAGCATAGGGAATATAGTCAATAATATTATGATAGTGTGGTATGGTGTCTGATGGTTGCTGGATTTATCATGGCAATCACTTCGTTAGGTATATAAATGTAGAATAACTATGGTGTACTGTGGGGACAGAGTCCCAGAGAGCAGTTTCCAGGCTCTTGGCCTCACGTGGAAAGGTGCTGGCTCGGGTAGTACATGGCAGTCAGCTGTGGCTAGTTGGCCGTCAGCTGTAACCAGTTAGCCAATTAGCCACTGATATAACTGCCACGGCTGCGTTGGTTGGTCAGTTGGTTGGTTGGCAGGCAGAGAAGTGAACAGCAGGTTGCAGGTCGTGTGGATCCAGCCTCCAGTGAGACTATAGTGGTATGACTCCCCTATCTACGGCTCCGTGGGTGTTCCTTTTTGGCCTCACCATGTCCTGCGTTCTTATGTGGGGAGCAGGTCCAGAGACCCCGAAGGCCACCTCGCATGACAAGTATACCTGAAACTAATGTAATATTGTATGTTACTATTTTTAATCCAAATCTTTTTAAAAAAGCAATTCGGAGTTAGCAGGTTCTTAAGATGATACAGTGGTTCTCAAACTTGAATATGCATCAGAATTGCCTGAAGAGCTTGTTAAAGTACAGTTTGCTGGGTGGATTCCCTAGATATTTTGATTGGGTAAATGTGGGGTGGGGATTGGAAATTTGTATTTCTAACAAGTTCTAGCCAATACTGCTGGTTCAGGGACCACATTTTAAGATCACTGTCTTAGGGATATGTAGCCCAATGATTCTCAACTCTGGCTGCTCATTAGAATCACCTGGTAAATGTAATTTATTTATTTATTTATTTATTTATTTATTTATTTATTTTAAAATTTATTGGGGTGACAATTGTTAGTAAAATTACATAGATTTCAGGTGTACAATTCTGTATCACATCATCTATAATTTTTTAAAACTTTATCTATTTGTGGTTTTCCAGCACCCATCAGCTCCAAGTCAAGTAGTTGTTTCAATCTAGTTGTGGAGAACACAGCTCACAGTGGCCCATGTGGGGATCAAACTGGCAACCTTGTTGTTAAGAGCACCGCGCTCTAACCAACTGAGCTAACCAGCCGCCCCCTGGTAAATTTAATTTTTTTAAAAAAAATTCCCATACCCACAGAACCCACAGAGATAATACATGATTGTTATTTTAAGCCACTAAGTTTTGAAGTAAATTATTTTTTAATACCAGGTCACTAATACATGTGTCTAGACTCTAAAGTTATGATTTCTCCTTCAAAAGTAGCTCCTCCTGCTTTCCTACCAAGGTTAATGGTATCTCCAAGTTTTTTTCAGTGACTGAGCTATTTTTAACTCACCCTTATCTCTCAACTTACACATAATTAGCTCTCAGGTGTTATAGATTTTCCTTTTTACAGTGTCTCTGCCATCTATCCTTATTCTTGGTATTTGTCTCTTTCCAGATTAAACTAAAGCCTAGCTCTAATCATTTTCATAACCCTGCTCTAAAACCGTCAACTTTCAAAAACACAATTTCCAGATGAAGTTATATGTATGAATATATATATATTCTAAATATGTATATATTTTAAATATATATTCACAGAAATAATGCTTTGCTTGTTCACTGCAATAAATTCAGATTTGTTATAACACAGATGTATACAAAAAAGTGAATGTCTCACTCACCAGAAGTAATTATTGTTAACATTTGCTATGTTACATTCCAGACATTTTTCTGTGTGTGTGTGTGTGTGTGTGTGTGTGTGTGTGTGTGTGAGATAGAGCTACATATTATATACACATATACAATAGATATGTTTAAGAAACAATTTTTACAGAAATAGGATCTTTACTTAAATAGAATATTTTAAAAAATATTCTGCAATTTTGTATTTTACCTAACATTACTTCCTGGTTCTCTTTTCATAACAACAGTGCAGATCTATTTCATTCATTTTCTTTATTTGAAAAATTAAATGTCAGTTTCAAATGGTAACAGGGCAAGAACCCAAGACAGGGCTTCTCCTAGCCCATTTGTTCTTTTCCCAGCAAATAGCAACAATTCTGTGTGAAATGATTCTAAATTTCAAGACACATGTAACCAACAAATACATAAAAACACATACTACCAAATATCTCAGGACGGCCTGAATTTCCAGTGGGATGCCCTCAGCAGGTAGTCCACCTGGTCCCAAGCCCCAAGGAGCTTGGGGAGTCCCAGAGTGATGGCCTCATGTGGTCATCCTTGTTTCCCCCACATTTTGCAGATGAAGGCTCAGAGAGAGGAAGGATGTGCTGATTTCCCTCCTGTCCTGCACTCAGCTTCCAGAGCTCTGTCCAAGTGTGTGTGTGTTGAGGGGAGGGTTGGTCAGCGGCGGTTTGGGGCTGAGGCCTTTGCCCTGTGGCCGGTAAGGGGGCCAAAGGGCAGACTGGAGTTGAGCCCATGCTCCAATCACTTCAGAATGGTTGTGCTTCTGTGCTAGGAATGGGGTATATTTGAATGGTTTCAAATGTAGAAGTTGCCAAAGTCAATCTAGGGAGGGGACTGCATTCACTGGCTAATGCTCTGGGTGCTGCCCTTCCCTGGTGATCCAGACCCTTGAGAGAGAAGTCACAGAGCAGGGAGTTCTCCCTTAAAGCAGCTGAGTATCCGCCACATCAGTGGCTCCAGAAACCACCCACTTAATCCAACCACCCATTTCACAGATGGGCAAACCAAGGTCCAAAGAAGACACAGCTCCTATAGCATTCACTCCCTCTTTTCTCATTGTCCCTGCTCTACCTCCTTGAACCTTGCAGAGATAGAGTTGGTCGTGGGTGAGGATGGCTCCTTCTGTGGGGAGCCCCAGGCAGGATGGATCCTGTGAGCTATGCTGGCTGAGAAAGCATCCTCATTCTTACCAGGACACCAAGAGAGGTGGACTTTGACCCACTGATAGGTCAAAGGATTAGTTTTTTAAACTGAGCTGATGGGTATGTACTAAACCCCTGGCGGTTTGGGGCTTATGAGTTCCTCTTGTACTACATTTCATCTCTACTCCTGCTCCCACCCTAAGAATTTGGGAGTTATAGGAACCAAGAACTGCAGGGAGGTCTCCTTGCAGATTCAATTTGAACACCTCAGTCTCTGAAGACTCCAACCAGCTTCATTCACATCATGGCATATTTAGAAAATGCTGACATTATTAGGGCACCCAGGAGTCAACAGGGGAGGCTGCTAGGGCTGGGAACTGAGGGCATCAATACCTGAGCCCACCTGTAACCTGCTACGGGCACAGGGGTGGCACCAATAAAAGCTCTGCCATGTGAGACCCTTCATAGAGGGCCTTAAAGGGACACAGTCAGGGCTGGGCAGAGTGACCCAGCAAACCCTGTCCAACGTATGCAATTACCACCATTCCCCATTTCACCTGTGGGAACACTGCAGCATAGATCCATACTCCCAAAGGTTTCTCGTTCCCAAAGCACAAGGCTTTCCAAGTCTCTCCTCCCTTCCTCAACTGGACCCAGTGTTGCTCTCTTTCCCTGTAAAAATCTGACCCGTCTTCTTCTAAGGCCCATCTCAGGCACCTCCTTTTCTTAGAAACCACCTTCTCTGGTCTCCACCCCTTCCCACTCCTTCCCCCTGCACCAACTTCCCAGAGAACTAGTCTCACTTCCTCTGCCCATATCCAGGCACTTCAGAATGGTTGTACTTCTGTCCTAGGAAAGGAACATCGGCATTAAGTCTCTTATGGCCATTACCAATACCTTGTGTCATTGTCTTTTTTTCTCACTGACTGTGACCTTCTCAAGTTCAGGGGCAAAGTCTGATTAATTCCTTTGTCCTCTGTGTCTAGGCCAGAGCCTGGTCACAGCAGCCATTAATAAATGGTCAGGCCATTGGGCTGGAGAGGGGTGTGTATATACACTCATAGAAGCTACAAGATGAGTGGTAGCCACCTCCATTAAACATAGTGGGAAGTTTTTGTTTGTTTGATTGTTTGTTTGTTTTAGGAGCAAGAAGGTCTACTCATCCCAGGGTAGGATGACACGTCTGGTCTGCCCAGTTGCCTCTGAAACTCTAGAAAATTTGGCCAAGAATTTTCAATATAAAAGATTCAGATCCCGTCTCCCCAGGCTCAGGAGAAAGCCTGGGGTGAAGCCCTATCTACTGCCCCTGGCAGGGATGGGAGGAGAGGCCTGGCCTCTCCTGTTCCTGTAGCCAGGTTTGAGTCCCAACATGGCACCTGGGGTGTGAGGGAGAAACAGAAGATGATTTGAGCAGAGAAAACACTCTGAGCCAGGGACTAGGCCACACTTGTACCTGCCCTGGGACCTGGCACAAACCCTAGCCACACTGCACAAGCTGTCAGCGATTGCCACATGTCATCCTCCAGGCTCTGTTCTGCCCTGCTCTCTCCCGTGCACTGATTTACCCGTCATCCATCAATCCTGGGAACTGCCCTCATGTCATGCCACCATGCACACTGCTCTCCTGACACGATATATCTCTCCTTCACTTTTTGCTCCACCCTGCATCCTCATGGGACTGCCTTGGGCACCCTACCAGGCCCTTTGGGTATATTTCCCCACTTGCTATTCTGTCCCCCCCTTGGCCTTCACCCCTGCCTCTCTTTCATCCCATCAGTACCTGCACCTTCCCCTGCTGCTCTGCCCATCCTGCAGAAATGTGCTGCACAGTACCTCTGCAGTGGCCCATGCACGGCCCTATGCCTTCACTCAGTCCATTCCTGTCCCAAGGTGCCCCTCAGTCCTGCCATCCCCACCAGTGTCCCCCATGCTCCCTCCCTCCCACATCCCACACTGTGCACCGCTTTCCCATGGCTCCACCAGCCTCCCTCACCATACTGGCACTCCCATGGCATGCTGTTGTGCCCAGCACAGTCCTAGCCGGCTCGGCATGGCGCCCTCAGGTGGGGGGATCTTGGGGAAGTCTTGGGCAATCTCTGTCCTAGAGTGGTAGAGTGGGCCTGTGGCCCCACAGTCCAGGGGCCCGACCCCCCAGTGTCCTTGTCTCCCCATCTCCTGCGTTCTGTGCCCTGCTCCTTGTTCTTGGCTGCCGATCACCCTCCGTTTTCCTTTTTTCCTCATCCTTCTGCCACTCCCACCCCACAACAGCTGCACTGCCACTTGGCTAAAAGTGGGGGACCACTGCAGGTATCAACTGCCCTTCTGTATCTAGGGATCTGATTCCTTTGTCCCTCAAGAGCACCTCTAACCTTCCTTCGAGACTCTTCTATTTTTTTTTTTCTATTAAAGTTTATTGGGGTGACAATTGTTAGTAAAGTTACATACATTTCAGGTGTACAATTCTGTATTACATCATCTATACATCACGTTGTGTGTTCACCACCCAGAGTCAGTTCTCCTTCCATCACCATATATTTGCTCCCCCTTACCCTCCTCTCCCACCCCCCACCCCCCTTAGCCTCTAGTAACCACTAAACTATTGTCTGTGTCTATGAGTTTTTGTTTCTCATTTGTTTGTCTTGTTCTTTTGTTCTTTTTGGTTTATATACCACATATCAGTGAAATCATATGGTTCTCTGCTTTTTCTGTCTGACTTATTTCACTTAGCATTATACTCTCAAGATCCATCCATGTTGTCACAAATGTTCCTATATCATCTTTTCTTACCGCTGAATAGTATTCCATTGTGTATATATACCACAACTTCTTTATCCATTCATCTATCGAAGGACATTTTGGTTGTTGTTTCCATGTCTTGGGCACCGTAAACAAAGCTGCAATGAACATTGGAGCACACGTGTCTTTACGGATAAATGTTTTCAGATTTTTTGGGTAGATACCCAGGAGAGGGATTGCTGGGTCATATGGTAACTCTATTCGTAATTTTTTGAGGAATCTCCACACTGCCTTCCATAGCGGCTGCACCAGTCTGCATTCCCACCAACAGTGTATGAGGGTTCCTTTTTCTCCACAGCCTCTCCAACACTTGTTACTATTTGTCTTGTTGATGATAGCCATTCTGACTGGGGTGTAGACTGTTCTATCTTTGATGGCCTTGCCTCTCCTCTGCTGAGACAGACAGGGAGGAAGTCCATGTTCACTTTGGTCTGCTGGTCTTTGACTCCCTGGTCAGTGAGAGGACAGAAGGAGGTAGCCCAGGGGCTGGGGGGAACGGGGCTGAGGGTGGGGACGGAACATGAGGTCTGGAATACAGCTCAGAGCCCCAGCCCCTCCCTCCACATGTCTGGTATATACTCAGGTCTAAAGGGCAAGAAGAGGTTGAAGGATGCTTTTTGGCAATAGCTCTAACTAAAGTGGGTAGAAGCATGGCCATAATTGATAAAAATCAAAGTGGGTCCCAAATGGGCAGAGGAAGTGCCTCAATCAGGCCCTCACCTCCCAGGAGAAGGGTTCAGGGTCCCTGATGTCAAGTACTTTGAAGGCCAGAGTGACAGAGAGGAGAGGGGTGAGCTGGAGGGGGCAATAGGAGAGGAGAAAGAAGAGACAGGGAGGAGACAGATTTGGTGTCTCTGGGCCTCTCTTTAGGCTTGGTGGCCCCCATGTCACACCTTGGTGCCCTTGGAAGGCTCTGAGGACTGCTGCTCATCTGTCTACTTCTGCATGGTGCTTTGCAGGCCCTAGGTCTTCTCCATGTCTACTTGAATGTAGTTCACCTTCTCGTCAGAAGTGACAGGTGACATGGATGGCTTGCGGTGGGGTCTTGGAGAGCTGGGCTGGAAGTCCAGGGTCAGATAATCAACAGTGCCAGTGTTCTTCTTAGACGCTGGACTGTTGGTGACACTGGGAATGGGAGATGCAGACACTGGGTTTTGCATAGGGCTGTAGTTCTCTTTGCTGTCTCCCAAGTCTGTGTTGGTGATGCTCTGTGTGGAGATGGGGCAGCAGTACTGGGAAGAGCTGGAGTTGAAGGTGTGGATGGCCCCAGACCAAGACTTGGTGATAGGTGATTTGAAGGAGAGCTCATTGATGACGGAGTTGTTTCTCAGATCAAGTGGTGCTGCCTTTGCTTTCTGGTCAGGTTTGAGGTTGTGGCTGACAGAGTGGAGGGATCTCACTCCCTTAGCTGGGGCTTTGGTGCATAGGAAGAGCTATAGAAGGGTAGCCAAGTGGATCAAAGTGATGGGGCTCTGGGCTCATGGGGATTCCTAGATACTCTAGGAATTATCTCTTGCTCGCTCCATGGCCAGCAGTGTGGAGGAATCTGGATTCATGGGCAGGTAGTTGTCTTTGGAATTGGTGCTATCCAATTGGCCTACAAGTGTTTACACCGGCAGGAAAGAACTGACTCCATCATTCATGGACTCTGCAGACCTGCCTGCACTCTCTCCACCGCACTGGGGATACTCACAGGACTCATAAGAAGAAGATGGGTGAAGTTGGCTGTTGTTCATCGCAGAGAGGGCGTTGCGCCTGGGGATGGTGGCAGTGGAGGAGACTGATCTGTTATTTTCACAGATTGGAGGTCTCTGTTGAGGGCTCCCCTACTGAGGTGTTTCTGCCTGACTTCGCTTGGGTGGTCGGGGTGGGGGAGCTATGGCTGAGTCCCCAGGAACAGCTACTGCCATGGCATTGTGGTTCTTGTCCAGCATGAATGTCTTAGGAATCTGGTAGGCTGAGAGTGGGGTGGCTGGAAAATCCATACTGTCTACCAGGAGGTTCCCAAACTCCCAGCAGAGGGTATTGCTGGGCGTCTTGAAAGTATACACATCCTCATTATCTGTCTCTCAGTCTATGAGGCTGCCCTTGGTGTGGCCATGGGAGGCCACCCTCCGGGGGAGGTCTTAGGTACTGTCTCTGAATTCTGTATTGTGCTGGCTTGGCTTGGGGAGGCTATAGAAACCATGGACTTGACCACTGACCCAGCTGATACAGTGCCCATTGCCCTGGGCAAGTTTCTGTATGGCTGTGTCACCCCAGAGAGGAACGAAGCACTGGTGCCCTGAGAGAAGCTGGCACGCCTGGCATTTTCTGCTGTCAAGGTTATGCACTGGTACACGTAGAGATACTCCTGAGGTGCACTGGTGGACAAGGTGGGCTGAGCATGGTTCAACACAGAGGTTTTGAATATGAATAAGTTTGTCTGGCTACATACAGTGAGATGGGGCTGAGGATTTTCGTTTGAAGAGAAGGTGCTGATTGGAGCTGCTGAGCTCTTGCTGGAGAGGAGCAGGGGCTGTGACTGGCTGAGGCAATATTTCTCAGGGAGTCTGTGCTCTCCTCAGCCTGACTGAAGCCACAGTCCTGGCAGATGCTCTGGACCCACTTATTCACGTCCTCCTTTGTCTCAGCCACAGGGTATAATGTGCACTCGCTGTTCTTGAAATTACACGCAGAACTACCCTGCAGCTCCTTTGTCTTGAAGGTCAGGCCTGCATCTGCCTACTCACAGAAGCTGAGGCAATAAACCTTTTGACGTCACTCTTAGGAAAAAAAATTTTTTTGGATATATTTCCTCGGGCAAGAGAAACAAAAGAAAAAAATTAACAAATGGGACTACTTCAAACTAAAAAGTTTTTGCACAACAAAGAAAACCATAAACAAAATGAAAAGACAGCTTTCTGAATGGGGAAAGATATTCACTAATGATACATCTGGTATGGGTTAATATCCAAAATTTATAAATAACTCATACAACTCAACACCAAAAAACAATCCAATTAAAAAATGGGCGGAGAACCTGAATAGATATTTCTCCAAAAAGGACATAGAGATGGCCATTAGACATATGAAAAGATGCTCAACATCACTAACCAGCAGAGAGATGCAAATAAAAACCACAAAAACCTCACACCTGTCAGAATGGCTATCATCAATTAATCAACAAACAAGTGTCGGTGAGGATGTAGAGAACAGGGAACCCTGGAAATTGGTGCAGCCACTATGGAAAACAGTATGGAGGTTCTGCAGAAGATATGAACGGGAAAGACTGAGATTCTAGGACCTCAGCCCAGAGGCTCCTATTCCCTGACTGGAGCAATTCCACTGCTGGGTATTTACTTGAAGAAATCCAAAACACTAATTCAAAAAGATATATGCACCCCTGTGTTCATTGCAGAGCTATTTACAATAACCAAGATATGGAAGCAACCTAACTGTTCATCAATAGACAAAGAAGAGGTGGTACGTATATGCAATGGAATATTATTTAGCCTTAAAAAACAATGGAATCTTACCAATTGTGACAAAATGAATGGCCCTTAATGGTATTATGTTAAGTGAGGTAAGTCAGATAGAGAAAGACAAATACCATATGATTTCGCTTATATGTGGAATCTGAAAAACAAAATAAATGAACAAAAAACCAGAAACAGACTCATAGGTACAGAGAACTAACTGATGGTTGCCAGATGGAAGGGGGGTTGGGGAGCTGGGTGAAAAAGGTGGAGGGATTAAGAAGTACAAATTGGTAGTTATAAAATAGTCAAGGGGATGTACAGTATGGGGAATATAGTCAATAATATGTTGATAACTATGTGTGGTGCCAGGTGGATTCTAGACTAATTGGGGGGATCACTTCGTACTTCATATATTAATAAATGTCTCACCAGTATGCTGTATGCGTGAAACTAATATAATATTAAACGTGAACTGTATTTGAAAAATAAATTTTTAAAAAAAGGAAGCGGGAAGAATTTGAAAAATCTGTGTGTTAGCAGTAAAAAAAATCTTTCTTTTTTATTAGTGGAAATGGCTTGGTGCAAGACTTGATGAAGACTTTGTCACAGCGCTAATCCTCCCAGAAGTTCAAAGAAAACTTAAAGGTATATCAGTCGTATGGGCTAAGATGCAAAAGGCCTAAACCAAGGGGAAAAAAGGGAGGTGAATTTGAATAATATCTACTGGGTAAAACTCACTAGCACTTGATGGACTGGCCGATGGGAAGGAGGATGGAGGCAGAGGGCTCCAGGCTGCTTGAAGCAGGAGAGGCTGGCATTGCCTTCATCACCACTGTGCTTGGAATCACTGTGTATGATGTATACCCCTGGAGTTCCACACAAGGGTGAGAATGCTCTTGCCTTGTGAGTTCCTGTCTGAAGTTCCACAGGGTGGTGGCCTCAGGGTGGTGAGGTGGGAGGAGGGGGATACTACAGAAGATATGAAGGGGAAAGACTGAGATTCCAGGACCTCAGCCCAGAGGCTCCTATGCCCTGACTGGAGACAAGAAGTTACCCAAGGGGCAAAACCCGCCGAGGAGCTTGTCTGGGGGCTGCCCTGGGCCGAAGTTTCATCACCAGCTATTTTTAGCCTATGCCACCTCTCAGAGTAACCAGTTCTATAAATGTCCGTGCAGCTTTGTTCCCTGTGTCAGTGAGTGGCCCCACAATTTCCCTATTGCCCAAGCTGGAAGACTGGACCTCCTTGACTCTTCCCTTTTCCTCACACCCCATATTCAATCAATGGACAAGACCTGACTGTCCTACCATCTAAGGGTATCTGGCATCCATGTGCCTCTCTCTATCCTGTCACTACTACAATTTAGCTCACTTAATTAAAAAAATAGAACCCTAACTAGTTTTCTGTATTCTTTTTTTTGTTTTAAAGATTTTATTGGGGAAGGGGAACAGGTCTTTTATTGGGGAACAGTGTGTACTTCCAGGACTTTTTCCAAGTCAAGTTGTCCTTTTGATCTTAGTTGTGGAGGGTGCCATTCAGCTCCAGGTCCAGTTGCCGTTGTTTGTTGCAGGGGGCGCAGTCCACCATCCCTTGTGGGAGTCGAGGAGTTGAACCAGCAACCTTGTGGTTGAGAGCCCACTGGCCCATGTGGGAATCAAACTGGCATTAGGAAAACAGAACTCCAACCACCTGAGCCACCGGGCCGGCCCCTGTATTCTGTTTTTGCCCTCATGTAACCCAGTCTCCATGCTGAGGATAGAATGATATTAGCAAAACACAACTCTCTGGGAATCCTTCAATTGTTCCTCATTGCTCCCAGGATAAAATTCCAACTCCGCTGTTGGGCCTCACCAGGCTACTGCCTACATTTCCCATGAGTGACAGCGTCAAAGTCATATCCTTCAAGAAACCTTCTCTGCATGTCCCCTGACCACTCCACCACTTCTAGAATATGTGCTCCTTTTCGGTGCTTCCATAACACCATGTATTTCCTCTCTCATAGCACTTATATTACACTGCACGTACTCTTTTGGTTATTTTCCCCACTAGAATGTAATCTACAAGAGTATGGACTATATTCTTGCTTTTATTTAACACTTATATGGACCTTCATCTGTACTAAGGACTTCTATAAACTCTTTATAAATATTAATTCATTTAATCCTCATAACAATCCTGTGAGGTGTTATGGTTGTTACCATTATATAGATGATAGAGCCAAGGCAGAGAGAGGTTAAGTAATTTGCCCAAGGTCGCATAGTTTGTAAATAGCAGAGTTGGAATTTGAACCCCAAAATCCAAGCTCTTAACCACTACTATCTACTGTTTCCCTTGTTCATCCATGTATTCTCATTGCCTGTTACATAAAAGGTCCACCAATAAATGTTTGAATAAAAGAATGACTAAATGAATAAAGATAGTGGAAATAACAAAGTCCTTTATGGGAACAGTCGGAAGAAAAGATTTAGCCACAGACTGAGACAGAGATTAAGTTTAGGAGTCAGAGAAATTGAAAGCAAATAGTCCAAGGGGTAAGGAAGATGCCAGAAGTGGCAGGTGATGAAAGGCAAGGTGGCAGGGGCAGGGGGAGCTCAGAAAGGCAAGTGACAAATAGCTCTGCAATCAACAAAGGAAAATATAGAACAGACCATTGAATTTGGCCAGGAGCTGGCCCCTGGGACCTCAGGGCAGTTTTCAAAGAGTGCTGGGGAAGCCAGATTGCGTGGGCTTGAGGAGGGAGTGAGTGGGTGGATGGTAGAGAAATCAGACAATGAGATTTTACTCCCTGCTGAGCCATGAAAGGTGGGATTTGGGAAGGGGTAGTAATCAGGTTAGGTAAGGCCCTTTAGTCAAGATGTGTTGATTAGGGCCTGCTTAAAGGCAAGAGGTAACAAATCTTTGGAGAATAAGAAGTCAAACCAGCCCTCACCAAAACAAAGAGTCTGCTGTATGGTGGTGGACCACACCACGGGCAACTACATGAAATGTAAACATGGGCAAAAGTATGCTAGTTTGTTGTGAAGGGAATGAAGGTCAGGAGAGCAGTGCTCTGTAGAAATTCTTTCCTGAGAGATATTTGCTAACTCCAGACATGAGGTAGAAAGGTCTGGTACGGGGGAGTATGGTGACTTGATTTAGAAGCTACTAGTGAAAGAAAAGCAGATAAAAACCAGAGACATGAAGATGAAAGAGGAACCATTTTCAAGGGTTCAAAAAGCACAAGAAAACCAGAAAGAAGGCAGGATGGTTAGTGAAGGTTATAGAACTGCAATGAAAAAAATAATTCTGTTAACTGGCTAGAGGCCTAGCAGTGAAAATGGGCCTTACATTTGGGAGCAGTTGAAAAGAGGATTTGGCTGAGGGAGCCAAACAGTGAGAAGCAGGCAGTGGCCCAAAGAAGAGTCATTTCAGAAGGGAAGTGCAGAGGGTCTGGAGGGGAGTGTCAGCTCAAGGGCTTGGCCTGAAGGGGCCTACTGAGGCCCAAATCCAAAAGTCCCTCCATCCACAGAGAAAGGGAGCTGGACCTACCACTACCTTGGTTAGGGGATTACAGGCAGGGCCAATAGACAGGGCTGGCCAACTCGAGGAAAGGAGCAGCCGGGAACACAATGAAAAAATGGCAGCCACAGCATAACCAGTGATTTCTGTCAACAACCATTTGTTGAGCATATACTTAACACCAGGCATTGGTTATAGGTTCTGCCTGCTCTCCAGGAGTTTACATTCCAGTAGGAGGCAAAGTCAAAGCATAGATTATTACCCTATAACACCAGGGTGCTGATATTCTGTAGGGAAGACAGATGTAGAAAGGGCTCTGGGGATTTTAGCATTGATGTGTGCCAAAGAAACGCAACAAAGAGGTCTGTACACAGTTTAGTTAATATAGGGTCTACTTTCCTCCAGGAAGTGAGGAAGAGGCTTTGTACTGAGGTCTTGGGGTCTAGTTTAATCTGAACAAGTCCATAAATCCACTAGATGGTTATTTTTTGTATTTTGTCACTTTTGTCATTTTATAATGAGAAATATTTTTCAGAGTCTATATTTACATCATTTCAATTCCGTTTGAATTATGCCAGAAAGGATCAATAACATGCCCTGTTAGAATAAAATAAATACATTGAAAGGCATTCACCTGCCTAGGGAGCACATCCTGAGGGTGGTCCTGTGGGGATTGCATGCCCTTAACCTCTGGAGCACTGTGTGCCTAAAACCATCTATGCTTCCCTAATATTGGTAAATCAGTTTTAAAAACTGTTTCAATAGTACTTATTCACCTTGGAATGATTTCTAAAAATACTTTGTATGTAATTTTTAAACATAACTTCTTTTTTGATTATAAAAGTAAGGCACACTCATTGTAGAAAAGTTGAGGGGAAGTATAAAGCAGATTTTTTTTGTCATCTTAAAATATCATTTGTGAACTGGGGAATATCACCATCGATATATATATACATATATATATACACATACATACATACATACATACACACACACACACACACACATATATATATAGTGCCAAAAATGTATACACATTTTAGGAAAGGAAAACTGTATTAAAAATGTAATAATATATACTGACAACAAAAGATAAATACAAGTCATGTTTGACTTCTGCAATTACAAGAGGTGCTCAAAGTGGTTACCATCAGCATCCAGACACTTCTGATTACGGTGAACTACTGCTTGAGCAACGTTGACCAAAGTTCCACTTGTATACATTTTTTGGCACCTCCATATGCATATATATATAGCAGATAATATAGAAATATATAATTATTGATATATAACATATTGTTATAATTATAAACATATAAATACATATTTATATATCTATACTATATAGCAATAAATTATATAATATTATATATAAACAAATATATATTTATCTTTATGATTAATTTATTTATATAAATATACATTTATATATACATATGCAAATAAGGACTTTGTGATATGCCCCAGTTAACAAATGACATCTTATGTATATCAAATATAAAATAATAGGAAGTCTTGTACTTCTTCATCCAAAGGACAGACCACAGCAACCAATCAACCCCATGCTTTTAACTGGTGAGCTGAAAGTGGCGTATTATTACTTGGAGTTGATTTAACAAGAGCTGTGAACTAGACAAAATTTCTTTCCAGGTGATAATGTTAGGTAGAATTCGTAGACGGCCCCCCTAATCTGCACCCCATGGTGTTACCTCCTATATGTATAATCCTCTCTCCTGAGTGTGGGTGAGATCTGTGACTTGTTTCTAGTCAATAGAATATGGCAAAGGTGATGGCTGGCACTCTCGTGATTAAGTTACATTACATAAGGCTTCATCTTAGCAGACTGGAGTGAGTGAGTTCCCTGCTGACCCTGAAGAAGCAAACAGCCATGCTATGAATAGCCTTTGGAGAGGGCCGCGTGGCAGAGAACCACAGCTGCAGGTAGACCTGAGGGTGGCCTCCAGCCAGCAGACAGCCACAAGGAAGTGAATTCTGCCAACATCCTGAATGAGCTTGGAAGCTGATTCTTTCCCAGTCAAACCCCCAGATGAAAACACAGCCTGGCCAACACCTTGACTGTAGTCTTGTGGGACAGCAGAAAATCCAGCTACACCATGCCCGGATTCTGGACTCATGGCAACTGGGAAGTAATAAATGTGTATGTTGTTTTGATCTGCTGCGTTTATGATCATGTGTTACATAGAAACAGAAAACTAACAAAGCAGCCCCCACCAGTCCTGCATTTTTTAGCACTGTAGCCCATATAGCCTTTGCCCTTCTCCAATAATATTTGTATCAGAATGGAAAACGGGATTTCTAGTGTCTTTTTCATCCTCCCCTCCATTAATTCCCACCAGGTGTATCCCACCAAATTGGCCTGAAATGTGTTACGCATATTACTATCTCTGGCTGCATTTTTGTTTATACCATTCCTTCCAATCCAGAATCCCTCCTTTCACCCTTTGTGCCTCATCCATCTCATCCATAAAACCTTCTGAACTTCTAGACCACTGGACCATTGCTTCCGTTGCACTTTTTATTTGCATCACTTGTTTGTCCCTGATTCATATACTGCCATGTGGCCTCTTCTGAAATCTTATTTTTCTGAAAATGTTATTGAATGTGTGTGTGTGTGTGGGGGGTGTATATATAATATATAAAGTACAAAGAACACATAAAAGACTATATAAAGTTATTCATGTCTTTCATCCTCAATGAAATTATAAACTCATTGAAGCTCAGGATTCCACCTTGTGTATAGCACACTGCTAGGAATACACACCTCTGCTTTAAAAATCATTACATGAAGTAGCTAAGCGTGGTTGGCCACTTATTGAGCCTCTCCAGAGCCAGATTTGAGAGCATCCTTCATTGTTACCCTAATCTCGCTGAGCTGCACTTTCCTTTACTGAAAAAAAAAAGTTATCTAATGGAATTATTTTAAGGATTAAATTAGGCTAAGGCAGTGCCTGGCACTTCATAGCTACTCAATAAATATGAATTGAATCAGAATTTAGGTTGACAAACCTCCCACGTGCAAAGACTGTGCAGACACAAGAGTGGGTGGAATTGTCACAGGCAGGCCAATACTTCAAAGAGCTCAGTGAAACTGAAGAAGCGTGTGCACACAAAAGGCCAGTTTAGGTAACCATGTGTAAGCTTTAGTTTCATTTCCAAGTAGATATATGCGGAATGCAAGGCCAGCAAACGACTTACAAACACTGATCAAGAGTGGGGAGGGATCTAAAGGAATGCGAGCAGGTCTTGCCAGGAAAGAAGTTTGCTGTTTCTGAAATGTTTTGGTCTTAGCCACTGGCAGGATTGATCGATTGCAGTTAAAAAAGCGTTGTCTGTGCAGCCTGTGCAAACGTCTGCTTCTGTACTTCTGTATAACTGTTGCTCGAATTCACTTTTCCTTTCGAAGAGCAAGAAGAAAATCCATTCAACCACCCTAAGTATCCTAACGCCTTCCAAGTCCTGTAAAGGAGGGTCCTAACATTTCCCCTTATCCCCTGCCTGGGTTCAAACTTCAACTCCCAGGGTTCGTCCAGATCCCTCCCCTTGCCCTGTCATCTAATGCATATGCAAATACCACATAATTGGCAGCCAATAGTGTGGGTTCTGGTCACATGGTGCCGGTGGTAGGTGAGCGGACAGAAGTTGTGTGTCGGTGAACAGAGATAGCTCTCAGTCTGGGGCGAGCGCTTTAGTGAGCGTGGACGGATGCTTGGGCTGTAGTCTCTGCGGCAGCGGTGGCGGCACTAGTGGTGGCAGAAGAGAGGAAGGGGGAGGGCCCGAGGGCTACACACGCTCACACTTTCAAGTTCCCTTGGAGGGATAGGAGGTGGGGCTGCAGATAGAGGAGGCCAGGAGCAGTTCCATCCGTCCCGTCCCGTCTCCCCTTCTCCTCTGGCTCCCTGCACCCTGGCTCTCTGAGAGTTGAGGGTTCGGGTGGCAGTACGCGGCAGTGAGGGCAAGAGGGCCAGGAGAGCGGGGAGTGGAGCCAGGGGTGCGGGGGAAGATGCCCATCCTGCTATTCCTCATAGACACGTCCGCCTCTATGAACCAGCGCACTGACCTGGGCACCTCCTATTTGGACATTGCCAAAGGCGCTGTGGAGTTATTCTTGAAGGTAAAGGGAGGGGAGGAGAGAGATGGGGAGAGCTCCGGAGGGATGGGGATTTAGGTGTTTCTGTAACGTTTGTGTCGCCCCCTCCTCCCTTTTCCTTTCGCGGCCCCTCCGTCATCCCTCGTCCCGCAGCTGCGCGCCCGGGACCCCGCCAGCCGCGGAGACAGGTACATGTTGGTCACCTACGACGAACCGCCGTACTGCATCAAGGTAACGGGGCCATCAACGGGGTGGGGCGGGCGGGAAGTGCGAGCCAGTCGGTTGGGGCGGCTTCCTCTCCTGGCCCCCGCCAGAGCAGTCCTGCGTCGCCCCGCGGGGTGTGCGGGGCAGTGGGGGGCGCGCAGAGGGCGGGCAGAGCGGTGCAGTCGGCGGCTTCCGAGTCGCCGCGGCTCCCAGGGTCGGGGGAGGGGCAGCCCCGGGGAGAAACCGCAGGAGAGCAGGGCCCGTGGCGGCGGCGACCGCAGCAGCCTCGGAAGATGGCGGACATTTTGCTTTTGTATGAGCCAGAGAGGGAGACTGAGGGCGCTGCTGAGATGGAAAGGAGGGAGGGGTGGGGAAGAGGACCGAGACCCGCCCCTTCGGGGCGCACCCCGGGCGGCTGCGGCTGAGGCTGAGGGGCCGGACGAGCCTGCGACTCCGCCCCGGGTGCTCCGGGCCGGGCACGGGCTTCCCTGGAGCCCCAGCTCCTCCTTTGGCTCCTCCTTCCTCCCCCTCCCGCTCCCCGCTGCTTCTCCTTTCCCCCTCTTCCTCCGGCTCCCCTCCCCTTCCTGCTGAGAGCGTGGCAGCGCCAGTCACCGGCCTTCAAAGATTAGACTACTGCTTTTGCACTTCTGCAGTCTTCCATCCACCCTCGCCCAAAGGAAAATCTGTCCGCTGAGCAAACCTCCCAACCCCAGACGGGAGAAACTTTTTCTTTCTTCTCGGGCATTGGTCCGGCTAAGCCCGGCTCTCGGTTACCTTAGTTACTGTTAATGTTTTATTGGAGACAAACCCAAACCGCGACAGGGTGGGGCGGGGAAATGCCCAGGCGGAACCCACCAGGGGCAGCAGAGCTTTTTAGGGACCTGGCCTACCTATTTACATTATCAATTAGGTTTGTGTTAGCCACGTAGGGATTTGTCCAGGGAAGAGGAAGGAAGGAAGGGTAGGACTCTACTGGGCGCAGTTACAATAGTTAAATTGGATGATTTGATCCACAGGATTCTGACCTACAGGAGAAAAGTAGGGACAACTTCACCTCGGTGGGGTAGTTAATATTTGTTACTAGTGTCGAGGAGATAACCGCTTTGCCTGCAGTGACCCAATGAAATAGAGCTCAGACTATTAAATCAACCTGCCTAAGAGTCCTGCTTGCATATTGAAACTTAGAAAATGCGTTACCATAATCCTTGATGTCCTTTGCTAGACGCCCTCTTTTTCTCAGAATTATCTTAATAGTGCTGGGGAGGGGCCATCTGGATGTGTTGTGATTCGTTTCAGCCAAGTGAGGTATTTAACAGAATGGAGCCTACCAAACTGAATAGTTGGGCAGAGATGTTTCTTCAGAAATAAAACCAAAGGAGGAAAAAAGAATAAAGAAAACCAAAGGGAGGCTTTAATTTTGTAACTCCTAGTTTCGGTGAACAGTTTGATTAGTAGGTTCCCCTTAAAACTTCTGTTTTTGATACTTTGTTTTCGGTTTTTGATTATCTATTTAGAAAAATGGAGCATGTAGACATCTTTCAAAATGCCATAATCTTTTTTAAAATGTCAGTTTCCCAAAAGGGTGTGACCACTTATTTCTTCCACCTAGAAAAGCAGATGTTTGTACATCCTAAGTCTGAAGGTCTGTATCCTTTGAATACTGATACATATAAGAACTCACCATTTGTAGTGCAGCCATTTGAAGTCCTCCTTAATTGAAGTAGTAAACAGGATAAACTCCAAAGCAGTGTGCCTTTTTAAAAAAGGAACCACTTATTTAGCATTTTTCTGAATGTCGAGACTCATAATTTAAAAAGGGGTTTTGAACCAACATAAACTCATAGATACAGACAACAGAAAAAAACATTAAAAAATGGATTTTGATTTATAAGACTTTTGTGGCAATGTTTACAGAATCTTTGGAAAGGAAAAAGAAAGTCTCACCTTCCTCTTAACCATCCTTGCATCTTTTTATCTAGAGTTGTAATCACAGTGTACATATTACTTTGTATTCTGCTTTTTCCACCTATAGTGCTCCATGAATTATTCCAGGCTGCCACATAGTCCTCATACTTAAAATTTTTAGTGTCTGTGTAACTTATCCATGGTATTTTAGAGGCTCAAGATAGTTCTGGAGAAAGTTGGATTTTGTTTTTAGTGGAAATTTCATCTGTTAGCTCTTTTTATCCTGCCATCTTATACACTACATTTCCCCCCCCTAAAGTAAAAAAGCATTCTTCCAAGTTGAGTCTGATCTTTTTTCCTTATGTAGGTCAGGTATGGGAACATACTTTCTGTAATACTTTTAATTACTAATCATTGGTTATCTTCTTAGTTAGTCTTTATGATTTCCAAGGTTATTCAGGTTTTTCATTTTAATCTTACATGATAACTAATGTGCTATGAAATGATTAACGATCTTAATGATGTTCTTGTCATGTTGCCATCTATACCGGAATTACTAATGATTTGCCATAGTTTGGTAGCATTTTCTTTTTCTGAGTCTCTTTCAGCCACTCCCTCCTGCCCACCCCCAACCCTCTCCTCAGCATGTGGTAACTATTTGTTCTTTTGGTGTTAGGAACTAGCCATTCTGGTAGGTCTGAAATTTTAGAACAGCTGGCGAATTTTTCTTAAAGTTTAGTCTAGTCTTTCACTTGCTAATAGCTAGGAGCCATAAATGTCTGTTTTCTGTCACACTGATCATCAAATAGGTCTTTCTTTGATTGTAAGCAGGCATCTTAGTTCGTACTTAAAACTTCACTCTCCATTAGCAGCCTGAGGTCCTTTCAGCAAAGTGATGCTAGATAGGGTTTGATTTTTGTAGCTTATTTTTCTGCAGAATAATGGAAAGTGTATTCTTCAATTTCTCTGTGTTTGGAGGGCCATTGTTTATCTCTTCTCAAAATAACTGCTTGTTTCTCAGGTCTTCATTATATCCAACTCTAAACATTGCAAAAAATTTTTTTCTACCAGAAGATTCAATTCTATTGGTGTTACAACAGGCATAAGTTGTGCATTTGGTTGGGAGGTTTATTCCCTAATAGGCATGGAACTATTCCCAGTATATCCACTTACAAGCTCTGACAATAAATCTTGTTGTGAAAAGTTACTGTGACTGGAACTTTTCACTAATGTATACTGTTGTGTATGTGAATATAGTATTTCACCTAGGACTTAGTAACTTCTCACAGCACACCCCTTACACATGGCTATGTGCTCTTTTTAAATTAGTCATACCTGTTACTTGCAGTCAGCTCTGCACAGATGGAATTAAGTTTGATTTGGGGACCATATAAAAAGCATATGAAACACAAGCATTTTGTGCTACATCTGTTTCAAGTGTTCCTTTGCAGACAAGTTTTATACATAGAGTCACAAGTGTTAACACTACATTTATAGAGTGGTATCTTCAGTGTATACAGCTAGGATGAAACTCTAATATTTTAAAATTTCCAGTGTAGCCTTAAAAGACTAATACATGATTTTTAAAAGTGGGGTTTTTTTGCATATTCTTAATAGTTTTGTCTATGGTTCTGTTGTCTTGTATGTTTTGTTTTGCTATGAATCATGATCTCCTTTTATTCAGTGACTAGCAGAGGTACGCTTGTCACTACTACTAACTCTGAGCCAACTGAGTGCATCAAGAAGAAAGTGAGCCAGGAGACTGGAGTATATGATAAAAAGATTAAAAAAGAATAAAAAGATTCAAAATAGTTTGATGTTTTGAGCTACTTTCTTTAAATGAATTTTTTATTGAAGGAAATGCTTTTAAACCTAAAACCGAGTCACTTTTCTAGAAATAGCCAAACACAAGGTTTAAATAGTGGACAGAATGTTTCGTGTGTGTGTGTGTGTGTGTGTGTGTGTGTGTGTATGTATATATATGTGTGTGTGTATATATATATATATATATATAAAGAGTTGTTTCAAAGAAACATCCCGCGTCTGTAATTTGCAAACACAGAACATTTGAAAAAATGAAATTTTCCCTTGAGTATTGCTTTTTCACATCCTGTAGCTAGCTTTGCTTACTGGTTTCTGCATGCCTTTATTCACATGTATCAGTAAAAGGCAACATTTTGGCTTACAGATTTAGGAAGTAAACTTATGCTTGTTTTATGATCTGTGTTCCAACTATTTATTGGTATTTTAAGTAAGGCATAGCTTTTTCATATACCCGTGAGTATATTTTGTGGGCCTTATTTGGAAAAGGAGTGAATTTTAGGGGAGCTTTTTGTTGTGATTGGAGGCTACGGAAGTGCTTTTGGGTGAAACAGTAGCAACATGGCCTGTGAGAGCAACCTGAGACAATGGAAGGTGCGTTTAAAACTCAAAATGCCACGAAGGCAGTGCATTGATTTTTAAGGTGAATTGTTTCTCCCCTGATCTTGCTTCCTTTTCACCTTCCTCGTTGGCCATTTGAAGCATGTGATAATAGTTATTTTGCAGTAATAAAAGGGGAGAAAAACCATCAACACAATAAAAAGGCAACCTACAGAATGGCAAAAAGTACTTACAAATCATATATCTGATAATAGATTAATGTCTAAAGTATATAAAAACTCATACAACTCAATAGCAAAAAACAAAAAAAAAACAAAAACACCAAAAACAAAGAATCTGATCAGAAAATGGGCAGAGGATCTGAACAGACATTTTTCCAAAGAGGACATACAGATGCTCAGCAGGTACATGCAAAGGTGCACAACATCACTAAGCATCAGAGAGATGCAAATCAAAACCACAATAAGATATTACCTTGCACTTGTTAGAATGGATAGCATCAAAATGACAGATAAGTGTTGGCAAGGATGTGGAGAAAAGGGAACACTTGTGCACTGTTGGTGGAAATGTAAATTGGTTCAGCTACTATGGAAAAGAGTATGGAGGTTTCTCAAAAAAATAGAAATAAAACTACCTTATGACCCAGCAGTTCAACTTCTGGGTGTTTATCTGAATGAAATGAAAACACTAACTAGAAAGATGTATGTACCCTCCTGTTCATTGCAGCATTATTTACAATAGCCAAGATATGGAAACAATCTAAGTGTCCATTGATGGATGAATGGGTAAACAAAATAAGATATACATATACATATACATATATAGATATATGTATATATATATGTACATATATATATATATGAATATTATTCAGCCATAAAAGAGAAGGAAATGTTGCCATTTGCGACAACATGGATGGACCTTGAGGGCATTATGTTAAGTGAAATAAGTCAGACGAAGAAAGACATACCAAATGGTTTCACTTATATGTGGAATCGAAAAAGAAAAAGAAGCTCATAGAATATAGAATATAATGTACATTGTGGTGACTATAGTTAATAACACTGCATTGCATATTTGAAAGTGGCTAAGAGAGTAAATCTTAAAAGTTCTCATAAGAATAAAATTGCAAGTATGTATGGTGATGAATGTTAATTAGACTTATTGTGTCATTTTGCAATACATAGAAATATCAAATCCATATGTTTTACACCTGAAGCTAATAGAATAATATATGTCAATTATACCTAAACGAATAAGTAAATGCTTACAGAGTTTATCCAACCTATGAATTAAGTATAGTTTACTGGAAAGAATTTTAAGAGTGAGGTACTCTGACTGGTAGCTCTTGTCCTTTATACAAAAGTAGAACGTGGAGGAACTTTATTGAAAGCTTATACAGATTCTTCATCACTCATGTCTATACCACTCTATCTGTATTTCTTTTGTTTCATTTTGCAGTGAATCAAATATTCCTGTTTTTTTTTAAAAGAAAAAAAAAAAAAGAAAAGGGGATTGTTATTGGTAGAAGACTAAATCTCTGGGCAAGAGAGTAAAGGCTATCCAGACTAGGCACCTGCAAGAAGATGACTGGGAAGGGCTGACAAAAATTATGGGGTCCTGTCTGTCCTGTATCCTAAACCTCTTTTGTATCGATTCATTCTTATTTACTCCTCCCTTGTTTCAACCTTGATCATTCCTCACCTGGACCGTTGTTGTAGCAGCCAATCAATTCATCTCCCTACTTCTGATCTTGCTCTTCACTGATTCTTCCCCCGTATTGCCACTAGATTGATCATTCTTAATATACAATAAAGTAAAATAGAAAGTCAGTCCCCTACTAAAAATCCTTCAGTGGCTCTCCATTACATTTCAGAATAAAATCCAAACTTCTTAGCCTGTCCTCCAAGGCCTTCATGATCTTCTATCTTATCTTTCCAACAGTGTCTCTCCACTCTCTTCTCTTCTCGTGGATCTCAGGCTCCAGCCACAATGAAAAATTAGGCCATCTTCTCCAAATTCACTCTGCCTCTTGCTTCTGTGCCATTGCATATATTGTTCCCTCTGCCTGGGACACACTAGTTGTTGACCTGAAGTGCCTCTACACTTGGATCTACATTCTCAGAAGTCATCCTGTACCTCTGCCCCACCCCGACTCCAAACAGTGTAACAGCTCCCACTGTGGTCCCTTAACACTTTGTCCAGACCTTAACTATCTATAGCAGTTAGCATGTTACATGGTGATTATCAGTATTCATGTTGGCCTCCTTAACACGAGCTCTTTAAGGGCACATATTTGAACTTCTCTATATCTGTACCCCAAGTACCTAAGGGAGTGCCTAAATTTTAGTAGCTACTCAATAAATGGGGAAAAATATTTCAAGTACTATGTAAGTGTGAAAGCTACCCCGTCCCCCTCACCCCTCCCATTTCCACTACTGTTCTCCAGAGGCTGATCACCATTAACAATTTCATACTCGTATGTTCAATATTTATTACAGCTAGCGTGTTCATTGAGGTTCAGGTTTATAATATGGTGGAATTGTATTTTTACAAGACCAATGTATATGTGTCCCCTTTCTTTTGTTTATTGAAGTGTAACATATATGCAGTAAAATACATCAGTCTTAATGACTTGATGCATTTTTACATCTTTGTGCATTCATGTAACTGCTACCCCAGGCCAAGATACAGAACATTTCCATCAACCCAGAAAACGCCTCTTGCTTTCTCATGCAATCCCTTTTTCCCCTGCTTGGTAACTGTTGGTCTGATTTTATCACCAATGCAGCGATATCATCAAAATGGTCTTTCTGGAAGATAAGTCTGACAGTGGATAGCTACTACAGCAATTTAGGCATTCATTTACCATGGTCATTGAGTACCCTCCCTGGACCAGGCTTTATTATAGGGGACTAAGGTGACACCAATAAAGACCTGGCCCAAGGGAAAATAAGAATAATAAAATGGTCCTACTTATCAAGGGTCTTGAGAATAGTCATTGGAGATAGATGACTGGAGAATGTGGATTAAAGTGTGGGAGGTGTCAGGAGCAGTAGACTCTAACCAACACATTGGAGGTGGGGGGAGGATGGGCAGGACTAGTTGAGATTGGATCGCAAAAGGGCTTTGAAACCTACAAGCTAGAGTTTCTTCATCTCTCCCAGGGTAAAGAGCTATGAGGTGGATTTGAAGAGAAATAGGGCAAGGCTTGTTATCTGTGTGTTTGCTTGGTTATTAGTACATAGAAGCACATGTTTAGGTGGGCTCGGGGGAGGGAGGGAAAAATGAAAGGTCGGGGGGACCCAAAAGATGTAGTTGAAATTGCCTACTTTTGTATTAGTGCTGGCTATTTGAGAGCTTTTGGCCTTGAGTTTGGGATTGGGGTAGGAAGGACAGCAGAAGGGCAGGGCCATACGTAAGCACAGGGCAAATATTGTCCTTTTCAGTTTGTCTTTGCTTCAGAAAGATAATTAGAACTGCTCAGGAGACAGACGTCATTTCATAGTGGCCAAACATGGCAGCTCTTCTACATCTCAGGGAGAAATGTTTCCAGAGAAGGGCAGGATTGAAGGACCCTCTATATGGAGGGTGGAGGAACAGGTATGAAGAAGGGAACCCACTGGTTTAAGTTCTTAAATGAAAAACTTGGTAAACATGGCCTCCAGTTCCCTTTCACTGAGAGTTTAAATGAGAGATCCAGGCAGTCTTTTTGTGTACATATTGGAATCTTGGAACACACTCTGTCCTGCATACAATGTTCTAAATGGTGATTAGGTTCCCAGACCTTCCTCCCCAGGAAAGCCTTTTTAACCCCTAATGTCACTTAGCCATAGAACTATTGTGTTTGTTATTGTTTCTACAGGGAAATGGATTTGGGTTTCCAAGGTGATTTGTGAAAAACACATCCTTCCCCTCTTCTTCCTTAAACTGTGGTGGACTAGTGGTCCCAGTGAGGGGTGGGGACATTATAAGGGCTCCATCAAAGAAGATTAAGGGCTGAGGTGGCAGTGAGGGTAGGCATGGCTCTTCAAATATACCAGCCATTCATATTTTAGATAGGCTATATTTACACTGTTCGGTACAGCATCCACTAGCCAAGTGTGATTACTGAGCACTTGAAAGGCAGCTAGTCTGAGTCAAGATGTACTTTAAGTGTAAATTAAACACTTGATTTTGAAGACAGCACAAAAATATAAAATATCTCATTAACAATTTTATATTGATTACAGATTTTAAAAGTATTTCTAAGATATTGGGTTAAATACAATATATTATTATTATCGCCTGTTTCTCTTTTTTTAATGTGGTTACTTGAAACTATAAAATTACGCATGTGGCCTCCACTGTATTTCTATTTGACAGCAGTGTTGGTCTATATTCTTTCTTAAGATATTTATGGTGTTCATATACTAGAAATTGCTTCTGAAGGAGGATCCTTTCTCTTGAAGTTCTGCTTCAAATGAACACCACCATAATGGACTCATCTGTGCATGAAAGCTTATCGTACTGTTGATGGGTTGATAAGCCTTGGGCCCAGGGCAAAATATGAAAGCATCCCAGTCTTGTGTGTATTGAAAGCCAGTTTGGTTGCTTAGACTTATGGATGTAGTTGGTGATCCAACGGGTTGAGTTAGAAATTTTTTTCCTGGGGTAAGTTCAGTAGAAGATATTTGTGAACTCCTAGTATAACTACAGTAATTCAGAATTTTGTGTGTAATATGTGCTCACTAGTGGCACTAAATGGTCCATGCTTTTAGTATTACTAGAAATATGTAACATATCCCTTATTAAATTTACATAGCTACTTGGATCAAGAATTCCTAAGAACAGTATTCACCAAGAAAAGTAGGATAAAGGATAAATTCTCTAGCTTGGCATAATGTAAAACCTAAGAAATAAAGGGGAGTTTGTATCACTGCCCTTGTTGAGGGCTTTCTGGATGTCCCCTAGCAGAGCCCTTGTCTTATATCCTAAGAAGTCATCAGTGGCATTAAAAGAAAGGGAGACGTCCAGGTCCACATGATAGGCATGCTCCCATGAATATTACTTTCTCTAAGCTCAGTCCTCCTAATGCGGATTACGGAAGTGACTATGTTAGTTTTTGTTACTTTAATGGCTCCCATTTAAGGAATAACACCGATGTTCCATTCTGAGA
This sequence comes from Rhinolophus ferrumequinum, assembly GCF_004115265.2. Classification (NCBI taxonomy): domain Eukaryota; kingdom Metazoa; phylum Chordata; class Mammalia; order Chiroptera; family Rhinolophidae; genus Rhinolophus; species Rhinolophus ferrumequinum. Next base: position 20,353,334 of record NC_046284.1, on the reverse strand, counting down.
CTGGGTGAAAGCAGAGATGTGCTGATGAATAGCATGTATAGGAGGTGGAACCATTTTATAGCCCTAGTTTTGGATCCTCCTAAAACCTATCTTACAGTCAAAGGTGTTATCTGGCTTTTACAGATAATGATTCAACTTATATCTACTTGTAATCATGAACAATAGTATAATAGCTTTCTAATGATAGCAGCTGACATTTATGCACGAGGCAATGTGCCAATGAATATAAAGTGCTTAATTATTAATCTTCCCAACCAGCCTAAGTTGTAGGTACTATTATATTATTATCCCCATTTAACAGATAAGGAAAACTGAGTATAAGAGAGGTTAAGTAACACAGCTGAATAGTTAACCTAGGTCTGGTTCTATTCCAGTCTTAAGTAATGAGTCACTTCATTTTTCGTATCAATGATGGTAGAATATTCCTTTTACTAACTTCTCACTGGTATATTCTCATTATGACATATGTCCTGGAGCCATGTTTTTTAGACAGAATTGTCATGCTATTGTTTACAGTTGCTTTTGATATAACAGTGCTTGACATAATAGCAAGCACTCAATGAAAGAAAATTATGACTGCCAGTGTTACCATTTTTATTATTTGTTTATTTCTAGGTGAATATCGTAGTGCATTTGTTTGTGAAACACTTTGGCCTTTGATGTCCCACAGTTAGGCCCCTACTTAGAGACAGATGTGGAGTTGTTGGGGCACTAAGCTGATGAAGCTTGAGATAGTGTGTACGTGTTGGTGGCCAAAGCTGCGTAGGAAGAGTGGTAGGCTTGAAAAAGCAACAGTGTAGTTTGTGGCTATCTAGTGGCCTCCGGAAACTGATTTGCCATCCTCATTTTACCAATGTCCTGATAAATGTTTTTCTTATAGGGAAAAGAAAGACATCCAACGTACTCCACAGTAACCATTTCATTTCTCCTAATCTACAACTTGCGAGGGAGACAGAAGTGGTTTTGTAAAAGGCCTGAAATTACCACACCACCTTTGTGGAGCCTTATGTCTCAGCCTGTGCCTCACTTTATGGTGCAGTCTTTATGTCATCCAAATCTCCCACTCTCCTCAAGCCACACCCCTGCCATATAGCCAGATAGCTTTTTTTCTTTCCTGCTTAGGTTGGTAAGGGGTAGATTTCAGAGAAGGAATGGACATGCTCCCCAATCAGCCACTAGGGGCTTAACCAGAAAAAGTTATATATAAGACTTTTGCATTGATGTGCCAGGTGTTTGTAGAAAAAGAAGAGTTCTGTATCTGAAACCATATTCACCTGATTAGACTATTAATGGCAGTTGCTTTTTCATTAGTTACATCCTGTCCTATAGGTTGAGTAGTTTAGTAAACTTAGTATCAAGAGCCAAACTCTGGACTTGAACGCTATTGAACAAAAGACTTGAAACATTTATGTGTGTGCAAGTAAGGAACAGTACTAGTGAGAAAAGTAAATATGATTTATTAAGGTCTTAGGGTTTACTGTATCGTTACTTGGGCCAGTTTACTAATGTTTATTCTCGTTGCCCTTGACTATATTTGAAACTGTTAATACTCCTTCTTCCAGAAACTTAACACCTCCTCTGTTCTGTTTCTCCACTGATCTGTCTCTGATAAGTCTTCCCCTGTCTTCCCAATTCTTTCCCTTGGTGAATGCATCCTACCTCATTCATGGTTTCAAACAGTCCTCCTACACAGGTGCCTCTCCATCTTCGGTTTCTCATCCAGGCAACTCTAGCTGCTGGTAGAACATCTCCGCCCTGGCCATCTATCCCACCATCAACTCATAGCAGTTAGTATGTCAAGACCTCCTTATGACTCTAAAGCCTATCCCCTTTTCCCTATTCCCCATCTTTTAGTCACCCAGGATTGAAAGCGAGGCATTGTGTGGCATTGATCCTATCCTTGCATAGTCTTCTAAGGCATGCCATCCCTTTGAAATATCTCTTACATACGTTCCTTCAACTTAATTTCTGCTGCCATCACTTGAGTCCAGGTCCTGAGCTCTTATGCTTTGACCATTATAACAACCTTCTACGTGGTCTGCCGAGTGCCTCCCAAATTCCTACTCTCTACCCATACCAACTGCAAACTTTCTAAAAAAAAAACTGGTTTCATCATATCACTTCCCCTTCCTAAGCCTTCAAAGACTCCCCATGCCTATGGATGCCATTCTGAGCTCTCTAGGATCTGCTCCATGAGTCTATATAAACTTATTTCCCATTATTTTCCCATAGGAGCCCTGAGCTTCAGCCAGACCTGTCTTTTCCACCCGCTGAGTTGGTCTCCCCATTCTTGATGCCAGCCCGTAGAACATCAGTTAACCAAAGAAAGAAGAGATACAGAGCCAGGAGAGCTGGAGGCTCTGGGGGAGGAGAGCAAGTGAACTGAAAGCATTCCATTAAGGGTTCGACTTGAGTGGGAGGATGCCCCAGAAGGTGCTTTAAAGTGCTATGCTAATAATGAGAAGTTGCAGAAGGAAGAGGGAGGGAGCTGGAGTATGACCTTTAATGGTTGAATAGCCTGTACTAGATCAAGATGTTTTGATTTAGATTAGCCTGAAGTTGCCTGGAGGCACCGCTATTTAATCTGAAGCCCCAGTCCCTCTTCCATTTGTCTTTGCAGAAGGAAGCCCACAAAACTAGACAGTAGAAATAGGATTCTAGGTAGAATATCGAGGTTTTAATACAGCCATGGCATTGGAAAGCTGGGAGTCCCTCTTGTTTTATTTCTTGTAAGAGAATGCTGAAGAGATGCGGAGCATAGCTCTCCATTTTTCTTAAAAGCTTATGTATGTGTATGGACATTGTAAATTCCATGCTGATGTCTCTGAGCTGTATGTTGGAAGTCTGCTTAAGACTGGGTACTTCTATAAAAATCAGATTTTACAAAGTGGTTGTAGTCCAGCCTGTCTGTAGATCACACCATCCACTGTCATGTAAATCTGGGTTTTGTCACTTTTGTGGCTCTGTAAAGAGTGCTAGGCTAGAAGGCTGGAGACCAGGGTTCTTAGCCACAGTCTGCTACTGATCAGATAGATAGATACGTGACCCCAGGCAAGTCACTTAACACTTTTAAGATGTCAGTTTTCTCATCTGTAAAACGAAGCCATTAGACTAGATTATTAATACTGTTCCTTCTGAAAAACGTACGAGAATTATATAACTGAAAGGCAGGAAGTGGAATAATTGAGGCGTGGAACTCGGGGTGGTTTCCAAATTGCTTTAAATTTTAGAAAATAGTTCCTGTACACGCTTAATGTGCTATATCACACTTACTAGTTAGTTAGATCGGTAAATGTCACTTCATCTCATTGGTATCATTTATTTTTGGTTCAGGACAGAGTCCTAGCAATGGTTACCTCTGAAGAGTGGAACTGGGAGGTTGGTGAAGAGATAGACTAACCTTGTATGTTGAGATTTTTAACAATGAATGTGTGTTACTTGTATGATGTAAAAAACAGTTCGTAAAATTTTTTTGACAGGATTATTTTTAAAACTTAGTCAAGAGGAAAGAGATGCTGTATAATCTTTACAAAGTAGTGAATGGCTCTTCTGCTATTTCCTCTGTTCAACTCTTCCTGCAATGTTTGGGTGGCTTAGTCTGACTCCTATCCTTGTGTATTTTTCCAAGGCCACCTTTTAAAATTTTTATTTTGTGTATGTATTCATTAAAATGTCTTCTATCAGAACAAAAAATCTAAATAATCAAACATGTGATCTGCATAATAACATTCATTTTTCTGAGAATAGGTATTGGTCAACAGCTACTGTTGAAATGGTCTGAGAGTGAGAGAGGAAACTGAACATTTTTATCTGAGGGAGTTTGTCAAATTCTTTGAAGATATTTTTTCCTTCAGTAACAGTGCAATTGATTACTGGACAAAGGAGAACAGTTTCTAAAATTCAATTTCTACATGTTAGGATCCTCTAGTGAAGATCAAATTTCTTTTGATCCTGTCGTGTTTTCAAGTGAAGTCTGACAGATGTGCTACTTCATAATTTTTCCTAATTCCCTGGGGTAAGAATTGAAAACTCAAAAATGCATTTTGCAGATATTTTAGACTAATTCTTACGATTGTTGAGCCACTAAAAAAATCATACTAGGTAAAGAGACTGGTAACACAAAATGGTGACCTTTGTCTCAATAGAATTAAACGATAAATAATTTCTTTGCCCAGTTTATTTTATTGTTATTTTTTAGTTTATTTTTCAATTACAGTTGACAGAAAATATTATATTAGTTTCAGGTTGCCTAGTTTATTTTAAAATATGTGGTCATGAGAGTCTTTAACCATCTACTGAAGAAACAATTCAGCAGTCCACAGACTATCAAGTAAGTTTCTGCAATATATTAGGGGGTCAATTTCTTACGAACTTTTTTTAAAAACAGAAGACTCAAGTAAGCTAGAATTCTTTTATGTGGTCTTACTGGTAGTATTTCCTGAAGTGTATTCATGAAAATTGGTGGACTGAACCCCAGAATGATAGCATTCAGAGTTCTCAGGGAGAGAACTAATGTCATCAAATAAAATGGAGTTTGAACATTTCAGCAAGTTCAGGACACTAAGAAGTGCCCCTAGGAAAGAAACTTTGAGAAAAAGGAATCCAAGAGAACTGGATATTCCTTTTTTTAATTTTAATTTTAATTTTCTTCAATTACAGTTGACATGCAATATTATATTAGTTTCAGGTATACCGCATAGTGGTTAGACATTTATAAAGCTTACGAAGTGATTCCCCCACTAGTACCCACCTGGCACCATACTTTGTTATTACAATATTAATTGACTATATTCCCTATGCTGTATTGTACAATCCCCGTGACTATTTTGTAGCTGCTAATTTATACTTCTTAATCCCTTCACTTTTTTCACCCAGCCTTCCAACCCCGCTCCCATTTGGCAACCATCAGTTTGTTCTCTGTATCTATGAATCTGTTTCTGTTTTGTTTGTTCATTTATTGTGCTCTTTAGAGTCCACATATAAGTGAGATCATATGTTATTAGTCTTTCTCTGTCTGACTTATTTCATTTAGCGTAATATTCTCTAGGTCCATCCATGTTGTTGCAAATGGTAACATTTCAATCTTTTTAATGGCCGGGCAATATTCCATTGCATACATGTATCACTTCTTCTTTATCCAGTCATCTATTGATGGACACTTAAGTTGCTTCCATATCCTGGCCACTATAAACAACAACACTGCAATGAACATGGGAGTGCAAATATTTTTTTGAATTAGTGTTTTGGATTTCTTCAGAGAAATACCCAGAAATGGAATTGCTGGGTCGTAAGATAGTTCTATTTTTAATTTTTTTGAGGAAACTAAACCATTTTCCATAGTGGCTGCACCAATTAGCAATCCCACCAGTAATACACAAGCGTTCCATTTTCTCCACATCCTCACCAACTCTTGCTGTTTGTTGATTTATCGATGATAGTCATTCTGACAAGTGTGAGGTGATATCTCTTTGTGGTTTTTATTTGTATTTCTCTGATGCTTAGCAATGCTGAGCATCTTTTCATATGTCTATTGGCTGTGTGTATGTCCTTTTCGGAGAAATGTCTATTCAGATCCTCTGCCCATTTTTTAATTGAATTGTTTGGAGTTTTTTGGTGTTGAGTTGTATGAGGTCTTTATAAATTTTGGATATTAACCCCTTATCAGATGTATCACTGGCTAATATTTTCTCCCATTCAGTAAACTGTCTTTTCACTTTGTTGGTGATTTCCTTTTCAGTGAAAAAACTTTTTTTTTGAGGTAGTCCCATATGTTTATTTTTTCATTTGTTTTCCTTGCCCTTTTTTTCAATATTCTTAAAACAAGTAATTTTATAAGAAAAATGATATTAGTATGCAGAAAACACAGAATAATAAAATGCCTCCTTTGAACCTAGAAGTGTATCAGTCCCCTGAGTCAAGTGAGAAAACCACAAAAAAGTGAAATCAGGTCAAATTATTAAAGTACTAAGGGAAACAAAATTGCATCAAATAGGATCAGAAAATGTAATGCAAGAAGAGAGTTTTAAAAGGAGATACAAGACAATTCCATTCTTTTAATGATACAGCATTTCCTAATGTGCACTTCACAATTTTAACATCCTCCTTTATAGGTGTGTTAGCTATAAACAATTTATTAAGACATTTAACACAATAAAAAGGCATTTAACATTTTAAGGTGATTCAGCTGTCACAGCGTTCTGTTTACCTAAGGGGCAAGTGAACCTTTTCTTACAGCTATCAGAATTGGGGTCCATTTTAGTTGTGAGAAGAAAATCCTTGAAGTTGAAAAGTTTTAACTTGCGCAAATATTCCATATAAGGCTAAGGGGAAAGTCATTTGTCTCCTCCGCAGATTGAGTTGATTGAAAAAGCAGGGCTTCTTATTTTTCATGTCCTTCTTTCTCATTGGTCGGTTTACCAACAAAAGAGCACTTTGTGATGACAAAGATGATAGAATGTTAAATTGGATAAGAAAGTAAGTTGGTTGAAAAATGCTGTTGAAATTGATTTATTCAAATTGTCTGTGTTGTTGCAGAACAAGTTTTCCCCAAACTTGTAGAGAGCAGATGGAAAAAGAAAAATAGTTTATCTTCCAACAAGAGAAATGATGTTCCTACTAAATATAGACTCTTTGGCTTTAACTTGAGACATCTGGGAAAATATTCAAACCCATTAAGCATCTAGATTGTAACCACCTAGAAGAGCCCAAGGTCCAGGATAACCCTCTCTATATGGGATAACAAAGGGCAAATATTACCAGGATGATTTCATTTCCTTTAATGAAATATAAAAAGTTTTGTCAAGGAGAGGGAAGCAAACATGTCTCTCTGCATTCCAGCAAGGCTTTTTATTCATTGTCAAGGGCTTGGTAGCAAGCGAGGAAGGCTTGGACTGAACTGAACTACTGTTCAGCGAAGTGTTCAGATAGGCTTTTGGGTGTGTGTGCCCCAAGTGGGTCAGTGCAGTGGCTCAGCACCAAGTCAGAGGGACGTAGTAAGTGGTGCCTTTCAGTGAGAGAGCCTTTCAGTGTAGTGGTGCCTTTCAGTGTAGATTGTGACAATCTACAATATAGAAGGATTATTTTTGCTCTTTGGAAAGATTCACTGCCATTCCCTTTCAATAGCTATCACCCTAGAGCATTTTAATTAGCCGATTATTTTTTGATGTACAAATATTCAGTTTATGTAGTTTTTAAGGGGCACTTCCCTTGTGAAAAGCTAGATGCAGCTGCCCTAAATATGTTTCTCAGTTACCTCGGGTGGGGAAATGAATAGCATGTTCATTACATGTGCACATTATACGAAGTCTAACCAGATCATTTATGTTTTGGAAAAGGGTTACAAGTGATCTTTAGAGATAGAGCAAGGGTTTTAAGAAAGGGCTCTAACACCACTCCCACATCCCCTTCAAGGACAGTTGATCTGCTTTTGTCTCTTTTACTTGCTTATACTTCCTGGCAAGATTTCAATGGAGGAAAGGGTTCTTCTATTTGAAATAAATAAATAAATATAAATAAATAAATAAATAAATAAATAAATAAATAAATAGATAAATAAATAAATAGCAATGAATCAGAGAAATGGTCTGGCCAAAATAGGATGAAGTTCAGGAAGGACAAGTATTGGGATGCTGAGGTTTGTGGGAGCCACTAAATAACACCCCTACCTTTCCCTCTTCCATTGAAACCAATGGAGAAATAAGACACGGGAGGCAGCCTGAGTTCTAAATAACAGCTTCATTCCTGTTAAAAGCTAGACTGGGGCCGGCCCCGTGGCTCAGGCGGTTGGAGCTCCATGCTCCTAACTCCGAAGGCTGAGCCAGTGGGCTCTCAACCACAAGGTTGCCAGTTCAATTCCCGCAAGAGATGGTGGGCAGCGCCCCCTGCAACTAAAATTGAACATGGCATCTTGAGCTGAGCTGCCTCCCAGATGGCTCAGTTGGTTCGAGCGCATCCTCTCAACCACAGGGTTGCAGGTTCGACTCCCACAAGGGATGGTGGGCTGTGCCCCCTGCAACTAGCAACGGGACCTGGAGCTGAGCTGCGCCCTCCACAACTAAGACTGAAAGGACAACAACTTGACTTGGAAAAAAGTCCTGGAAGTACACACTGTTCCCCAATAAAGTCCTGTTCCCCTTCCCCAATTAAAAAAAAAAAAAGCTAGACTGGAGGATATAGCCTAGATGTGTGTTCACAAAAAGCTTCCAAATAATTCACACGCTGAAATAATTCACACGCTGATAGACCTCCCCTATGGGTCTGTTGTAGAGGCAAAGCCTACCCCTTAAGCACTATATGTCAGAGAACATACCAGAAAATTAGAAAGAGCTTCAGCAACAGGCTGAGGAAGCATGCCAGTTTCTTGTTGCCAAACCCACTGGTCAGATAAGAAGATAGAAATAAGGGTGCAGATGTTCAGCAACAGCCCCAGTAATGGGTAAATGACTTACTCTGGACCGCTTGCTTTGATAGTTAGTTACAGCCAGGAATAGACTAGGGACTTCCAAGCCCTAATCCACTGCTCCCATACCCAATTGGTCTGCATTTAGACATCAGGGAAAATAGGCTTCAATTAAATGAAATTTGGAAATTCTTTTAAACTTACAAACTTTTAAGCTAATAAAACAAGGCATATCTATGAGGTGAATACCTTGTTTCCCTGAAAATAAGACCTAGCCAGACTATTAGCTCTAATGTGCCTTTTGGAGCAAAAATTAACATAAGACCTTATATAATATAATATAATATAATATAATATAATATAATATAATGCTGAGTCTTATATTAATTTTTGTTCCAAAAGACGCATTAGAGCTGATTGTCTGACTAAGTCTTATTTTCGGGAAAACACGGTGTGTAGAATAGGTAGAAGAATCTCTAGTACAGTGGTTTAAGTTGGTAGGCTCTCAAATTAGGTTACCTGGGTTCAAATCCTGGCTCTGTCATTTACTAGTTGTTTGATCTGGACAAGTTTCTATCCTCTCTGAGCCTCAGTGGGCTCATCTATAAAATGGAAATAGTAATAGCACCTACTTCATGGTCATAAGGCTCAGATGAGAACACATACAGAATGTCATGCTTAGCATAAACGAATTACTGACACATAGGCACTGATAAATATTACCTATGGTTATTATTTGTCGTCATGATCATGATCATGATTTTACTTCATGTGATCATGATTTTACTTCTGAGAGACTTTTAAAACTTGATCTGTGTAGACAATAAACTCTTACCTTAGGATTTTACCCATTCCAGTTTACTCCTTTGTCCTAAACTTTTTAGGTCTCCCAGGCTAGAAGTTTTGTAATCAATCTTTTACTCTTTTCTCTTTTAGGCCCATGATCTGTTTGTCACCAAGTCCTATCTCGTTTGTTTAAAATGTTTCTCTGGGGTTGGCTGGTTAGCTCAGTTGGTTAGAATGTGGTGCTGGTAGCACCAAGGTTTTGGGTTTGATCCCCACATGGGTCACTGTGAGGTGTGCCCTCCTTAGATAAATAAATAAATAAACAGTAATAAATAATAAATAAATAATAAAAAAAGGAAATGAGCTTCATTTTAAAAAAATAAATGTTTCTCAATTAACCTCTTCATTCCCATCCTAATTCAGGCCCTGATTCCCTCTGGCCTGGATTGCTGTTCAAGCCCTCTAGCTTCTTTTTCCTGACTGTAGCGTCTTCTCCAGTCTGTCCTATATGTCACTGCCAGCTGACCTTCCTGAGGCACTGCTTTGATCCTGTTTCCCCTGCCTTGGAATCTGTAATGAGTCTATTGTATGCCAAAGCAAGGCCAAGGTCTCCCGCCTGACCTTCAGGACCTTCTAAAACGTCTCTTTCCAGTAGATACATGATGCCAGCTAGACACAAAATTGGAAGTTTTCTAGTAGCCACGTTAAAAAGCAAAAAGAAACAAGTGAAACATATATGTGTGTGTGTGTGTGTGTGTGTATATATATATATATATATATATATATATATATATATATATATAAAGTAATATATTTTATTTAACTGAAAACATTCAAAACATCATTTCAACATGTAATTATAAAAATAAATGAGATATTTTCATTCTTTTTTTCTTTTGTTCCAAGTCCTCAAAATCCATGTGTATTTTACACTTACATCACATCTCAAGTCAGACTGGCCATGTTTCAAGTGCTCAGTAGCTATATGTGGCTAAAGGATACTGTATTACTGCCACTGTAGAGTGTGACTTGTTACTACTGTCACCCCCCACACAAGACATACCTAAATCTTACTTCTTCCTGGTTTGTTAAAACAAAACAAGGATGGTAATACCATGGCTGTTTTATAAGGTTGTCTTAAGCAAATGTGAAGTGTGGAAGTGCTTTGAAAGCTGTAAAGCTCCGTGAGAATGTAGGGAAGTTATTATCAGGAGTAAAGGTTTTTACTGATACTATGAGAGTAGGATATCTTTGGAATAATTTGAAAGAAAAGACTATTAAGGAGGTAAATGGGCTGTCCTGAATTCACACTTCTGAAAAAATGTACTCTAAGCAATGAAGGAAGAATAGAAACATATACTTTCACCCATTAGCTCTTCATAATTATCTTTTTGAAAGAAATTTGTCATATTAATAAGGTTCTCTAAGTTAATCTAATTAATTCAAATTAATCTGTAGCCCTTTTTCCCCCTTCAGCATTCTGAGGAATGGATTTAGAAGCATTTAGTTCTTCTCTTGAAGGAGCTAGACTGCTACCAAGAAGTTCACTGCTTTGGGTAGTAAATGTAGCCCATACCCTTTGTGGTACTGACATAAGAGAAGCATTCAGATTTCTTGTATTGTCCACTTTGTTGCAAAGAATTGGAATTGACCTAAAAACACAATACTAGCAAAACAGGTGCAGAAATGATTTGTAAAGTGTTTTCAATTCATATTATAAGGGGAATTTTAAAGAGTAATTATTCTGTCAGGTTAATTAGTAAGACTACTAACAATCAGAGGACACATTATTTTAAATATTGTTGAGTTATAGTGTGCTTGCTTAAGTGGTACCCAAATCTTATTCCAGCCCTTTACCAAGACACGTAGTCCACTAATTTTTCTTTAGTCATGCCTTAAACTAACTTGTGGCTCTCAGGAGTTCAACATTTGCTGTAGATGTAACTCTGTTTACAGTGTGAGAAATAAGATTGCTAAATGAAGTAACTCTGGAAAAAAAGTCAACTTTATAAAGTGGTTTCTGGGTAAGGGACCCCACCATTTACAGGTTTGCCCAAACCAGACACCTCAACCTAATGTGTGACCCCCTTCTCCCTCAGCCATCCCTCTAATTAGCTACTAAATCCTTATGACTCCACCTCTGAAATACTTCTTTTATCTGCAACCACCTGTCCATCCCCATTGCAGGCTTTCATCACTTTTCTCATAAGCTATGAAGATTGCAACAATCTTCAAGTTTCCCTGCCTCAAGCTTCAGCCTCCCCTCCCCTCCACAATTTATTCTCTAACTCCCAGCAGAACGATCTTGCTAAAATACAGATCTGATCATGCCATTCCCCAAATTAAAAACCTCAAGTTATTCCCAGAACTGACAGACAAAATCCAAACTACCGAGCACAATGTACAAAGCACATTACAGTCAGAGGCCGACTTATCAGCCTTGCCTCCTGCCATGTACCCAGAAAAATGGTAATCAAATTACTTGCTGTTCCCCAGGAAGGCCTATTCTCTTATGAGCTCTGTTCTCTTCCTTTGGCCTGCCCCCTCCACTCCTCACTTCATTGTGGGGAGTCCCATGATCTTCATGCCCTTCGGCTTTCTCCAATGCCCTATCTTCTGTGAGAAGCCTTCCCTGACTCTCTGATCATTTGTTCTTTCAGTCTCCCTAACTGCATTCCTTATTCTTTGGTGGCAGGAATTCCTCAAGGCTAATTCCTGTCTATATCCCCAGTATGTAATATTCTGCCCAACATAACATAGTTAGTCCATAAAAATTTTTGAATAAATAAAGGAATGAATTGATGCTATCCCTCTCAACTATCTACCTTTCTCTTCTACCCCAAAGAAGAAAGCTAAGGGGGCCGGCCCGGTGGCTCAGGCAGTTGGAGCTCGGTGCTCCTAATGCCGAAGGCTGCTGGTTCGATTCCCACATGGGCCAGCGGGCTCTCAACCACAAGGTTGACAGTTCAATTCCTCCAGTCCCACCAAGGGATGGTGGGCTCCACCCCCTGCAACTAGCAACGGCAACTGGACCTGGAGCTGAACGGCACCCTCCACAACTAAGATTGAAAGGACAACTTGACTTGGAAAAAGTCCTGGAAGTACACACTGTTCCCCAATAAAATCCTGTTCCCCTTCCCCAATAAAATCTTTTATTAAAAGAAGAAGAAAGCTAAGTTTTGAATTCAGTGTGATTTGCAATCACCTGCTGTTATTTCTAGGTATTTGATGAGGACAGTTAAAATCATAATCCTTCCTTTTAGCTCAAGTTTAAATTGTCTAATCTAGTAAGATTTTGCTTGGGCCACAAGGAATTATTCTCATGCTCTACTTTCCCCATGTACTAAAAGTCTTATTTACGATCTGGCCAGAAGAACATATGGAAAGATTTTAACCTTTAGATCCTTTGATTTATAGGATACGTTAGGAATATTAAAAACAAACAAACAAAAACTAAGCACATCTTTTTTGTTTTTTAAATTTTTATTGGGAAATATTGGGGAACAGTGTGCTTTTCCAGGACCCATCAGCTCCAAGTCAAGTCATTTTTAATCTAGTCGTGGAGGGCGCAGCTCACTGGCCCATGTGGGAATCGAACCAGCGACCTTGGTGTTATGAGTGCTGCGCTCTAACCAACTGAGCCAACCGGCCGCTCCAAGCACATCTTTAATTTCATAGAATCCCAGATCATTGGACTGGAATGGATCTTAACCAGGACCACCTTCACTTTGTATGGTTATGCAGGTTGTGTACTGTTCAACCTCAGGGGGCACCATTCTCATGGATTATAATGTGAATGCATCCTCGAGGGTTGTATCGTGCACAGCCTTGCACAGCCTTAAACAGCGTCCCTTCGTTTCTAATCATCTTCATTTTCAGATAATGAAATTTAAGTCCTAAGAGCCAACAGATTTGCTCTAGGTCACGTAGATACACTTCATGGGAGGGTACAGTTGGTAATCTTCCCACTTTCTGCCTCTCAGTCATTCTGATCCAAATTGCTCCAGGAAACTGAAACTAGAAAGATGGTGTTTGCTATAGTTGTATGGATAATGGACGATATGCCTTCAGCTACACATGAAATTTAAATCATGTGGTTTTTCTCTGTATTATTTACTCTTGCTTTCCACCGCCAGCTATACTGGCCTGATCTGCATGATTTCAGCATTCAGAATGTCACTGCTGCCCTCAGGGCTACCAAGACTCAGGTGGCTGTTTGTCCCACCAAGTTGCCAAGCTGTATTGTCTGCTTTCTGTCTTGCTGGCCTACTCTGTGACCTACTGTTAGCTGCCATTTTCTTCTTTTGGCTTCTCTTCTTGGCATTTTGTGCCTCTTTGTTTTTATAGCCATCACTGACCAGTCAACATGATTCTTTCCTTCTATTCTACAGACCATTCAATCACAACATGTTGGCTGTTGACCTTGTGTCTTTGGTTCTTTGCTGCTGCTTATAGATGCCGGGGGTGCTTAGAGGATGCTACTTCTTTGCCAAAACTTTTTAGTTTCTTTTCTTTTTCTTCTTATTCTAGATTTGGGGCTTTCTGAGTGCTTGAAGATACCAGAAGTGTTGTCTCCAAATAGTTGTGGCTCTATTCCTTTAATTCCCCTTTTATTCTTGTTTCAAGTGAAAATATTGTTCGGGGGGAAGAATCTTGGTTAGGAAAGTTACTGTAAATCAGATTCCCAGTAGCTAATTGTTTCTATCAAGGACAATGCATTTAAAAAATTACTCCTTCCTCTACCCCTTACTCCATGATCGTCATCAGTGTCAAACTAAGATAAATACTGAGGTGTTTTGGTAGGTTTGATTGAGCCTGAATAGAAAACTGGACTTCTTGAACCAAAGCCCTCCAGCCATGATGCACAGATGCACTATTTGCATCTTTGCTCTTGATCATTAATGCAGGCAGATCTTTCTGAAACTGATTGCTTGCTGCAGTTTCACTTAATCAGTTGAGATATAGAATAGAATTAGATTAAGGAACTATTAATTTGTTAGAGGTTTGATACTTGCTGTTTAGTGGTTGCTTGTACTTTATATATTGTTCATTGTATAATCGGGAATTTATTTGTAAATGTTTGGTTTTCAGGCTGGTTGGAAGGAAAACCACGCAACATTTATGAGTGAACTAAAAAATCTTCAGGCTTCTGGACTTACTACTCTTGGTCAGGCTCTAAGATCCTCATTTGATTTGTTGAATCTCAATAGATTAATATCTGGAATAGACAATTATGGACAGGTAAAAAAATTTTGAGTGAGTACAGCTAATTTATTTTGGTGACTTGGGGTAAGAATTTAAAATTGGGCATGGTTAACAAGTTTTCTGCTATTTTTCATAACTTTCAAAAAGAGGCCCACATATCTTTTAAATATATATAATGTGTATATTTTAATCCCTCTTTTGGGGGGGTCTTATATGTGACTTGATCATAAAATAGTTAAAATTGCCCACCCATCAGATCATCAGATATCTGCGAATGGGATTAATAAATTGCTGAGAAATATTGGAACAAGACAATTGAAGAGAAACTTAACTCCCTCATCTCTCCCAATTCAATGAAAAAGCTCTAAGAATGAGAGGAAGGCAAAATAGCATTTGCTGCTGCTACCATTGTCCTTTCCTACTGTCATAACTGTGCTCACAATAACCAGAGTCACTCTCCAGATTGCAGAGCGTAAGTCACTAGTGTCCCCCATCTGTGCCAGGATTTTGACTCAGGAGAATGGATTCACGAGTGTGGATGATGCTGCCATTATAGTCTCTTTAATATCTTTTCTTAATGATTACTTGCAAAGCAGAGGGAGAGGAATATTTGGATGTTACAGTTTGGGAGTTCCTGAATTATAACAATTCCTCAGTTTATTCTGAATGTTACCTCTTCAGGGATTGTTATTTTGATCCCCATCCACTCAGTCCCTAATCTTTTCCTTCTCATTTATCCAGGCAAATTTTATCACACACTTGGGAGATCACTGGCAAGGCAAATGTAAAAGTTTAAATACAATACTATTACTTTACACGGCTCTAATACTTTTTAAATGTATTTTAGGGAAGAAATCCATTTTTTTTAGAACCATCTATTTTAATTACCATCACAGATGGAAACAAGTTAACAAGTACGGCTGGTGTTCAAGAAGAGGTGAGATTTCATTTTTAAATTTTTCGTTTAAATAGCAGAGAACATGCAGCTATTTCTGTGGGAGGCATACATTTCTAGTTAAAAATAAGTGTAATCAAACTTTCCATCTTGGTGATCCTTGAAAGATTGCTTCATTTTATTGAGTAAAATGAAAGAAAAGTGAACCCTATAATTCTTTCTTCATTTTTGTATGGGTTGTTCTGACGAAACTCTTCACATTTTGCCTTATCAGCTTCATCTTCCTTTGAATTCGCCTCTGCCTGGAAGTGAACTAACCAAAGAACCTTTTCGTTGGGATCAAAGGTTATTTGCCCTAGTGTTGCGTTTGCCTGGATTGGCTTCAACTGAACCAGAGCAATTAGGGAGTGTACCAACTGATGAATCTGCCATCGCACAGATGTGTGAAGTCACTGGAGGTATTGGCAGTATTTAATATTTCTAAAGGAAGAATTCAGGGCAGCAGTGGTTACTTTTTCTTAAATGCCATCTCCAGCCTTTACTTCAGAATCTTGTAATGCTGCTGCTTAAGCTCATTATTAGTGTGATGTTTGCTGCCAATGTAGTTATTATTTCAAGTTGTATTTTAGGGTTTCAAGTGCTTGTATTGTGAAATAGTATTTTATTTGATTGAATTTGTACTATTTGTTTTTCCTTCTGGTATAGGTCGCTCCTACTGTGTTAGAACACAAAGAATGTTGAATCAGTGTTTAGAATCTCTAGTTCAAAAAGTTCAGAGTGGTGTAGTTATTAACTTTGAAAAAACGGGACCAGATCCACTTCCTATTGGAGAAGGTACAGTAGATAACTTTGTTTTCACCCTATAGTGTTACATGGGAGAATGATCTGAGATTGGAAAAACATTAAACTAATCTTAATAGACACGGTCTTCATTGCCCACATGCTTTCAAGTGGTTACAGGCATCCATCCAAACAACTACCATTTATTCATTACCTATGTATACATGTCAGGTGGCCAAATTCTAGCAATTTTAATTCAATGTCAAATCTTGCTAAGAAAATTCTTCCTTTTCCCTACCCATTTCATATTCTCTGGTCCAAGTCTTAGGATGATACTGAATTATTCACCTCTCTCTTCGCGAAATACCTGGGGATTCACTGTAGAGTACCACTTAACTAGCAGTCTGGTTTTGGTCTTGTGAGTGCCAAATGTGCCAAGCTATTTTTATAAAATCTTGTGTTTGTTACCACACGTCAGCAAGAGATTGTGAATATTTATGCAGGAACTGCTAGTATTCTGTAAGATCCTATGCCAGTATTTCCCACTTTTTAACTGCAGAACTTTTTCTCTTCACATGAGATTTTTCTGAAAGTTCAACATCTTAAAATAGATGAAAGCAGAGCTACTTTTGTATAGAAGGGACTTCTCCCTCAACTGATACCTGCATCGCAAGGCTTCCTCAGAGCGCTGTTCTAAGCTATTGCATCTCCTCAGTTCTTGTCAGTTCACACACATAAACGCATGTGTACCTACACTCCATCATTAGCACAGTGCTTGTCTAATCTGATTGATACATTTTATTTGCCGCAGCCACAATCAGTGGTAGCTGCCTAGAGAAGCAAAGGGGGCAGAAAAACACAGATTTCTGACTGAAGCAGTGGATCCTGTGGTTACTCACTTACCTTTTTGCTGTTTAGTTCCTGGAACCCTTTGAGAAACTGTTGGAAAAGTAGAGGCCCCACTCCCTAGAAAAATGGACACGGGGTACATACACACAATGTTGTGTTTAATTTTAGGGATTTCTTGGACTCCAGCTTAAGAACACCTGCCAGAGAAGACTGAAGCCTCAAAGCCTATTTTAAATTAAGTAAATTGTAAAGGAAGGACATATTCTATTGCTAACTAACGATTGACTTCTCAATACATAATTTTGTGTTCATTACCTTAACATGAACTGGGAACTTTCATACTGAAAACCTGTTGGATTTGGTATCATGTAAATAGCTCAGATTTTCTTTCTAGCTGCCTTTCCCCTTTGGCCAGAGTTGTTAACCTTCCAGATTCTGATGAAAGGTAGGAACACCCTTCTCAAAAGAATGCACATCCCCAGAATTGTGAGCTCAACTTCATTGGGGGGGGTCTCTTGTTCCCCTGAAGCCATTACATATATTTCCTAGAGCTCCATAGTCCCCAATAAATCTCCCGGTCTGAAGTAGTTACTTGCTGAAACGAATGCTTAATAAGTAAATCAAATGACCTGTAATTTAGAAAAAATAACACTCAAATCATTAAAACAAATATTTTACTAATCTAATTTAGACTAATGAATGATTACATTGAACTCTGCCTTGCCCTATTTTGGGGGACAAATGAAATATGCTAACTTAAATAATTAAAATGCACGTGGGATACATGATGCAGCATTATACAATGCGCAGTTTCCCTGCAATTTTAATGGTGATGGGGAAACTATAATGAATCAGTCCACAATAAACTTGATGCATTTGCTTTGTGTTCCATCCCCTAACTATATACATAGGTTGTATTGTCAGCATTGCTTCTACCTTTCAGTAAATTTGGATAGTTTTTATTTTGCCTTTGTGGTCATTAAGTCAACTGTTTAGCAAAGAATTCTTTTGTCATCTAATTGGGAATTAAAAGAAAATCTAAATGGAATTCATGACCTATTTTGTCAGATTCCAAAACTGTAAAACAATACGAGGGAATGAACAATTTCATTTGCCTAATTTGGAAAAATAACTAGTGGTTTGGTGTGTTTACGTGTCTAAATCTCAGAAAATTTAAAACTAATTTTACAATAGTTTCCCGTAGTCTGCATATTTTGTTCATAATTAAGGATGGAGGGGGTGGGATGTTGGATTAGAAGGGGTGGATTAGATGAAAAGAGTTGCTAGGGAGAGCATTCAAAAATCCTACTAGAGTCACTTTTTTGCATGAATCACTGTTTTGGTTTTGTTTTGTACTTTGCTTTCAGCTGAAAAATGTGTACAAGAAGATCAGCAGCTGTGAAAAGAAATTCATGCTTTTGTCTGTCTTTTGTTTAACTTTTAGATGTTCTTATGGATTCATCTAGGCCAAGCAATTCATTTGTTGCTCAACCATGGCATAGTTGTCATAAGCTCATTTATGTACGACCTAACTCTAAAACTGGTGTTCCTGTTGGACATTGGCCAATTCCAGAATCTTTTTGGCCAGATCAGAATTTACCTTCACTAGTAAGTAACATAAAACAAAAGGTAAACATCATTCTGGATTTACTGATTACAGTAAACCTTTTTTAAAAGCTTTGAGGCTTTAAGCCATGTCTTCTATCTCTTGCCAGAAGTCTAGCTTGTACCATGTTTCCCCCAAAATAAGACCTAGCCGGACAATCAGTTCTAATGCGTCTTTTGGAGCAAAAATTAATATAAGACCCGGTCTTATTTTACTATAATACAAGACCCAGTCTTATATAATTTTTGCTCCAAAAGACGCATTAGAGCTGATTGTCTGGCTAGGTCTTATTTTCAGGGAAACACGGTACCTAAAAACAAGAGAAGACTTCCTTTCTATTCTGGCATTCTTTCTTTCTGTTGCCTTTACCACTTGAACTGCCCTCTTTGGATGTTAAAGCATTGTTATTTTGGATGCTGTTGCAATCTGTGACTTGGTTTTATTTCAGAGTGGCTGACTTGATTTACATGGTATACACAATAGCTAAGAAGTGCAGCATTGATTTTCATGTACAGGATGTGATCAAACAATATGGTGAATGTTTAAATTTAAAAAAATTTGTTACAGTAAAAGACACATTGCCATTAATCCCCCTCAAAATACTTCTTCTCACTTTGAACACACTCATCCCATCATTCTTGTCCCTTTTTGAAGATGTTCTAAAAGTCCTCTTTCGTGAGTGTCTTTAGTTGCACCGTCGTGGTTGCCTTGATGTCCTGAATCATTTTGACTTTGGGGCAGAGCCAGAAGTTGCACGGTGCCAGATCCAGTGAATAAGGTGGATGAAGATACACCGTGATGTTTTTATTTGACAGAACTGCCATATATCAGAAGCAATGAGTGCCACGGAGCGTTGCCATGATAGAGGATGACTTGCGGCACACTTTAAAACACACCTTCTCTCGACCACAGCTCACACCCAACTGACTGCACTGAACAAGCTGAAACTTGTCACACACTGTTACTGAGGTTCGATGCGCTGCTTCCCGTATTGGAGATCCCCGCCGTTCCGTTGGATGGCACTCCGCAGCAGCATTCACCACATTTTGTGATCACACCTTGTACATCCTCAAGAAATTCGAACTTGGTCTGCACTTTTTATAGGTTTTGAAACATTCAAAACACGTCATTTTACTTCCTCCTAGGAAGTCATTAAACAACCAGTGGGACTTTGGAGACCTGCTTTTTATCTTTTTGTAATCAATGGACTTGTGTCTCTTGTCAATGCACCTTTAAATGATGGGTAATTAAGCAATATTTAAAAAGTGATCTCTACGCAAGGATTTGTCTTTTGTTCACTGCATTTGGTAGAAGAGGGTTTGATATTGTAGTTGTTCCTACTACCAGAGGAATTGGGTTTTTTAGGGGGAGGGCTGGTGTCTAGTAATTAGGGAAATTATATGAAACCCACTCTCCCTTTCATATTCCTAGCTCCCCCCAAGAGAGGGGAAGGGGCACGAAAAGATCACTACTTCTCCACTTTAGCATCTTCCTGGTACAGCTAATCTGTAGTCTGTCTAAGTTTTAGAAATTTCTGACATGAACTGCATTTTTTCCTGGATTACTATTTTTAGGCTCCTGCATTTTTTCCAGGAATGGCCATGAAAGGCCTGAAGGTACAACTAAAGAACCATTTTCAGCCCCTGCTGTGGGTGAGGGTAAATCTTTCCCTCCTTCCCTCAGGGCTCCCAAGTGGTACACTTGTCAAATCTCAGTGCCCAGTTACTCTCAGCCCCTTCAAACCCCAGAATGAATGTTTTAGTTACGAAATTACTTCATTATTGCCCATGACAGGGCTCCACTCATGTCTTTCTTATAGATTTAAATCTAATAAGCCAGAAATATTTCTCAAGTTTAATTAAAATTAAAATCAGGAAAAACTGGAGTAAAGAAATTCCAAGTAACTCACACATAGCTCATATGACCATGCCTTTAGCTGTAAAAGCACACTTGAGGGCTATTTTTCTCAGCTCCCAAAATATCTCATAGGTTTGTAAGTCATAAAGGTAAGTCAAAAGGTTTTTCCCCTTTTATAAAGGAAACAGAAGTATTTTGTCATATTCATATTAGCCTTACAGATCTCTCAGCAAGAATAGGCAGAGCCATGCCCCACCCTTGTCCCTGGGACTTGTCCTAACTCCTTATCTCTCCGTATTGCCCTTGCTGCCACCATTTCTCTCTCTGATGTTCTCCATTCCAACAAACTACACCTGTTAATAAAGTGGCTGCTGTATCAATCTGCTCTGGCACCCCAGGCACACAGGCTTTTGCAGCCCAGCCAGATGCATCCCCAGCTCTAGCCTTTCAAGGCAAACATGTGGGTGTGACAAATGCTGTGAAAATTAAACTGGAAAAAAATCTGCTGGGCTCTGGAGTTGTGACTGGTTCATTTTCGGTCTCTATCTTGCCCTTCCCATACCTTCACAATTTTTCATTTTGCTTGTTAGTGGCTCTAGCTCTGTCATTATCTCATTAGAAAGTTTCATGGATTTCTTCTTCCCTCACAGTGTCTGTCACCTCATGGTACAAAGGAATGAAGGGCAGATGACGCTTGGAGGTGACAAAGTGGATCTAAAATCCTGGGTTCATCCTGCAGAGCTTAATTAATGACTTCTGAAGCATATTCAAAGCAGTTTTATTTTTTACTTCACTGAAATTGTGGTTATGAGTGTTATAATTTACTTTTCCTCTTCCCATTGCCAAAGGATGGTTGAGATGAAGAATCTAAGTGCCCTCCCCCGATCAAGCCATTGGTGATACCTAGAGATCAGGAGCCCTGTTTCTTAAAACACTAGTCTGTATCTCAGTGATGGTTTTAAAGATGTAAAAGTGATTGCAGACTTGTTAGAAATGTAAGCTCACTTGGTAATGGACCATATTTCCCCCTCTTGCTTTTCAGCCTCCACGAACATCTCATCCTGTTGTGAAGTTCTCCTGTGTAGATTGTGAACCGATGGTAATAGACAAACTTCCCTTTGACAAATACGAACTTGAACCTTCACCCTTAACTCAGTACATCCTGGAACGAAAGTCTCCCCATACCTGCTGGCAGGTACTTATTTTTACCTGTTAGACAAATGTCTATAACCACTCTGGGATCTGGAAATTGTTTTAGGAAGATTCAGAGGTTAATCTGAGGATAATTAGGCTGAGCCTGGTAATAATGTTTCTCAAAAAATGCTATCAAAAAACAACAGGGAAAAGCAAATAATTTCACACTGATAGGAATCATTAAGCTACTGTACATTGCCATTTAAGGCAGTCAAATCTGATGAAACCTGTGTATTTGAGGACTTGGAGGATTCCCCTGAAGCTTGTCCAGGGAGCCCAGGTTAAGAATCCCTAACCTAAGGGATGTAATTCTATTCAGCTACGGCTTCTGCAGCTGAAGTAAGCTTCTCAGCCCTTAGTATGAACTTGACAGATTGGAAGTACAAGATATTTTTGACAAAAAGCCATAAGCCCTGAAACTATTTTCTGTATTCAAGTAATGTAGCCAGACTCTACTTGTAGTACCAAACACTGTTGTGTGTAGTGTGGCATTTACTTGGACAAAGCAAATGCACATCTACCGGCTCTCCTGAGTATGAACCTTCAGCTGGAAGGGCTTGCTAACTTGTTATAGACTCACCTTTGGATTTTAATTTGTAAAAATCCAGATATGGCAGTCACAGCCTTTTTATTTGGCTGTAATGAGGAAGTCCTACATTGTTATGATGTTTGTTCTATTTCTAAACTACAGTACCACATAGCAGTCAGTAATAGTTAGCTTCTATTTACACAAGGAACACTTTCAGACCACCATCCTAAAATGTGAGAGAATTGCTACTAGCTGTCTTTAAGCTACTTGAATTCTCCAAAGATGCTAAAATTGGTAGAGAAAAGAGAAACAGGCTTAAAGCAAGGATGTAAACGTGCAAGAAACAGAACAATCTCATGAATGTAATGTTGAACAAAAGAAGCCAAACATAAAAAAATCACATATCATATGATTTTATTTTATATACGTTTAAAAAGAGGTAAAGCTTACTCTGTCAGGATAGTGGTTTCTCTCAGGGATGCGGAGTGGTGACCAGAAAAGGACATAAGGGGGTTTTTGGTCATGTTCTATTTCTTGATCTGTGTGCTGATTACAAGTGTGCATTCACTTTGTGATTTTTTTTTAACAGTACAGAGGTCTTTTATTTTTTTTTTACACTTATGCTATGAATTCATAGGGAATGGGTTCCAGCAGCTCAGGCTCGTTTCCCCTGGTTCTCACAAAGTGTGCTTCTCTGAGTGGGGCAGGCTGGTGTTTCAGTTGAAGCCAGGTACCTTTCTCTTTGGCTTCCTTCCTTTTTTGATCATTTTCCTTCACTCGTTTCAGGAAGCTGTCATGGCTCTTAGAGTGTTTAATATGCTCAATACGTACATTAATTCTCTTGGCAAAGATCTTGCCCTTAACTTGTTTACCACAATGCCAACTGCATGCTGAATAACATTGTAGACCCTTCCAGTTTTGCCACAGAAACATTTGTAGGGCATTCCTTTTTGAACAGTGCCCATCCCCGTGATGACTACAATATCACCTTTCTTGTAGATTCACATGTATGGGGCCAAAGGAACAGCACCATGTTTTCTAAAAGGCCTAGAGAACATACAGCAGGCGCCTCTCCTCTTTCCCTTTGTGTTGGTCATTTTGGTGAATTACTGGAAGATGGCGGTCCCCCGCTTTGTGATCTTTTATTGAGCTATATACTTATAATTCATGCACTTTTTAAATGTATTTTTACATTTCAATAAAATACACCAAAAATGTACTAGAAATGCAGAGATGTGGTTAATAGAATGCTAACTTAAAGTCGATAGGAGGTTTGAATTTATTGGTTGAAAAAATTTTGCAACAAAAACAAATAAAATTACAAATTATACTTTTCCCCTAAAATAAACTCTCTTTTCTATATAGTACATTCCTTGTGAATCTTCTCCACTTAAGAAATCCTGCCCTTGCTTCCTGCACCACCCCTCAAATATGCCATATGCCTTTCTCCTGTACCTTAGGTTACTTTGGTTTAGAGTAGTTTTAATACAATGAGTTAGTGGGAGTGAAAAGAATAAGATGAACCAGGAACGAGGAAATTTGGCAAAATCATAATGGAGACTGGCTTCTAACCCTAGTTCTGCCATCAACTATGTGCTCTTGGACCAGACACCTACTTTTTCTAGACTAGTCGGTCTCTAATGATCGCTTTGAACCCCTAAATTCTATGAATCTGCAGGTGATAAGGAAATTGGAAAAACTCAAGGGACTTATGGGAAAGAAGGAAGGAAAGTAGGAAGGGAGGGAGGGAAGAGAGGGAAAGGGAGTGAGAGAGGAACAAAATCAGTTCTTTTCCTTTCATCGGAATCATAAGTCTGATCCTTGATGGCTGTCTGTTACTTTGTTTTATCCTTTATGATGAATTTTCCCCCTCTTCTCTCATACACACTGAGAAGATGGGGGAAATCCAATATGTTTCATTAGTTATCTGTTTCTACTAAGATTCAAATTAAGACATGAAATGTAGTAGATAGTTCATGTTTTAGTATATCTCATTCGTTTGTGGAGTCAAAAATTACATAGCAAAAATGTATTCTTAGCTATAACTAAATATAGCAAGAATTTAGTGAACTTGTAAGCGATACTTCTGGTACTGAGAATTAGCAAAGTAAATGGATTCTGTTCACCATCAGGGTTTGTCTTTTGTCTTAAATGATCCTGTTGAAGAACTCATGAGACACAGAGAAAACATCGTACGTAGCTAGAGGACTCCATACAGCACATCAAGTATATGGGACCTGACAATATAGTATACATTAAGTCAGGAATATCAGTGAGGAATAAGGTGACAGTCAAATGGAATAAAGATGAAATGTTTTAGTTGTTATTGAATGTTTTCTCTATCAGTGTAATTTACAAGATAAATGTCTTCCAGAGTCATCCAAAGCGTCTCCTTGCTGCCTTAAAATAATTAGCACCAGTGCCTGGCTTATAATAGGCTATTCAGTAAACACTTATTGGATGAAAAATGAGTAGGTGGCTAGGGGAATGGGCCATCAAAGGGAAACAGAGAGCAAGATTTAATAGTAGTACACATGAAGAGTATTAGCATAATCCTTTAAATGGGCTTTGTTTTTGTAATGGTGTGCTTCAAGCATGGAGCCATGTTCCATTTTCCTAAAAGTCTTTACTCCCGTCACTTGTTCTTTTAAGAAGTCAATTCGTTTTAACAACTGGTATTGCTTAGTGGTATTTCAGCCTTATTTTCCATTGTGCTAATCAAATAAATATTTGGGTATCATTGATGTAGCCTGCCATCTCTGAATGGTTACTGCACAGTACAGTTTCATTTCTTAATATAATTTATAAAAGAATTGCAATCTGAACATTCTTATATACTATGATATATTTGACATAACCATAGGTTAAAAGCACTATTCCCATTTTTAAATTACAATTATATTATGCCATAGATATGGCTATGGAATGTTGCCTGTGAGTTTGGTTTTACATAAAATCCTTATTGTCGTAACTGTATATCACTTAATGTTCTTCTCAGGTGTTTGTTACTAGCAGTGCAAAATACAATGAACTTGGATATCCATTTGGTTATTTAAAAGCCAGTATGACTTTAACTTGTGTAAACCTCTTTGTGATGCCATACAACTACCCAGTTTTACTCCCTCTTTTAGGTAAGTCAAGTATGTGCTATTTAATCATCTTTAAAATACAACAAAAACAAAAAATATGCATGATGGACCAAGCACTTTAACTGTAGTCAGAGTAATTGATACCGAGGTAGATAAAAGTCTAAAAGCTAATTTGGAAGGATAGAATTTGCATACTGTTTTCTGTGTTGTTTTCTTTTTGTTTTTACATAAAATAGAAGAGATACTTAACCTCTGGTATGTGATCCTTATACAGTTCTTCAGGCTGCAAGCTCCAATACTGTCACCCCGCCCCCCACCCTCAGTTTTAAGTGCATTTGACTTTTTTCTACACTAGTTTGGGCCAAAAAGTACCATTGATTGGGATTAATGCTTCAAATATCTGATGGATTTTTTCAGAAAATAGGGCTTCTGTGGAGGTATTGGCTCACAGCCATTCCTTACAAAAGAGTATTCAATGCTCTTGAGGCATCTGTTTTAGGCAGGGTAGCAAGTTAAGGTAATAGGTACAAGAGTAAACTCTGCAATAGCTGTAGTTGTAGAAGTTGTGGTTTCCATGTCCAAATTCTAAAACAAACAACTCCAGAGGCTATTATTCAGATATCACCGAAAATGTGTGTAGAGATGTTTTTCTCATTTAAAGAGCCTTATCTGTTTAAAGTAATATAATATCACGTGGTATCCTTCTAGTTGTAAAGTTGTGAATATTTTCATTTGGTGGGGTTTCTTAATTTTTTGCAAAAAGGACCAAACCTTTACTGAGTTTGTTTTTTAATTTTAATTTTTTTCAATTACAGTTGACATTCAATATTATATTAGTTTCAGGTACATAGTGATTAGACATTTATGTAACTCATGAAGTGATCCCCCTGATAAATCTGGAACTCAACTGACACTATGCATAGTTATTACAATATTATTGACTCTATTCCTTATGCTATACCCTATATCCCCATGACTATTTTGTAACTGCAAATTTGTGTTTCTTAATCTCTTCACTTTTCACCCATTCCTCTCCACCTCCCTTCTGGTAACTATCCCTCTGCTCTCTGTTTCTATGAGTCTGTTTTTGTTTTGTTTTGTCAGTTTGTTTGGGTTTTTTTTAGATTCCACATATAAGTGAGATAATATGTTATTTGTCTTTCTCGGTCTGACTTATTTCATTTAGCATAATACCCTCTAGGTCCAGCCATGTTGTCATAAATGGTAAGATTTCATTCTTTTTTATGTCCAAGTAATATTCCATTGTATACAGAGGGTGCCAAAAATGTATACACATTTTAAGAAAGGAAAACTGTATTAAAATTGTAATACTCAACATATACCAATAACAAAAGATGACTACAAGTCACGTTTGACTTCTGCAATGACAAGAGGTGCTCAGTGGTTACCATCAGCGTCCAGACACTTCTGGTATGGCAAACTACTACTTGAGCAACGCTGACCAAAGTGTCCACTTGTATACATTGTTTGGCACCCCCGGTATATGTACAACTTCTTCTTCATCCAGTTGTCTATCAGTGAACGCTTAGGTTGCTTCCATATCTTGGCTATTGTAAACAATGCTACAATGAGCATAGGAGTGCATATATCTTTTTGAATTAGTGTCTTGGATTTTTTCAGGTAATCCAGCAGTCAAATTGCTGGGTCATATGGTAGTTTTATTTTTAAGTTTTTGAAGAACCTCCAAACAGTTCTTCATGTGGCTGTACCAATTTTGCAGTCCAACCAACAGTGAACGAGGGTTCCCTTTTCTCCACATCCTTGCCAACACTTGTTTGTTGATTATTGATGATGGCCATTCTGACAGGAGTGAGGTGGTATCTCGTTGTGGTTTTAATTTGCATTTCTCTGATGATTAGTGATATTGAGCATCTTTTCATATATCTGTTGGCCATCTGTATGTCCTCTTTGGAGAATTGTCTATTCAGTTCTTATGCCTATTTTTTAATTGGGTTGTTTTGTTATTTCGGTGTTAAGTTGTATGAGTTCTTTATAAATTTTGTATATTGACCCTTATTGGATGTATCATTGGCGAATATCTTCTCCCATTTGGTAGGTTGTCTTTTCATTTTGTTGATGGTTTCCTTTGCTGTGCAAAAACAAAAACATTTTAGTTTGATGCAGTCCCATTCGTTTATTTTTTCTTTTGTTTCCCTTGCCTGAGGTGATATATATCCAGAAAAATATTACCAAGAGCAATATCGGAGAGTTTATTGCCTCTGTTTTCTTCTAGGAGTTTGATGGTTTCAGGTCTTATAACTAGAGAACCCCAAAGATTCCACCAAAGAACTATTAGACTGATAAATGAATTCATAAAGTAGCAGGATACAAAATTAGTATTCAGAAATCTGTTGCATTTTTATACACCAATAACGAACAATTAGAGAGAGAGTTTTTTTTTTTTAAATCCCATTTACAATTGCATAAAAAAAGATGAAATACCTAGAAATAAATTTAACCAGAGAGGTAAAAGACCTGTACTCAGAACATTATAAGGCATTGAAGAAAGAAATTGAAAAAGATACAAATAAATGGAAGCATGTACTGTGCTCATGGATAGGAAGAATAAACATCGTTAAAATGTCCATACTACTCAAAGTAATCTATAGATTCAGTGCAATCCCTGTCAAAATACCAATGTCATTTTTCACAGAACTAGAACAAGTAATCCTAAAATTTATATGGAACCACAAAAGACCCCAAATAGCCACAGCAATCTTGAGAAAGAACAAAGTTGGGTGTGTCACAATACCTGATATTAAACTATAGTACAAGGCTATAGTAATCCAAACAGTGTGGCACTGGCATAAAAACAGACACATAGATCAATGGAACAGAATAGAAAGCCCAGAAATAAACCCTCATCTATATGGCCAATTAATCTATGACAATGGAGGCAAGAATATACAATGAAGTAAAGACAGTCTCTTTAGTAAATAGTGCTGGGAAACCTGGACAGATACATGAAAAAAATGAAACTGGACCACCTTCTTACACCATATACAAGAATAAACTCAAAATGGATTAAAAGTTTAAATGTAAGACCTGAAACCATAAAACACCAAGAAGAAAACATAGGCAGTAAACTCTCTGACAATGCTCTTAGTAATATTTTTTCCGGATATAGCTCCTCAGGCAAAGGAACAAAAGAAAAAATAAACAAATAGACTACATCACACTGAATTTTAATATAGTTATTAAAAGCACAAGACTTTTAGTGCTATAAATACTATATGTATAAATGTACCGAAAAAACAATTCTTTTAAAATGTTTCAAGTTAAGGTTAAGGATGGGTCATCAGAAATATATTAACATGATTTTTCTGTATAGCCTATCTACTTTATTTCTTAGTCTAATCTAAAAATATCCACTAAAAGGTGATTGTCACTGATGTAAAATATAAGCTATGTTTGGGATTGATAGATAAGACTACCAACAAAAAATACTTGTATTTTGTGGATTTATTTATCCCTTTTTCTTAAATATACCTTCATGACCTCAGTTTTCACAACTATAGGGAGTAGTAGCATTTTTTCCATTTTAAGTACACTTTTTATTTTGAGAGAATTCTAGATTCATATGCAGTTGTAAGAAATAAAAATAGAGAGATGATACCAAAAGCACAGACAACAGAAGCAAAAATCAACATGTGGAACTACATCAAACTTAAAACCTTTTGTACATCAAAGGACACAGTCAACAGAGTGAAAAGGAAACCAATGGAATGGGGAAAATTTGAGAATCATAAAGCTGCTCATTTTGAGGGCATCTATTTTCTGTTCTTCAGATTGGGTGATTTCCATTGTTCTATTTTCCAATTCGCTATTTCCTCTGTCCCCTCCATTCTGCTTTTGAACCCACCCATTGAGCTTTCTATTTTGGTTATTTTATTGATCAGTTCTAAGATTTCCATTTGGTTCTTCTTTATATCTTCTACTTCTCACTCTCTGCTGAGGCTTTCTATTTTTTCACCTGTTTCAAGCCTTTGTATAATTGCTTGTTAAAACATTTTTTGTTATGATGGGTCTTTTAAATCTTTATTGAGTATTTTAAATATCTCTGTTATTTCAGTGTTGGTGTCTTTTTTTTTTAAATAAATTTTATTGGGGAATATTGGAGGACAGTGTTTTTCTTCAGGGGGTTGTCCTTTAATCTAGCTGTGGAGGGCGCAGCTCACTGGCCCATATGGAAATCGAACCGGCAACCCTATTGTTGAGAGCTCGTGCTTGAACCAACTGAGCCATCCGGCCGCTCCAGTATTGGTGTCTCTTGATTATCATTTTGAATTTGTTTTGAGATCTTCTTGGTATGATGAGTGATTTTCAATTGAGACCTGTACATTTTCAATATTATGAGTCTCTGGATCTTAATTTAAACCTATTTTAGCTTGCTTTCTCTCACACTCCTCTGGCAGAGATTTTGAGGTACTGTCTCAATAGTGACAGGACGGGGTTGAAGTCCAGGTTCCCCAGTTGGCTTCTGTTGATACCCAAAAAGAAAGAGCTCCTTGTTATTGCTGTGTAGGGGTAGGAGTTCTGGATCCTCACTAGGAGGATACCTCCCTGCCTGGGAGAAGTAAGAGTTCTTTGTTACTCCTCCCCGCATGGTTTCCATTGACATCAAAGGGGTGGTCTCATTACCACACGGCAGTGGGAAAGTTGTCTAGAACTATTATGGGCTGAATTCCAGTATCTCATCTTTGCTCTAAACTCAGCCTGCCTTCCAAATTATTACTATATGAAAATGTCCGTAACTGGAGTAGCTGGTCTCTCTTTAGAAATTAAGATGTATAGCACTTTACAATAGCGAGACGCACCCTCTAAACCTGGTCTTTGCTGGTCTTGCAGGTCATAGAAGTCAGATGTGGACATAATGGTTAAGAGGAAGTATTCAGTTCTTCCTTTGCCTAAAACCTTTTGTGCCTAAGTTTCCACATTCCCAGACTCCCTAGTACTATTCAGGTCAAGTCCTGACATTGTCTTCCTGGTCACCTCTTAGTCTGTATCAGTCTATTACACAAATGCCAAGTTCCCTTTCTCTCTTGAAACGTCTTCTGTCACCAGGGTTACATATGTGGCATTTGTTCCTGGTCCTCCTTAACCTACAACACTGAGAATCCAACCCTTCTAGAGTATCACCATCCCTTTGCAAACATCTCAAACCAGAAACCCTAGAGGCATCTTTGATTCCTTCCCCTTCCCTAACCCCACACATTCATTTCAGGGCCATCCCATCCTTGACTTAGTTCCCATTCTGCCCTTTGGCTTCAAATATCTATTTCCTAGCTTTTCTATAACCTGTGTCTTCTAAAGAGCATAGTGTTTTTTTTTCACACCCTTTGAGGCTGGAGGTCCTTGTGCCCCTGAATCCTAAACTTGGGTTTCATGTTGAGGTTCTGAAATAGATACTCTTAACATTTCCACCATTAATTTGCTTTCTGGGTTGTGTAGCTTCCAAGTGGTTAAGAGTATGGACTGTAGGGCATAGCTGCCCTGGTATGAATCCTGGCTCTGCCATTTGCTAGCTCTGTGACCTTGGATAAGATACCTCTCTGTGCTTCAGTTATTGCATCTGTGAAGTGGGAATAACGATAGTACCTACCTCACAGGGATTTAGTTGGGATTAAATGAATAGTTAATTGCACAGAACTCACCTGGCAAGTAGGAAGTGCTCAATAATGCTATTAGCACTATTATTACTATTGTCATTATTAATGTCTATGTTATCTTAGCTCTTGAAGACATTATTTCATACTAAGGATATAATACTATAAAACATAAGATGGTTCTGCAGTTTTAGTGGGCAGAGCATTTAGTAAAAAGGCAAGTTAAGTCACATATACTTCATAATGCCTGGAAACATCACTGTATTACTGTGTAGTACATTAACTGTCCATAAAGATGACCCCTGTTTCTTTATTAATTCAAGATTTCCATCAAAAGTCGTTAACAAAGGTTTAATGATTGAAGCACTAAAACTTGCCTGGGATAGATAAGCGAAGCTTAATAGAATCAATGAGCTACCGTAAGAATCATGTTAATAGGGCAGTAACCAGATTACTGTAGTAGGCAAGGAGACGATCTCAGTCAAGAAACTAGGAAATTATTTTTTTCTGTTGAAGGCCAATAACTATAGAAATTAAGGCATTTATAGCAACTTTTCTTTTTTAATTTTCTGAAACATACCACATTCAATTCACCTTTTTTTTTTAATTAAAGCTTATTGGGGTGACAATGGTTAGTAAAGTTACATAGGTTTCAGGTGTACAATTCTGTAATACATCATCGATATATCACATTGTGTGTTCGCCACCCAGAGTCAGATTCATCTATTTTTTTTTTTAATTGAGAACTAGGGACTTGTGTAAAATATAAAATTCATTTCCATATTAAGACCAGAAGGAAGAAAAGAGAATAATGGAAGGAGGATAATTTGATGTGTATTAATCACTATGCATTTGGTGCTTTACAGTGTACACGTTTTTTCATTTTGTACAGTGTTTTCATGTACATAATCTAGTTCTCAGAACAGTCGTGTATGGTTAAGGCAGTTATCATTAAACCGATTTTGTAGATGAAATGGAGGCACAAGAAGTTGAAGTGATTTCTCAAAGCTCACTCAGCTAAGCATGTGGCTGAACTTAGACTCGAACCCATGTCTTCCTTCTCTTTGAAGCAGGAAATGGGGAGACAGGAACTGGAAGATAAAATGTCAGTAGTTTTTAAGGTGGTGGCAGTATCATTTCAGTCTCATTCTACATTCTCACTTCCTTGTCTTTCAAATGTTGATTAACTAATTGTTTATGACATCTTTACTGTCACTACCATCCTAGACTCCATGTGAATGAAAATTTAATACCATGGAAATCATTTTCTGAGCTACAGAGATAGTGACTAAAGCAGTGGCACCCTAATAGCTTTCTACCCTTAATTTAGACTGTGGAGGATTTTCTTTTTTCCTCCCACCCCTGTTAAAAAAAAATCCGACAAGAAATAATTAGACTAAATTGGCTCCTGGGTGGAATCATTGCAATCAGCATTGTTAGAAATATGGTATTAAGACTATTATTGATTCACATTAGCTAATCTATTTATATCTGTCTCATCAGTCTTGTGGTATTTAAATTTGTCAATTAGTTTCCCAAATCTGCCTAATTCTCAACAGACTTCACATAAAGACATAGTCTAACCGGATATTTCCGTGGTCTCTTTTGCCTTTTTGTTAAGATATGAATGGTCTTTAAAAGACCTGCATGCTACAATGAGCCAGCAGTCTCTTTAGATCTTTTTTCTTTGTTCTTTCTACCCTGTTTCAAAAGAACAAAAAACCTATATTTTATGACTTCGTAAATTCATTTAAATTAGTTTCAGCAGAAGTGAATAATTTATTATAGCAGTAAAAGGAAGAAATTATGTAGTTGCTTTACTTCACTAAAGTAATTCAGAATTTCAAAGAATAGCCCTATTTGTAGAGAAATTATGCATGTGGCATAGGAATGGTCCTGTCCCTGGAAGTAAAGCATTTGTTTTTGGATTAGAGCCAATAAAACCTGAAGAAACAAAATAGAGGATGAATTTATAATATCTGATATTCAGAGTAAGTGTGGCAGGTTCATTTTGATGTCTGGGGATATCAAATTTGAATTATTGTATTAGAAAAATATATTTTTACCCTCAGAAGGAAATAATGAGATATTGTGGAAATTTTCATGTCGTGTATATAATGCATTTAGATTATTAAAGTAATTAAAATTTAAGTGTGAAAAGATGGGGGTATCTGTTTATTCAAGGAAAATATCTTTAGTTGTATTAATGCACATAGTATTCAAGAAACATATTTAGTTGTACAGAATTTTAAACTTCAACCTAACATTTCTACTTGCTTTTACTAGTGCCATCACCCAATTGTTAACTAATATTTGAAAGACCCTAAGTTTGGCTCCAAATGTCTGACCGCTGAAATCAAAGAAATGAAGAAGAGGGGAATATAGCTAAACAAAATATAGGCTGATTGTGGAGAATCCAAAACACAATTTAGAGTTTGCCATCATTACCTAGAAATTAGAGTCTTAGCTTTTGTTCTCATATACTTTGTAAAGTCTCTTATTTTGACCTTTCAGCAAAAAGTAGGACTCTGTCTATCTATCTATCTATCTATCTATTATTAAGATATAATTGACTTTTAACGTTATATTAGTTTCAGGTGTGTAACATAATGAGATGATATTTGTATATATTGTGAAATGACCATCACTGTAAGTCTAAGTACCATCCATCACCACACAGTTACAAATATTTTTTCTTATGATGAGAACTTTTAAGATCTACTCTCTTAGCAGCTTTCAAATATGCAATACAGTATTATTAACAATAGTCACTGTGCTGTACATTATATCCCCATGACTTATTTATTTTATGATTGGAAGTTTGTACCTTTTGACCACCTTCACTCATTTTGTCCACCCCCCACCCCACCCCCACTTCTGGCAACCATGAATCTATTCTCTGTATCTATGAGTTCAGTTTTGTTGTTTTTCACACCCTCTATTTAAATAAATAAAATATTTCATTAACCAGTGACCATGGATTCCCTCTCAGGTGAAAATTACTACGGTAGAGTTACCAATATGTAACAGGTCAGAAAAGTAGTTCACGTGGATCAGAGTTAGTGTTTTAATATTATATTTTATGTAGCTTCACAAATGAAAGAAGAATCTGTAAACTGAGAATGTATTTCATTTTCTATAAAATATTAT
Source organism: Rhinolophus ferrumequinum (assembly GCF_004115265.2). Classification (NCBI taxonomy): domain Eukaryota; kingdom Metazoa; phylum Chordata; class Mammalia; order Chiroptera; family Rhinolophidae; genus Rhinolophus; species Rhinolophus ferrumequinum. Next base: position 20,319,369 of record NC_046284.1, on the reverse strand, counting down.
ATATAATTTTGGTAAATAGTACCAAAAAAGACAATCAAATAAACTCCAATGAAAGGTTCATCTAAAGTGATTAAAACTTGAGATTTCTAGGAAATGATGGAATAGGTGTGGGTTGCTTGATTTAGATCTTGGAAATTCAGGACTGACATAATGTAATATTTTATTTGGTTTTCTCTTACAGATGACTTGTTTAAAGTTCACAAGCTTAAGCCAAATCTGAAGTGGCGACAGGCTTTTGACAGCTACTTAAAAACTCTGCCTCCGTACTACCTATTAGTATGTATTTATGTGTACATATGTATTAACTTTATCAGTGATGATTCTTGTCACACGAAATGTCAATGAACCAAAAATTTTACCCCTGAAATAAGATAGTTTTTTTTAATTTACAAATATTTGTATCGCCACTGTCTTCTCAAATTATACATAAGAGCTGGGAGATGTCACGGTGGCACGAAAAGAACTGTTTATTTTATTTCCTTTAACTGCCATGGTTATTTTTATAATACACATCTATGTTTCTCTTATTGAAACTAACCTTATGAAATTGTAATTTTAGAATTTAAGAAGAATAGGTCATGTATTACATCAATTTCCCTTTTTAACTCTAGAAATTCTCAATATGGGGATTCCCTCTGAAAACACAATTCTAAGATATTATATTTACTTAATGCCTGTTAAATGTGTCCTCGACACAGCGTGAAGTAAGGGTGCTGGTGCGGAGGGTGGGGACATATTCATGATGATTTTGAACTGGTCACATAATATAAATCAAGATTTATCAAAATAATTTCAGAGGCGGATGTAGTCAACTTTAAACCAAGTTTCTAGAGGTGAAAAGGCAGAACCATTGGTGTCTAGTGTCACTGGGAGGAGAAATTGGGATGTATTAGTATTTACCATGGCAGGAATGGGGTGCACGATAGAATTCAATGTGAAATAATTTTATGACTTGGGAATTAAGACTGAAAGCAATTTACCTGTTTGAATTTGCTGTTCTTTGCTCTTCTTATCCCACTCTCTTCTGATTTTTTTTTACTTTCTGCTCCTTACTTCTCTGCTATTTTCATTGCCACTTTTTAATGTTCCATGTTTGGTTTTATGTGCAGCACCTTGACTTCTAAGAAATGAATCATGTCCCTTTGCCCCTTATAACTGAACTTTGAGTATTTTAAGATTTATTCTATTCTTACCGTTGTGTATTTTGTTTCCTTATAGCCGTTAAAGAAAGCACTAAGGATGATGGGAGCTCCAAATCTGATATCAGATAATTTAGATTGTGGACTTAGTTACAGTGTTATCTCTTACCTTAAAAAACTCAGCCAACAGGTAGTATTGGTAAAAACAAACAAACAACACTCCTTTGCCCTCAGAAGTGCATTTCCTTATTCTCTAGTGTAATGGTCATTTTTTTTAAATTAAATGTGTATCTATTTCTACACTATCACTTAGTACTACTGGGATTCTTTATGGCTTCTAGCTTCACCATTAAACTGAAGTGAAGGGTCTGTCAGTATCATTGGATGCTGTGCCATTTCTCCTTTTGCTTGCCAGTTTGTCCTACCCACAAGCTGGTTGCTATTTTGTGGCCTAAGAGGGGCAGAGGCTTAATAGAATGATTTCACGGGTCACATTTTGTCTATCCTCAACCTAGTTTCTCCTCAAATCACATTGGGCTAGACCATCCCCCCTTTTTAGGTCAGCACACTGAGGCACACTGATATGATGAAATGACTTGCCTGAAATTAGTTTTTAGGCAGTAACTATCCATATGCTTTTTCTTAGAGAGGGGGAGATGAGACCAGTATTCCTCATACTGGAGGTTGATAGGCCCCAAGGGGACCTGAAGAGTGGAGTTCCACCTCCTCTCTTCTTGCCCTCCATCTGTTACTTTATACCCACAACTCATTTACCATTATTCACCTTGTCCCTTGCCTGCCCCTCTCTATTAGTACCTCATCCTCCACTCACCCCTACTTATCATACTTCTCACCTCTACCTAGCCCATTCTTGTGGGATGGAATGTTTGAAAACTATTGAGTTAGAGCTTTACTGCCATACAAATGTATTATGTTATATAACAAATTCGTGCGGCAGCTTTATTTTCTTATGCACAAGTGTATTCCCAGGTAGGGAACAGTAGTAGCATTTGCAATGACTACAACACTTTAAGTTGGATATGTTTGGAAGTTGGGCCTTTAAAAAAAACGAAAGTAGTAAGCAAAAGAGTGACAGATTTCACTAAGACCCCAAATGCCTCCACAATTTGGGATGCTGACACACCTTGCTAGGAACTGGCAAAAACTTAAGTACGGTCTGGCGTTTACCAGCTCCTACCAGTCCAGTGTGCTCATTGCAAAAGAAAGGAAAAGCAAACCCAGATTTCTGGTCTATTAAGTGTCCCCTTAACCCCTTTTCCTCTCTGCTGGTAGATTTTTGTTGTTGTTAACGTTTTGCTTTGGTTATTTATTGATTGATTGATCTATTGATTTAATATTTTTATTTCATGTCTACCTTAGGCCTTTAAGGCTGTGTCAGCAGGGTATGGCCACAAGGAAGAATAGTGGACAGTTGAAACTCATGCAAGTTCTGGGACCTTCTGGGACACATTGCTTTTATAGGTTTATAAATGAACTTTCAGGACCATTTATGGAAACAGACCCTTCATTTGCTGTTATCCCTTCTTTCATGACTTAATTTTTTAAAAAGATAATAAACATACTTAATTCCAATAATTAGGGAAAATTAATGAATGTCTCTAACCAAACCTTAAAAAATTCAGAATTATTTTGGGCTTATTGGACATTGGTGGAATTCTTTTAGAGAAAAAGAAAAAATCATTTCTAATTTAAATTAGCCCTAATTACTAATTTAATTATTAATTTAATAGCTAAATGTCACTAGTGTTCCTTGAACTATCTTAGATGTATGTAAATAACAAAATATGCCCAATATATTGCTGCAATTCACTCTCGAGTCCTGTTTATCAATATGGTATAATAGTATCTAGTAAGAGGATTGTTTTGTTGTAAGCTAGTAAAAAATTAATTGAGTACATATTGCAAATTATTTACTTGGCAATATTTGTTAAATTAAACATTACTGTTTTTGGATGGTTCAATATTAGAAATAAAAAGATTACGTTTTTCCGAAATAATGCCAATGTATATAATCTGAATTTTAGCACTTGTTTGCATTTATAAACACAGAGTCTTATACCTTTATGTCTGGGTCCAAAATGAATATGTTGACTTAGACTAGATTTTACAGTAACAAAATGTGATTTTAAATGTCTATGGATATAATTTTTAGCCATGATTTCCATTCTGTCCACAATTCAATCATAATTTTGACACTAGACAAGAGAAAAAAATGTATTAAGTTATTTGTCTTTCTAGCTCCTCCCCCCCCTCTGTTTGCTGTGGTAGTACACAGAAGCACAGAAAAATATTTAACTACCCGTTTTTCTGTGATTTCAATTGAAAATTGTTCTCTGGGGTTCTTAAAGTAGTGTCTTTCTTAAGTAGTAAAAATATCAGTGATAATATAGATCTTTTCATAACATACTATGTACTTTAATTTTAGACGAAACTAGAGTCAGAACGAATACTAGCGTCAGTGGGGAAGAAACCTCCCCAAGAAATTGGAATCAAAGTGAAAAATCATTCTGGAGGTGGTGTGTCCTTGACTCACAGTAAAAATTTTAGAAAACTATTGAAAGAAATCATAGGGGAAACGTCACTGAGACTGACAGAACTGAATACCAAAGAATTTGCTGGCTTCCAAGTAGGGCTCTTAAACAAGGTATTTGTTTGAACTTGCCTGATACATTTATGTCTTTCATATTACTTTAGTTTTGAAATAATTCCAGTCTTGTTTTGGACTTTATAGTTATTGATGGACCAGTTTAGGAATTATCCTGGCAGCAGACACGAATATGGAATTAAATGTACAAGATATGTTTAGGGGGTAATGTCTCTGAAAGATAAAGGGAAGGGGAACAGGAGTAAGCTGGGAGAGTCTTCAGCCACAGTGCTGATCCAGCACCTGTGAGAGGAGGGAGCAAGGAAGGAGGAGTGGGTATGAAGAGCCTCAGGCATTGTGTAGCTGGGAGAGAGTCTTGGCAGCCCAACAGGGACCTCTGGCACCAAGATTTTCCGTGGAGGAGGTCCACGTGGGCAGAAACTCCAGGCCCTAACACCCCCCCACCATTCTCAGCCACTGGCTGGGGGCAGCCTGGGAAGAGCCTGGCCTCGGCTCAAATGCTGCAGCAGATCCCTGAGGCACTGCAGCTGGAGGCTCAGCTAACTGCACTCCTCGCAGGATCAGCCATTGCTTCCTGGAGGGAGATCCCAGCAGCTCATCTCCATGGCTGCCAGAGAAATGCATCTAGATTACAAGCAGTGGGGCTGCAAGGCTGCTACGGGCATAAATCTCAGGATTTGATGTTTTAAGTGACGTACTTGAGAAAGGATATTCCCAGTGGCTTTAATGCTCTGTGGGTGTATTAGAATTCAGAACAAGGCCAGCGAAGGCAAATATTCTATTGGGAAAATTCTACTGTAGTCGATTGTATTAAATATAGAGTCCTTCACTAAGATGTTAAGAGGGTTACTTATTAAGTATATAAATTAAAAACATCAGGAGTGACTGAAATCATTTGTTTCATTTCAAATAGGATTTGAAACCTCAGACATATAGAAATGCTTATGATATTTCACGTAGAGGTCTTTTAGACCAGTTAACCAGAATGAGATCCAATCTGCTGAAAACACACAAGTTTATTGTTGGACAAGATGAAGGTAAATGAACACAGAATTTGTTTTTGTTGATTAGGAAAATGTCAAGCCTGACATACCCAAGTAGGTTATTTTGTAATACTTTAATGTTTAGAATGCCTGTTTTCACTAAATACCTGTATCTCCCCAGGCAAACGTTTATTATTCTCAGGTTTAATGGGAAGTGTGCATTAATCAGTGCATATATTACAATATCATGCTTTAGCTCTTGTAGGCCTCAAAATAACCCCATGAGATAGATACTATTTTATGCCCATTTTATGGATATGGGAACTGAGAGTGAGCATTTTAGTAGTTTGCCCAGGTTTAGTGAGTTGGAAAGTGGCAGAACTTCGTTCTGTCAGATTTTAGAAATTGTATGTCCCATCACTATACCACCCAGCCTACTGTGATGAATTCAATCCAGAATTCCTCATTTACATGAAAAGAATGAACCTGATAGTGTCCAGGATAATTGGACAATGTACAATTCCCCTACACTCCATTTTGTTCATTTTATACAGGGTCATTTATCCACCAAGATGTGCAAATCTTAGCCTGGCCAACCTCCTGAAATTATACACCAAGTTTTTTTGTTTGTTTGTTTGTTTTTTGGGGGGGTACTTTTCTAGGAAGAGCACCTGTAGACTTAATCAAATTCTCCAAGATGGTGAGACCCACTAGCCAATGTTCCCTAGATGATACAAGAAAACCATGAGGCCTAGGCTCTTTGAAACACAGAACAAACATGGTGTTTTGAGTTGGGAGGGTGGTGTAAGAGATGTCAATCCATTCTCAAACTTGTTTTGAAGGGTAAGGGAGTCGTTCTTGGCCTAGTGATTTGAGCTTAGGCAATACTGAGTACGTAGGCAATACTGGTAATGAGTGGGACGAAGAGAGATGATTTTAGGTCCCAGAACGATAGATTCAAGATTTTAGGCTATTGGATGCCGACATACATATTGCTAAGCCAGACGATGATCATATCTTCTCAAAAGGACCATACACTTCAGCTGTATAGCATGTTTCTTTTCTGATGACTTTGCAGATTCTCTTCATAGTGTTCCAGTTGCACAAATGGGTAACTATCAGGAATATCTAAAGACATTGGCTTCTCCACTTCGAGAGATTGATCCAGATCAACCCAAAAGACAGCATACTTTTGGCAATCCATTTAAACAAGATAAGAAGGTAGGATACCTATTTCTATGTCTGCCTAAATGGTGCTATTCTTGCTATAATTCATTTCTTCTTGGCAAGACAAATATAAATCAGAGGTTCTCCTGTTTATTTAAAAGATCAAATATGACTCCAGGGCTCTTTGTGAATGGAAAGTGGAAGCCTCCTGATGCAAGAGTGTCTTGGTTGAAGAAAACAATAGCTGACATTTAACTAGGTAGTAGAAGTTGGTGTTCGAAATGATCACATTTAATGCTCACAACCATTCTGCAGATAACATTACTGTCCACCGTTTAATAAGAAGAAATCAAAGCTCACAGTGGTAAATGGCTTACCCTAATGACACAGCTGATAAAAGCCAGGATTTGTAACCACATCTTTCCAGCTTGAGTCTATATTTATTCCTACCACCACAGACTAATTTATTTAATATTAAAATCACCATTTATTTGCTCTGTTTCCATCATTCAGATGTCTAGTGCTCTATCTAGATAGTGGTGAGGTATGAAATATGAAGTACTAGGTGATGTTGCTTTATTTGGGTTGTTCTACTAGAAATCTAAATGTGACATGTGTGTGTGTGTGTGTGTGTGTGCGTGTGTGCGTGTGTGTGTGTGAAAGAGAGAGAGAGACTGATTTGACCATTTAATCATGAAGACAAAGGGGATTATATCTTCACTCATGGAGGAAACCATTGGTATTAAGATGAAGACCATGCAGTAATCTCTTCTGTAACAAAAGTAGACTGAAAGGTGTTCCACTTCACCCCAATCCTCAATTAATGGAGTTTTTCTGAATCTTTCCATGTCTTGGTTTCCTCATTTGCAGTACTGGAGATAATTATTACACCTAACTCATACCTAGAGCTCTGTGGAGGATTGAGTTAGTACATCTATACCATTTACAATATTATCTGACACGTAGTAGATGCTAGTGAATATGTTTTCCCCTTTCTATACTGTTTCTTTTGCTTTGGAAAAATAATTTATCATGATTGTATTCAAATAATGGGAGCGCATATTCATGGGCTATCCTTGGATGAGAACAACTTTTAGCTAATCTTCTATACTGTGGGCTCTCATCTTTCATCTACCCCCAAGAGTGAAAAGCCCCTCATTTCTGTCCAGCACCGAGGTGGACATATTTGAATCTGTGTGAGGTTGCCATCGAGGGAATTACATTTTCCATCTACCTGCCCTTCACCCTCTACATGCAACATTCTGTACAGTGATAATCAGTATTTCTTAATGATGAGTTGAAAGCACAGAAGCACACAAAAAGGAATGGTTTCCCTTACCAAGGGTTGATTCAAAATGGTTTGTACTTCTTCAGAAAGGCAACTGTGGGTTTATTCCCATTTTGATTGCTGGGAGTTGCTCATTCCTCAAGCTTTCCAGTTAATCATGATTGTATTATGTTTGACCTTGGGCAACACCTTATATTTCAGTTTCCTCCTGATTCCCCTTAGACTGGTTTAAACTTGAGTAGCATTTTCTGAGAACAGAGTCTGTGTGCAGCATGATAAATCTTTGGCCCATGATTAAGACCTATATTGGTTATGTAATATATGATTGTGTATACATATGAAGTGTGCTTGCAGTGTTGTCTTTAATGGACTATGTTCATTGATGTTTTTTAGGGAATGATGATTGATGAAGCAGATGAGTTTGTAGCAGGGCCACAAAACAAAGTGAAACGTCCTGGAGAACCCAACAGCCCTCTATCATCTAAGAGAAGGCGGAGTATGTCCCCGCTGTTGAGGAAACCACAAACACCACCTACTGTAACTAACCATGTGGGCGGAAAGGGACCACCCTCAGCCTCGTGGTTCCCATCTTATCCAAACCTCATAAAACCCACCCTTGTACATACAGGTATAGAGTAGTGGTTGTGATTTCCTTCTGGCTCCTAGAGGACTAAGACACTAAACAATTTTATCTTCCTTTGTATTCATTTCTTTTGTATACAGTTTAGTTTATTAAGTAAACCATTATGAAATCATCAATGTGGTAGGTATAGAGGGCCCCAGGGGGAGGGGGGAGCAGAGACCCTGTTTCAAGAGTCTCAATTTCTATGAGGGGGAAAATGATCCATACTTACATAGTAATTAACACAAGATGTAGAAATGGAGAGAGATGAACATGTTTGCCCTGCCAGGGCAGGACATAATGCGGTACAAACATTGGAGTGGCTGCACGACACCGAAAGATAGAGCAGGTTCCTGAGGCACTAGGAGCAAATGGGCTCAATAAGAAGATGAGTCTACACTTTCTCTCTGTGTCCGCATCTCCTCTTTATGCTCTAAACCAGTGCCGTCTGGCTCTGCCTCCTCCACTTCACTGAAACGGGTATCATCAAGGTCCCCAGTGTGTGCTGTATGTTGCCATTACTTCTTAGCATCATTTGGCACAGTTGTTCACTCCCTCCGCCATGGACATTTTCTTGAGTTCCCAGACACCACGAACTCCTGGGTTTTTCCTCCTTTATTAGTGACTCGTTTTCATGTACTTTTTCTGGTTTCTCCCCTTCTTTCCCACCTCTACATAGTGCAGGGATGGGATGCAAAGCTCAATTCTGGACACACTCTTCTTCACTGCACTCTCTCCCTAGGTGATCCCATGCAGTCTTGCAGCTTTAAATAAGATTTATATTTCAACAACTCAGATATTTATATCTCTAGACTACAGCTTGCTCTAAGCTCCAGATTCAGATTCAAATTTAACTGTGGGCACGGTATCTAATAGACATATAAAACTCGGTAGGTTTCACTTGTTTAAACTGAACTCTAGGAGACCTTCCCTCTCCCCAAAATACCTCTACTTGCAGCTTTCCCCAGTGCAGCTAATGACACCATCCAGCGGTGTATTGGTAAAGCTGTGACAGCCAAATGTCCACAGGTGTGGGGATTGTGAAGGTGGAGAAGCCCTGGGTTGTAGTGTTTGCAGATTTCCACAGTGCAAATAATGTCAACATTATCAACGTCAAATTATCAATGTGGGGTCACTGAACCAGATTAGGAAGAGTTGGGTGCAATCCACTCTTGTGAGCAGTTGTGTACCAGCACCGGTATAGCCCTGCCACTATTTACCCAGTAGTTCAGCTGAAAAACCAGAGTCACCACAATTTCTCTTTTATTCTTCTCACTTCCATCCATTAGCAAGTCTAGGCAACTTGACCCATATAATTGTATCCCACTGTTTCTCTCTGTCTCTTAGTCTATGCTGCCATCATCTGTCACAAAGCTACCACATAGCTTCTTATTTGATTACCAGTCTGCCCATCTTCTCGTCTAACCCATTTTCTGCCCTGCAGCCAGAGTGATCATGTCAACACGGAAATCAGATCCTGCCGAGTCCACCCTGAAAACCCAATGCATTCACAGCAGAATCTGAACTCCCGACTCTAGTCTACAGGCTCAACAAGACCTGGCCCTGCCATCCTCTCCTAACAAGTGTCCTGTCCATCTCCTCCTTGTTCTCTCTGCCTCTGTCCTTTACTCTATGGTTTCGGCTAGAACCCTCCTAGGGGCCCTGCGCTTGCCCTTAACGCAGCCTGGAGCTCTCTCTTCCTCTGTATGTGCACAGAGCCGGCTCTTTCTCCTCTTCCAGGCTCTGCCCAAAGGACACCTCCTCCGAAGGCTCTGCCTGATCGCCCCCGCCCCCGTCCACTGAGGCTCCCCCTCCTGCTCTTTGTCACATCCCTGCTTATTTCTCCCTAACACAAATTCAAACTGTCATTATTTCATTTGCTCATTCCACTTACTGTCTGACTTCCCCGTGAGATATAAGTGCCATAAGGATAGGGATTGTTTGTCTTATTCCAACTGCTGATCCCGATCTCCTGGCACGGTGCCTGGTACAGAAGAGGGTGAGAAAATGAAGCGTGTCAGACTTAGAGTGAAAAAAAACCCAGTGATTTGACCTAGAAGAGAATGATGACAATCATATACAAACAAGGATTTTTGATGATGGAGCTTTCACACCTAGTGGCCACCTCTATTTTTTTCAGAACTTTTGAGGTAGAGTGAGGGAGGTTGAAGGGGGCCCACATAGTCTGGTGTCAAGATCAGTAAAACATGGCATTTTATAGGTAAATTATAGAAATCATGACATCAAGTGAGACTTGCTGCTTTTCAGCTTGTAAAGCACTAAACCTTGAGTGCCAGAGATCGAGAATGTTTATTACTTGTACTGTCTTACTTAGTTTCCATATGTGTTTGTAGTGCCATGCAGAGAATAAAGTGCTTTTGTTGTATTAACTTCCTGAGCTCAATTTGAGGGGTCTCAGACTCCATCTGGTACATTCTCTTGCTTTATGAAACAAATTATTTCCTCAAAACTGAGGAGCAATGGGCTCTACCTGTGGGGCTGGTATGATGCACCTTCCTCGCAGCTCAACTTTTTAATTTGGTTTCCAGATGCTACTGTCACTCACGATGTCCATGAGGAAAAGATGGAAAATGGTCAAATCCCACCTAATGGCTTGTTGTCAAAATCTGCTGCACCAGAGCTTATGAATATGGCAGGAGACTGTATTCCACACAACCAATTGGATTCTCTGTCTGATGACTTCACTAGCCTAAGGAAAGATGGCCTGATTCATAAACCTGGTAGTAATGCACTTATAGGAGGAACCAAAAACTGCAGTGTCTCTGCAGATGATCGAAAAATCTCAGTAGCATCTACTTTGGGAACTGTGCCAAATACATTGCAAATAACTCCTGCTATGGCACAAGGAATCAATGCTGATATAAAACATCAATTAATGAAGGAAGTTCGAAAATTTGGACGAAGTAAGTAATGAAAGAATATCTATCAATATAATGGGAGGTCCCTCTCATTGTATAACTCGAAATAGATTCAAGCTATCTCTTGAGGTGCATTTTTTTGGAAGCATTGGGTTTTCACATAATTTAAAGTGATTCCTCTTGCTTTAACTGAAAAGATCCAATACGCCTTTTGCTCTTTTTCCCCCTTACTTATTGTATTAGTTTACTTTTGCTGCTGTAACAAGTTACCACAAATTTTGTGGTTCAAAACGGTCTTACCTTACCATTGTGGAAGTTAGAATTCTGAAATGATTTTCACTGGGCTAACATGAAGGTGTTGGGAGGCCAGCGTTCCTTCTGGAGGGTCTGGGGAGAATCTGTTTCCTTGTCGTTTCCAACTTCTAGAGGCTGCCTGTGTTCCTTAGATCATGGCCCCTTCCTCCATCTTCAAGCCAGCAGTGTTAGCTTCTTCTCTCCTCTCTAACCTCTGCTCCCATCCTTACATCTTTTCTCTCTTACTACCTCCCTCTAATAAGGATATTTGTGATTATTTGGGCCTACATGCACAAACCTGGATAATGTCCCCATCTCCAGATCCATAATTTAATTACATTAAAAAAATAAAGTCTCCTTTGCATATCAGGTAGCATAGTCACAGGTTCGGGGATTAGGACATGAACAACTTTGGGGACCATTATTCAGCCTACTACATTTGATTAGTGTTTACAAGCATTTCCTTAGCAGATGTCATGATTTGAGTGTTTAATGTACAAACTATGTCTATCTTTCCACCCATGAAGAATGATACTGAGGATGTGTAAAGATTGAATTTTATTTCCCATTCATATTTTTTAAAATACTGAAGGTTGTTTTTTTTTTTTAATATCTTCAGAGTATGAAAGAATTTTCATTTTGCTTGAAGGAGTGCAAGGACCTTTTGCAGTCAAGAAACAATTTGTTGAATTTACCATTAAGGAAGCTGCAAGGTGGGTGTAAAGAGGAGCTCTTTGTTCTTTTTTAAGCGGTAGGGTCCAATGCAGGACGGGGAGAAATAGGCTCTGCCTTGCTTTTCTCAAAACCTGTCCCTCACTCATGGTTAAGGCTGTATCCAGAGGCATTCAGATTGATATTATCTGAGACCAACTCATTCATCCAACTCTATGGAGCCTTGTAGGCTCATCATAGTCTGAGGTGGGCCTGGGCCCTCAATTGGCACTGTTGGTATCTACATGAGGATGCATTTGTATGTAGATTGTCGCTTCCATTTGTACCCCACTCAGTGCCTTGCACATCATAGGTGCCTTAAGTATCTTTTGGTTAATAAAATGTCTCTTTAATTTTAGGTTTAAAAGACGAGTCTTAATTCAGTACCTTGAGAAGGTACTAGAAAAAATAGATTCCCACCACCTTCACAACAATGTTAATCACATCAACAGCAGATCATCGTGCTAATGCAGAGACCAAGGAGAGAAAAAGGGCAAGTTTTCTGTGCTGTAGTATGGGATATGGTTGAAGCTTCCTAGAATGTTTTAGTCAAGAGAATTGCCTTCCAGAAGCTAAGACAAAGCAGTGGAGATTTTTTATTTATGATTCTCTGGCAGTAAAAGCTGGCTTTGTTTGCTCTTAAGAATTTTCTCTGAAACTATTAATTTGTTATTTTGTTGTTTCTTTTCCCAATTGAGGAAGGTACTGTTATTAATGCAGCAGGTTAAATTCAGTAAACACTGTTGCCCCTACCACAGGTGACAAGTGTTCACTCATTTGAACTTGGCTGTTCTGGGCATTTCCAGAGTGAGTAGGGGCCACCTGTAAGTGGAGAACAATTTAGTGCTCTTACTATGTCTTTTAGAAAGAATTGATGTCCAGAATCCAACTGGTAATCTTGTGTGTGCCGAACAAAGTTTTCAACAATTCCTAGTTGTGCCTTTTAAACCATGCAATATTCAGGACAGACAGATTGAATCAAAGAGTAAGAAAGCTGCTATTAGGGTAACTTATTTCTCTGTGGGAGGGATCAGGGAGAGTCACCAAACAATCTACCTCCAACTCTCTTCTAATTTGTCTAGAGACATTACCAAGTGCACCTGAGGCTGCCCCAACCCCTGACATTTGTTCTTGCATAAGATGACAGAAAGTCTTCAGGTGAACCTGAACATTCTGTGCTTTGAAAGCACTAAAAAATATATATTGTATATATTTCCTTTAATGTTTATACAAAGGTTTATATGGAACAGTATTGTTATGTTTATTGTATTAATTTGCAAAAATTATGTGTACAAAGAGATTTTGACTTTGCATATATAAAATAAATCATTTTATTGATTTTTGCAAGTTTATGAATGCTAGAGAAATTTCTAGTTCTGTCTTTTGTGATTTGTTATTCCTTTCAGAAAAAGGACACACTATTAAATTAAGATTAACATAAGGACTTAAATATACTTGAAAATGTCATTCAAAGAAGTGAGTGATGTTGGTGAAAATGATAGAGTGGGGTATTCTAGGGGTTAATCCCTCTCCAGAAACACTGAAAACACTGGGAAAAACTGTCAGAATCAAGTTTATTGGAACTCTGGAAGACAGTCAAAGGTTCACAGCAACCAAATGAATGCTGAATCAGTATAAAAGCCATTGAAACATGAGAGTTTTGTGAGCATTTTGATTATTCTTGCCCCATCCTCCTCAATGGCATAGCAGTGGTCTTGAAGATGGCAGCCTGCATTCCAAGTGTGGGTTCCTTGTTCTGGAGGGAGGAGGGTGGACCTTATGCCCAAGTGTAACTGTTTGTTTGAACATGTCTGAGGGGGCTCCCTGAAGGTCTGACACAAGGGGATTGACTGCTTTTGTTTCATCTAACTTCAAACTCTCTTAGGGTCAAATATCGGCTATGTGGAGAATGGTCCTCAAAAACATTGAAAGGCCAGTGAACAATAGACATGCCAAAATCCTGGGAGGAAAAACTGGCGAGTGAGAAGCTTTGGAAAATAAGGGATTTTATTTATTTTTTATTTTTTTATTTTTATGTTTTTAAAGATTTTTTTTTATTGGGGAAGGGGAACAGGACTTTGGGTAACAGTGTGTATTTCCAGGACTTTATTGGGGAATAGTGTGTTTTTCCCAGGACCCATCAGCTCCAAGTCAAGTTGTCCTTTCAATCAGTCATGGAGGGCGTAGCTCAGCTCCAAGTCCAGTTGCTGTTGTTCAATCTTAGTTGCAGGGGGCACAACCCACTATCCCTTGTGGGAGTCGAACCAGCAACCTTGTGGTTGAGAGCACTCCCTCCAACCAACTGAGCCATCCGGCCGCCCGGGAGCTCAGTGGCAGCTCAGTGGCAGCTAGTTGTCTTCATTCTAGTTGCGGAGGGTGCAGCAACCTGGCCCATGTGGGAATCGAACCGGCAACCCTGTTGCCCAGAGCTCGTGCTCTAACCAACTGGATCACCCATCCACCCCAAAATAAGGGATTTTAAATGCTCCCATGTATACCTGGGTATCTGGAAAACCATGTGCATGCCCTGGGCAGGACTCAGAGTCAGAAAAGACCACAGCAAACCATAAGATTTCACCTCTGGCTAATCTTAGGCTCAGCTCAATAATGGATAGAACCACTAGTCAGAAGATCAAGAAGGAAATAGAGGACTTCAACAACACTGTAAACCAATCAGCTATAATGGACACCTATAGAACACCCCATCCAACAACAGCAGAGTACATATTCTTCTCAAGAGCTCACAGAGTATTCTCAAGGATTGATCATATATTAAGTCACAAAACAAGTCTCAATAAATTTTAAAAGCTTGAAATCATGCAAAGTAACTTCTTTGCCATAATGGAGTCAAACTAGAAATCAACAGAAATTGGACCCTCACCTCATACCATACACAAAAATTAACTGAAAATTAACCAATACCTAAATATAAGATTTAAAATTATAAAACTCTGTAAAGGAAACTTTGGAGTAGACCTTCATGATCTTGGATTGGGCAATAGTTTTTTTAAAATATGACCCAAAAGCACAAGCAACAACAACAAATATATATAGATCATTTGACTTCATCATAAGTAAAAGCATTTATGCATCAAAGAAATAGAATGGGAGAAAATATTTGTAAAGCACACATTTGATAAAAGTCTAGTATCCATAATATAAAAAAAAAATTCTTTCAACTCAGCAACAAAAAGACAATCTAAGAAAAAAATGGGCAAAGAATTTGAAAAGATGTCTCCAAAGAACATATACAAATGGCCAAAAATACATAAAAAGATGCTCAACATCCTTAGTCATTAGGAACATGCAAATCAAAACCACAATAATGTAACACTTTACACCTACTGAGATGGTAACAATCAAAAACAAAAAGAAAAACTAATGTTCTGAGGATATACATTGCTGGGAATGAAGTAGTGATACATGCTACAACATGGCTAAACATTGCAAGTGTTATGCTAAGTGAAAGAAACCAGACAAAACAGGGTACATAATGTATGATTCCATTTATATGAAATATCAAGAACTGGCAAGTCCGTAGAGACAGAAAGTATATAACTGGTTGCAAAGGGCTGGAGAGAGGGAAATTGGGAAAGACTGCTAACGGTGTTTCCTTTTAGGATAGTGAAAAAGTTCTAGAACCAGATAGCTTTGTGATGGTTGCACAACATTGTGCATGTATTTTAGGTCATTGAATTGTACAGTTTTAAATGGTAAATTTTATGTGTAATTTACAACAAAATGCTCCAGAACAGTCCAGCCATCATCTATTGCTACTTGATGCCATGTGGAGCAGAATGATTGCCTATCTCCGCCCTTCTCAAATTCCTGACATACGAAATTATGAGATGTAATAATTTTTTGAAAAACTGAGTTCTGGTTTCCTGCATGTAAAGAGTTTGAAGTCTCCACTCCATCCCAACAACAAGTAAAAGGCTGAAATTTACTGAAAAATCAATTCATCTTAGGTCTGTAAAAGAAGGGAGAACACAAGGCAAACTACAGCCCCCACCGTTGGAGAGAGTGATGGGCAAGTAACGGGGAGTTGTGACTTACTGGAGCAGAGATTCATGACCAGAAACTACCTTGAGAACCAGTGCAGGGGTAGGAAAACCTGAACTAAAATTGAGAAATTGCCAGATGCTCAGTGTGGACAAGTCTGAGAGAAAAATTCCAGCTTTTGGTTGTCAAGATGTCAGTTCTTCCCAACTTGATCTATAGATTCAATGCAATACCAATCAAAACCCCAGCAAGTTATCTTGTGGATATCAATAAACTGATTCTAAAGTTTATACAAAGAAGCAAAAGATCCAAAATAGCTAACGTGATATTGAAGGAAAAGAACAAAGTTGGAGAACTGACACTACCCTACTTCAAGATGTACTAGAAAGCTACAGTAATCAAGACAGTGTGGTATTGGTAAAAGAATAGACAAAGAGATGATTGGAGCACAATACGGAACTCAAATAGATCCACATAAAATAGTCAACCGATCCTTGATAAAAAAGCAAAGGCAATACAATGGAGCAAATGTAGACAGAATTTACACCCTTAACAAAAATTAACACGAAATGGTTTTTCTGGTCAAGATGATGGAGTCTGTAAACGCTGTGCTCACCTCCTCCCATGACCACATGAAAATACAACTGAAGTACAAACAACCATTATTGAGAATCACCTGAAGTCTAGCTGAACAGGGAAATCCTGTAACTAAAAAACATACAAAAGCCACATGGAGACTTGGAGAAGGGGTGGAGACGCTGAACAGACTGGTCCCCAACCCATGTGTGGCAGTTAAAAATTGGGAGGGATATCTCGGCTTTAGAGGTCCCCCCACCGAGGAGCGAGGGGTGTCAGCTCCACAGCAGGTTCCCTAACCCAGGGTTCCAGTGCCCAGAAGAGAAGTCCTCGTAACTTCTGGCTGTAAAAAGCATTGTGGCAGAGTGAGACAAGGGCTGCTGGAGTTCCAGGCATTCCTCTTAAAGGGCCCATGCACAGACTTAGTCGCTGACAGACTCACTCTGAGCTCCAGTGCTAGGCAGCAGATCTAAAGGCTCCAGGGGCACATGGGGAAGAACTGAATTTTCTAGCTTTAATACACGCGTTAGAGGGGCAGCTTTCTTCCAGACAGAAGTGCTGGCAGAAGCCATTGTTCATTTGTTGAGCACCCCTCCCCCAACCCAGCCTACACACACAAGTAGGCACCATATCTGCGTCTTCATCAACCTGGCTAACATTGTTCACCCTTCCCTGGTAATTCCCTAAGACCTCAACCCACCCAACTTGCGGGCCCATCCAAGCCACTTCCAGTGGCTTTTCCATACAGATGGCCTGTCTTGGCTTATGCTGTGGACTTTCCTAAAAACTCTCAAAGGTTCACAACCCTAAACAAGCATCATCTGGTCTCTGTGCCCCATACCTCTTTCTAAGCAGCCCCAAGCCCAGCATTAGCGGCAGCCAGCCTCAGTTCCCAGCTTAGCCTCTCCGAGGCACCTCCAAGCCCAGCACAAGTGGCAACCACCTGCAGACCACTTTGTAGCTACTACCGAAGGGCCCATAGCAGGGCACAGGCAGTGGCTGACCTTGGCCTGCACCAGAGGACTTCCCAAGAGGCCCCAGAGCCAATACACATAGTGGCCATCTTCAGACAACACCAGAGCATCACCCAACCACCTCCACAAACAACACATCCAAAGGGCAGACTGGGCAGGCATCCAAGCCCCACTAAAGTGAATCCTGCTCCATAGGATAAGTCTCTGTACCACAGCTCCTCCACTGTAGTAATGCCTGTCCTCACAACAAATCAGCCTCACAACAAATCAACCACTTTTACTGATGTGCCAACAGCAATCAAGGCTCAACTACAACAGGAAGTCACACACAATCTACACAAGGGACACACCTGTAGCACTCAGCTCAGGTAACCCAAGAGACTGTACCACTGGGCCCCACAGGGCACCCGCTACATAAGGCAACTCTACCAAGACCAGGAAACATAGAAGCTCTACATAATGCATAGAAACACAGGGAGGCAGCCAAAGGGGGAGACAAAGAAACATGTCCCAAATGATCAGAACAAAGCTCCAGAAAAAGAACTAAACAAAATGGAGACAAACAATCTATCAGATGCAGAATTCAAAACACTGGTTATAAAGATGCCCGTTGATCGCGGTGAGAACTTCAATAAAGAGATTTGAAACATAAAAAAGGAGATAGAAAACATTTAAAAAGCAACAGTTAGAAATGAAGAATACATTAGAGGGAATCAACAGATTAGATAAAGCAGAGGATAGAATCAACAATTTGGAATATAGAGTAGCAGAAAACACCCAATCAGAACAGCAAAAAGAAAAAAAGAACCCCCAAAATGAGGACAGTTTAATGGGCCTCTGGGACAGCATCAAGTGTACCAACATTCACAACATAGGGGTACCAGAAGGAGAAGAGAGAGAGCCAGGAATTGAAAACCTATGTGAAGAAATGATGACGGAAAACTTCCCTAACCTGGGGGGAAAAATAGACATACAAGCCTAGGAAGTGCAGAGTACCAAACAAGATGAATCCAAACAGGCCCACACCAAGACACATTACAATTAAAATGCCAAAGCTGAAAGACAAAGAGAGAATCTTAAAAACAGCAAGAGAAAAGCAATTAGTTACCTACAAAGGAGCTTTCATAAAACTGATAGCTGATTTCTCAACAAAAACTTTGCAGGCCACAAGGGATTAGCACAAAATATTCAAAGTGATGAAAAGAAGGACCTACAACCAAGATTACTCTACCCAACAAAACTATCATTTAAAATAGAAAGACAGCTTCCTAGACAAGAAAAAAGCTAAAGGAGTTCATCACCACCAAACCAGTATTATAAGGAATCTTAGAGGGACTTCTTTAAGATGAAAACCAAAAAAAGATCAAAACTATGAATAATAAAATGGCATAACTACATACCTATTAACAATTACTTTAAATGTAAATGGATTAAATGCTCCAATCAAAAGATAGGGTGGCTGAATGGGTAAGAAGAGAAGACCGTTACATATGCTGCCTACAAGAGACTCACTTCAGATCGAAAGATACACACAGACTAAAAGTAAAGGGATAGAAATAGTTATTTCATAAAAATGGAAAGAAACAAAAAAGCTGGGATAGCAATACTTACACAAGACAAAGTAGACTTTAAAACAAAGGCTATAACAAGAGAAAAGGACTCAGTAATTCCACTTCTGGGTATTTATCCAAAGAAACCCAAAACATTAATTTGAAAAGACGTATGTATCCATATGGTCATTGCAGAAATATTTCCAGTAGCCAAGATATGAAAATAACCTAAGTGTCTATCAATAGATGAATAGATAAAGAAGAAGGGGTCCATATATACAGTGGAATGTTACTCAGCCATAAAAAAGAATAAAATCTTGCCATATGCAACAACATGGATGGGCCTGGATGGTATTATGTTAAGTGAATAAGTCAGACAGAGAAAGACAAATATCATATGATTTCACTTATATGTGGAATCTAAAAACAAAATAAATGAATAAACAAAACAGAAACAAACTCATAGATACGGAGAACATTTTGATGGTGCCAGGTGGATGCAGGTTGGAGAGATGGGTCAAAAAGGGGAAGGGATTAAGAAGTACAAATTGGTATTTACAAAATAGTCACGGGGGATGTAAAGTACAACAAACATAGGGAATATAGTCAATAACACTGTAACTATGTATGGTGTCAGATGGGTACTACACATATAGGGGTGAACACTTTGTAAGTTATATAAATATCTAATCACTATATTGTACACCTGAAAGTAATATAATATTGTATGTCAACTGTAATTGAAAAATAATTATTTTTAAAAAGAACCAAAAAAATTAACACAAAATGGGTGATAAACTTAAGTGTAAAATGCAAAAGTATAAAACTCCTACAAGATAACATAGGAGAAAACCTAGAGGATTTGGGGTATGGTGATGAATATTACACCAAAGACACAATCCAAAATCCATGAAAGAAAAATTGACAAGCTAGACTTCATTGAAATTCAAAACTTCTGCTTTGTGAGAGATAACGTCAAGAGAATGGGAAGTCAAGCCACAAATTGAGAGAAAATATTTGCAAAAGACATAGGTGATAATGCACTATTCTCCAAAATATACAAAGAACTCTTAAAACTCAACAATAAGAAAACAACTAACATGTCTAAAAAAATAGGACAAATATAACAGACATGTCACCCAAGATGATTGTAATTAGCAATAATTAGAGATAGCAAATAAGCGTGAAAAGATGCTCCACATCATATGTCATCAAAGTAAATTCAAACAATGAAGTACCACTATATTCCTATTGGAATGACCAAAATCCAGACACTGATCACACCAAATGCTGGTGAGGATGTAGAGCAACAGGAACTCTCATTCGTTAGTGGTGGGAACAATCAGAAAGAACTTTAGTCAAGGACTTTAGTCCCACAGGGCAAGGAACTGAATTTTGCCAATAATCTGAATGAATTTGGAGGCACATTCCACTCTACACCTTCCAGATGAGAACACAGCTTGGCTAAACTCTTGATTTCTGCCTTTTAAGACCTGAAGCAGAGAACCAGTTCAAGACTACCCAGACTTCTCTGAGCTACACAACTGTGAAATAATAAATAATAAATGGGTGTTGTGTTAAGCCACTAAATTTGGGGTAATTTTTTAAGCCACTATTTTTGGGTAATGTGTTACACAAAATGAAAAACGAATACACTCTCTGAATCTGCACCCATATGTCCATGTGGATTTCACTAAAACCAGATGGCTAGAAAAGCAATATGTGAGGCGTGGATTATAGGTATTTCTTCACAATACGCAGACACTACCTATGTTAGTTTTCCTCCAGCACAAAAAGAGAAACAGTATAAATAATTTACAGTCTGATTCACTGGATTTATACTTAATTTAAAATGTAGTATAAATGAAGAAGCACTTCTGCATTGGTGGAGTAAGGGACTATGAAAATTGACTGCGGCATGAAAGCAATGAGAACACTGGCAAATATTGTCAAAATAAACGTTTTTCAGAACTCTGGAAATTAACAAAATGTTTGCAACAACATAGACAGCATTTATTGAAGAAAAATGGCTAGATCACAATACAAAGAGTGAACTGCGGGATGTTCTTCTTTCACTGTTCCCACCCCTACCCTCTTCTGCTCCATGGTACTCTTGAAACCAGACGTTCAAACTCAGAGGTTCTTTTTAAATTTTTTCTTTATTTTTTCAATTACAGGTGACATTCAACATTTTATTAGTTTCGGGTATACAGCATAGTGGTTATTATTTACATAACTTACAAAGTGATCCCCCAGTAAGTCTAGTATCCACCTTGCACCATACATAATTATTACTGTATTATTGACTATATTCCCGATGCTGTAATTTTCACCCCCATGACTATTTTGTAACTATCAGTTTGTATTTCTTAATCCCTTCATCTTTTTCACTCTGTCCCCCAACCCCTTCTCCCATCTGACCTCGCTTCTGCAGTACCTCTGAACCCCAACAACCTGTCAGCCACTGGAGGGGAAAAACTGATTGGAGCTCCCAACATCTCTCTTCCCAGACAACTCACTATTTGACGTGCCTGATGAGTCCCTGGAAAGCACCCATCTTGGGATTTGTCCATAATTCTTGTCTGAGAGCTCGCTCTGTGTGGACAGCCCTAGTCACTACCCGAATGTGCAAGGGAGGGATTCCTATAGTGCAGTGCTGAATAGAAGGGATGGCAATGGACATTCTTGTCTTAGTTTTTTTTTTTATCTTACAGGAAACACTTCTAATTTTTCACCTAGGAATATGTACGTTATAGATTTCTGGCATATACCCTTTTTAACAAATGCTTTTAGATTTTTATTTATGAATAGTTTTTGCTTTTCATCCCAGGCATTTCCTGTACTCATTGGGAAGATTGTACGACTTTCCTCTTTTAATCTAAAGAGGAATAAATAAAGCGTGCTGGTTATATTGCCTATAAGCTCCAAATTCACTCTTGTCCTGCTCTGTGAAAATGTTCTTGGTCCTTTAAATTTTTTCTCATGGCCGTTGTTACTGAAGTTTGTCTGTAGAGGGCACCAGAGACAGTGAAAGGGGAAAGTTTTGCTTCCTAGTTCAGATGTGCTGACACAGTCAGCTCCTGCTCAGAACCAGGCTTCTCCAGCACCAGTCTCTGAACCTCACATGGCTTCTCCAGAGCCTGACTGGTGCAGGGCATGGTGGCCAGCAGCACTCTATGGCCAGAAGCTTCTCTTACACCTTCCTCAGCCAGTAATACGTCTGAGTGCTTCTGGTGAGACACCTCCCTATGTACAACATTCCCAGACACTTTAGAGGCAGATGTCCAACAACTTTCAGAGGGCAGATTTCTAGAATGGTCCACTGGTGTGGCACAATGACAACCTTATTGATATTCTGTGAGTTTCTGCCAGTCTCCTCCAGCAAAGTGAGAATTTCAACACTGGGGGTGGGGATATTTTCCCTTGGGTGCTCTATCTCCAGTGTGTATTAATTAAGTACTTGATTTCACCCTTGTGGGAAGGATCTCTCTCCAGTGCACTCTGTCTCAGCCATGTATTGGAAGGGACTTTTCCTTGGGTGAACTCTCTCAGCCCTAGGCAAAGGAATTTTTCTTTGCCTGCTACATCTCTAATTCCAGACGGCGGATTTCCAGCCAGTTCCGCTCGTGTGGCACCACAAAAATTCTGTACTGTCCATTGAGTCACACCTGGGCCTCTCCTGCAAGATCTAGACTCCAACCCTTGGGGGTGGGGTTCCTTGTAGGCTTGCCCTAAGGCTATGGAGAACTTGCATTGGTCATCAAGCTCAACCTGACTTTGCTGGCTCTTCCTAGGACAGGGCTCTCACAAGGGTTCATTACGTCAACCCTAGAATGGATGGTTCCTTGTAGGCTCTGTCTCATCCCTATAGGGTGGGGCTATTTCTGAGGTGCTCTATCTAAATACTGGAAGGAAAGAATCCATAGGTGGTCTCTCTCAGTCCTGAGGGATGACACTTTTAGGGGGGCTTGATCTCAGTCATAGGGAGGAAGGTTTTCCTTGGGTGCATGATTTCAGCCCTGGAGTGGTATCTAACTCAGAGGTTCTTTTTACAATTTTTCTCTATTTTTCAATTAGAGTTGACATTCAACATTTTATTAGTTTCAGGTATACAGCATAGTAGTTAGACATTTATATAACTTACAAAGTGACCCCCCAATAAGTCTAGTACCCAGCTGGTACTATGCATAGTTATTACAATATTATTCACTATATTCCCTTTGCTGTACTTTACATCCCCATGACTATTTTGTGACTACCAATTTGTACCTCTCAATCCCTTCACCTTTTCCACTCACCCCCAACCACCCTCCCATCTGGCAACCATCAGTTTGTTCTCTGTATCTATTAGCTTGTTTCTGGTTTTGTTTTTGTTTATTTTGTTTTTTAGATTCTACATGTAAGTGAAATCATGTTATTTGTTTTTCTCTGTCTGACTTATTTCACTTAGCATAATACCCTCTACCCATGTTGTCGCAAATGGTAAGATTTCATTCTTTTTTATGGCCAAGTAATATTCCATTGTATATATGTACATCTTCTTTATTCAATCATATATTGATGGACACACAGGTTGCCTCCATATCTTGGCTATTGTAAATAGTGCTGTAGTGAACATAGGGATGCATATGTCTTTTCAAATTAGTGTTTTGGATTTCTTCCAATAAATATCCAGAATGGGATTACTAAGTAATATGGTAGTTCTATTTTTAGTTTTTTGGTTTGTTTGTTTGTTTGTTTGTTTTATTAGGGAAGGGGAACAGGACTTTATTGGGGAACAGTGTGTACTTCCAGGACATTTTTCCAAGTCAAGTTGTCCTTTCAGTCTTAGTTGTGGAGGGCACAGCTCAGCTCCAGATCCAGTTGCCGTTGCTAGTTGCAGGGGGCGCAGCCCACCATCCCTTGCTGGAGTCAAACCGGCAACCTTGTGGTTGAGAGTTCCAACCAACTGAGCCATCCGGGTGCTCAGTGGCAGCTCAGCTCAAGGTGCCGTGTTCAATCTCAGTTGCAGGGGGCGCTGTCCACCATCCCTTGCGGGACTCGAGGAATTGAACTGGCAACCTTGTGGTTGAAAGTCCACTGGCCCATGTGGGAATCCAACCGGCAGCCTTTGGAGTTAGGAGCATGAAGCTCTAACCACCTGAGCCACCGGGCCGGCCCCCTGTTTGTTTGTTTTTAATTAAAGTTTATTAGAATGACAATTGTTAGTAAAGTTACATAGATTTCAGGTGTACAATTCTGTATTACATCATCTATAAATCCCATTGTGTGTTCACCAGTTCTCCTTCCATCACCATATATTTGATCCCCCTTACCCTCATCTCCCACCCCCCAACCCACTTACCCTCTGGTAACCACTAAACTATTGTCTGTGTCTATGAGTTTTTGTTTCTCATTTGTTTGTCTTGTTCTTTTGTTGTTTTTGGTTCATGTACTGCTATTTTTAGTTTTTTTGAGGATACTCCAAACCATTTTTCATAGTGGATGAACCAATTTTCAATCCCACCAACAGTTCATGAGAGTTCCCTTTTCTCCTCGTCCTCACCAACACTTGATGTTTGTTGATTTCTTGGTGATATTTATTCTGACTGGTCTGAGGTGATATCTCACTGGGGTTTTGATTTACATTTCCCTAATAATTATTGATTTCGTGCATCTTTTCACTTGCTTATTAACCATTTGTATGCCTTCTTTGGAGAATTGTTTTATCCAGGTCCTCTGCCCATTTTTAAATTGGATTGGTAGTTTTTTTGACATTGAGTTGTATGAGTTCTTTATAAATTTTGGATATTAATCCTTATTGGATGTATCATTGGTGAATACATTTTCTCAATCAATAGGTTGTCCTTTTGTTTTGTGCAATAAACTTTTAGTTTGATGTAGTCCCATTTGTTTAGTTTTTATTTTATTTCCCTTGCCCCAGGAGACATATTCAAAAAAATAAAATTACTAAGAGCAATGTCAAAGATGTTATTGTCTATGTTTTCTTCTAGGAGTTTTATGGTTTCAGGTCTTATATTTAAGTCTTTAATCCATTTTGAGTTTATTCTTGTATATGGTGTAAGAAAGTGATCTAGTTTCATTTTTTTGCATGTGTCTGTCCAGTTTTCCCAGCACCATTTATTAAAGAAATTGTATTCACTGCATTGTATATTCTTGCTTCCTTTCTCATAGATTAATTGACCATATAAGTGTGGATTTATTTCTGGGTTCTTTATTCTGTTCCATTGATCTATGTGTATGTTTTTATGCCAATACCATGCTGTTTTGGTTTCTATAGTCTTGTAGTATAATTTGATAACAGGTAACGTAATACCTCCAACTTTGTTCTTCTTTCTCAAGATTGCTGTGGCTATTCGGAGTCTTTTGTGGTTCCATATAAAATTTAGTATTATTTGTTCTAGTTCTGTGAAAACTGCCATTGATATTTTGATAGGGATTGCATTGAATCTATAGATTGCTTTGGGTAGTATGGACATTTTAACAATGTTAATTCTTGTCCATGAGCATGGTACATGCTTCCATTTACTTGTATCTTCTTCAAATTCTCTCATCAATGTCTAATAATTTTCCGAGTACAGGTCTTTTACCTCCTTGATTAAATTTATTCTTAGGTATTTTTTTTGATGCAATTGTAAATGGGATTGATTTCTTAATTTCTCTTTCTGGTAGTTCATTATTGGTGTATAGAAATGCAACCAATTTCTGAATATTAATTTTGTATCCTGCTGCTTTACTGAATCTATTTATCAGTTCTAATAGTTTTCTGGTGGAACCTTTAGGGTTCTTTCTATATAGCACTACACATACCATGTTTCCCCGAAAGTAAGACCTAGCCGGATTATCAGCTCTAATGAGTCTTTTGGAGCAAAAATTAATATAAGACCCGGTCTTATATCATGTTAGATAAGACCTAGTCTTATAGTAAAATAAGACTGGGTTTTATATTAATTTTTGCTCCAAAAGACACATTAGAGCTGATGGTCTGGCTAGGTCTTATTTTCAGGGAAACAATGGTATGTCATCTGCAAACATGGCAGGCATTTGTTCACTGCTGGTCCTTTGCACTAGCTCTTTCCTCTGCAGGAATCACTGTTTCCCATGTCTTTTCAACCTTCCCCTGTCTCCTCAAATGCCACCTCCAAAGAGAAGGCTTTTGTTGCCCTATCTAAAGTAAGACCCCCAGTAATGTTCTCTTTCAGCCCCTTGGTTCTGTCATAAACCTACAACTTGCAGACAATTGGTCTGTTTCTTGGTTCAGTGTCTGTTCTGTGTGCAAAGGTTCTGCTACTTGTCTACCCAACATTCATTCCCCTTTCTTCCTCATTATTGGAAGCCTGATTTTGTCTTGGGTGGCCATGAGTCCTCTAAAAAATATTACCCTCCTTTGCAGTGATGGATAGTCCTTTGACACAGTTCTTAACAGTAAGATGTCAGCTGAGAATATCAGGGAAAACCTTTGCTTTCAGAGACACTTTTTCTATTTCTACTTTTCTCTGCTTGTATTCCTGGAGGAGTCATGATGCCTCAAAGTGGAGAGCCCGAATCCTCTGTCTTAGTGCTGTGTGGAGTCATATTGGAGCCTGTGCGCCCCTACATGTGCTTTATGAAATTATATAATGGACTTTTCCTCAGAACATCAAAGTCATTATAAAGATACCGTATTTCCCTGAAAATAAGCCCCAGTTAAGATCATCAGCCAGATGGATGCATTTAGTACATCCATTGCAACACACAACGGATGTATTGAATTATAAAATAATAATATTAATATATAATTAAATATAAATATTATTGACATTAATACTTAAAATAAATGATAATATAAATAATTAAGTATCTGTAATTACCCAAGCAGGTGCCTTTAGACGAGAGGTAAACGCCTATGTAAACAGATGAACTCAAGACTTATTGCCGAATGATCAATTGGAGTACAGACACAACGCCTGAATAACATGCGCACTTGGTAACAAACGGACATTGTTGTGTCTAATATGAATCTTCATAATTCAATACATCGTGTGTTGTAACGGACGTACTTCATGCACTCGTGTGAAATAAACATTTTCTGAATTTTGATGCCTGCAATTTTTCGTCGCTTTTGTGTGGACCATCATTCTTAACTGTCATTTTTGTTGCCACTCTTGTCTCGTAAGTCTTCAATTAACACTTGATTTAATGATAGATTTAAAGGGAATAATATTTTGACCCCCAGACAAGATGAGTGCAAAAAGAAAGAGCTATTCCGTCGAGTACAAGAAAGGAATCGTGGAGGACTCCAGGGACAAGAATCTTATGGCTTTCTGCAAGGAGAAGAAGTTGCATCTCCGAATGGTCCGAATACGGTGAGCAGAAACCGATAACCTCAGTCAACAGGTGGACGAGGGAAATGCTAAGAAGCGCAAGTGTGGATCAGGTTGGCAACCATTATTTCCTTAGCTGGAAGACATCATCTGTGAATGGATTCCTGGCAGGAGAACAAAGGCTTTGGTTGTGCGCAGGGCTGATATTCAAGCATCTGCCCTGCAATAGCATCACAGTTAGAAATATCCCCAGAAGAATTCAAAGCATCACAACACTGGCTGGATGGCTTCATTCAGCGATATGAACTGTCTCTAAGATCGACAAAACTGTTCCATTTGGAAGACACTGAAGTAATTAAACGTGCACTTGCATTCAAGTCCTTTGTTGATGGCATCGACTTTTCTAAATATCACCTCTCCAACATGATTGCTATGGATGAAACTGCAATGTTTATGGGCCAGGAATCTCAAACAACAATTGATCAAAGGGGTGCCTCATCAATCTACATTCCCTCCACTGGTTACAAAAGTGCACGTGTTACCTGTTTTTTGGCAATTCATCTGGATAGAAAGAAAGCCTCACCTCTAATCATCACTAAGGGTAAGAAAGATAAGGTTGAATGTGTTTCAGGCATTTATGTTCTTGAAACCGAAAAAGCCTGGTGCACACAAGCAGTTATAAGGAAGTGGGTTGATTTAATGCTGCCACTTGTTTTGCGAGGTGGCCAAAGAGGTCCTTTAGTCTGGGATTCAGCCAGCACTCACCATGCTAAAAGACATGAAGAACTTCCTTGCAGAGAGAATAGATCAAATAATGATTCCCGCAGGAATGACTGCCTATCTCCAGACTCTTGATATTGCAATAAACAAGCCAAGGACCATTTGTGCATGGAAATCAATGACTACATTGAAAATAGAATGGAGAGAAATCAGCGTGGAAACTTTGTGAAGCCTAGCCTGCAAGAGGTTATGACTTGGGTGAAGAATTCATGAGATAAAATCACTGACAGCTGTATTGGCAATGAACTACGAGCGGGCTACATGGACAAGAAATGCTCATTTAAGGAGAGCTCTATTGGTGGACATGAGAGATCGGGGCCAATGTTTCTACAGGAAATGGAGTTGCAAGAAAGTCAAGCCAGAATTCGGGGTTTGGAGAGTTATTATGATGTTCCAGAAGAAGATGACATGACTGTATTTGAATAAATGTAGATTGTTGTACATGAATAAATGTAGATTGTTGTACATGAATAAATATAGACTGTTGTACATGAAAAAATAAGACATCCCCTGAAAATAAGCCCTAATGCATCTTTTGGAGCAAAAATTAATATAACACCCAGTCTTATTTTCGGGGAAATACGGTCATAGAAAAATTGAAAAGTAGGTGTACCCAAACTCACAATATTATTTTTCAATTTGAATATTTTTATACCCCAAACAGAATTTATTATGATTTTATTTTCTGGCTTTAATGGAAGCAAACTCATCAATCATATTTTCAAAATATACTTCTTTGCTGATATCGTTTTTGAGTAGAGAACTGCCATGTGTGACAATTTATTTTGCCAAGTGATGATCAATAATGATTTTTAACTTCAGCTTACTGAAAGTTCTTTTTTTAAACATACATATTCTAAAAACCACTTTTTTATTAGTTTCTGGTGTACAAAGCAACATAATACTTAGACATTTACACCCCGCACAAAGTGATAACCCCCTCCCCCAAGCTACTACCCCTCTGACATCTTATACAGCTCTTACAATACCATTGACTATATTCCCTATGCTGTACTCTACATCCTGTAACTATATATATATATATATATGTATATATATATATATATGACTATATATAAATTTAATTATAATTGACATTCAATATTACTTTACTTTAGCTTCAGGTGTGCAGTGCATTGGTCAGGTATCTACACAGTCTACGAAGTGATCCCCTTGATAAGGCCAGTGCCCATCTGGCACCCTACATGATCTTTACAACATTGTTGATTATATTCCCCATTCTGTATTTCATATCCCCATGACCATATTGTGTCTACTAATTTGCTCTTTCTAATCCCTTCCCCTTTTCCCCCGTCCCCTCTCTCCTCCCAACTAGCAACCAACAGTTATTTTTCTATACCTCTGAGTCTATTTCTGTTTCGTTTGCTCATTTATTCTGTTCTTTAGATTCCACATATAAGTGAGATCACACGGTATTTGTCTTTCTCAGTCTGATTTATTTCACTTAGCACAATAGTCTCAAGGTCCATCCATTGAAAGTTCTTGTGCAGGATGTCACTGTGTCTGGTGTTGTTCAAGAAAAGTCTCAAGGCTACTTGTAACTTTGGATACGACTGCACAAAGAAAATTCATGATGCAGTTTTAAGAGATCCAAACACAATTGTGATATGTTGCAAAATACTGATATTGCCTGTGCTTTAAACCAATTATTTTAGATAAAATTTCTACAGAACATATGTTGTCAGAATATGTGACAAAGATTTTGGTACTGAGAGAGATTCTAGAGAACAAATATTGAAGATGAGTTCTCTGAGATTGTCCTGAGTTTCTCGAATTCCTTCTTTAATCTGATTAGATTTAAAGCCATTAGTGATATTTATTCCAATTTTTAAAGGGGACTGGTAGTCCTTTTCAAGAAGTGGCAAATAAGTTTATCAAAGTATCACGCTTGGATACTTACAACCAAATCCCTATAAAAGACAAGAGTGTAGGTGAGCAAGTACATGCTACCTGTGAACATTTAAGTCAAAATAAGGAGTGTAATAGAGACGATTGATTGCTCTAAAGTGCTGGAGACCTTAGGGAAGAAAATAATGTGCTCAGGACCTTAAAGTCCAATCTCAAGGTCCACACAAAGCAACTGAAACCTTCCGTGAACTGGCTATTGTTTGCTCCTGTAGCTACAAGGCCAAAATTGGGGAAATCCAGTTCAATCCTGTGATTGGCTGAATTACAACACAAGTTTTGGAAATGTGTTGAATTTCCAAAATCTCAAGGTCTCCTCAGTTATTGTGAGGGCACTGATTAGGAATGAATAGGATCCTGAAAATTGGAATGGGAAATAGATGCAGACTCTGATGAAGCTGGGTACTTTGAACCCCTAAATTCCATGAAATGATTTGCCAATAGAAGCAAAACTTCCTCCTGTCTGAGGAGGTTATTTCCTCTTTGCCTGAAAAATCTGTAATATTTGCCTAAAGCAGCAGCCTTGCAGGACACAGTTGCTTTTCCTCAGAAGGTTCATCCACCACCTCTCCTTCAAAATCCTATAACAAACATCAAGTTCCCACATGCCAAAAAGTAAGTGGTAAAGCATGACGCTTGCAGAGGTACAGAATTCACCAAAAAGAACTGCATAATTTTAAAATCTATATACACAAAATCTTAGGGAATTTGTGTGGAAATAGTTATTTGGGGTGAGGTCTGAGGGTAGAAGGAAAATACAGCTGAATCAAACCAAACTTGCTGATATGAGCTTGAATAGCTCTGGATTCAACCTTTTTGCTTCAGGGGTTAGGGAAGCCTCTCATAGTTGCTTGGTCGGTTCGTTCAGGCTGCTCTAACAAAAATACCATAGACTGGGGGGCTTAAACAACAACCATTTGTTTCTCACAGTTCTGGAGGCTGGGAAGTCCAAGATCAAGGCACCAGCACATTTGGTGTCTGGTGAGGGTTTGCTTCCTGGTTCACAGACGGCTGTCTTCTTGCTGTATCCTCACAGGTGGAAGAGGGAAGGGAGCTCTCTGGGATGTCTTTTATAAGGACACTAAACCCATTCATGAGGGCTCCACTCCCATGACCTAATCACTTCCTAAAGGTCCCACATTCTAATACTATTACATTAAAATTTCAACATTAAAAGCATTAAAATTTCAACATGAATTTTAGGGGGACATAACCATTTTAGTGTACCTACAGTACACTACAGTACCTACAGTAGTTGGTTGACTGAAAAAAAGTCCCAAAGGACTTAATTAAGGAGAAATACAAGAACTTCCTTAGTGCACTTCAGAGAAAGAAATCCAAAGGCTTAAGGAGATTGGAACTTTAGAGTGAATTTATCATATGAGATGTATTCACTCACCTCAGGCCAGAAGATTCAACTTTTACCAAGGCTGTGGTAAATTGCTTTCTAGTGGGGAGCCCAGGCATCTTTGAAGAGCTCTGTGTTGGCTCTTTTTTTCTCTATTGATCAGAAATTACTGTGGGCTTGCCCTCAAGGAAGGGCCATGCTACACTGCCAAATATTTATGCTGCTAATCGTTATCCAAACCTGCAGCCAATTACTAGGGTGATGTGCAATGGTGAAAAGTTAAGTAATCAGAATTCTAAGAGATTATTTGATGCTGGCTCTCAACTAATGTTTGGAGAACTAAAACTTCACTGTGGTTCACAGGCCAGACAAGTGACTTATGCATGTCATGGAACCAATATGGTTTTACTGCATATCCATCTCAGTGATTGGCTTCTGAATTCACCCTCTGGTTATTTCCTCAGATGCAGAATGCATAATCAGAATAGACATATTCAGAAAATGACAGAATTCCCATTTTGGTTCTCTGACGTGTCGAATGAGAGCTAATATGGTAGGAAAGGCCAAGTAGAAGCCACTAGAACTACCTATCTATAAAGAAAGTAAACCAAAACCAGTATTTCATCCTGGAGGGACTAGGGTAATTGTGGCACCATCAAGAATGAAAAGTGCAAGGTGGTTACTTTATGACATGCCTTTCAACTTACCTGTTTTTCCTATATAGAAACAGACAGATCTTGAAGAATGACAGCCAATTATAATAATCCCAACCACCTGATTATTCCAACTGCAGCTGCTGTTCTACATGTGGTTTTGTTGTTTTAACAATCAATATATCCCCAGGCACCTGGTATACAGTATTGATTGGGCAAACGCTTTTTCCCCTATCAGTAAATATCACCAGAATTTGGCTTCAGCTGGAAAGGTCAACAATGCACCATCACTGTGTGTTTGTTTGTGTGCGTGTGTGTGTGTGTGTGTATGTGTAAAGAAAATTTTGCATGGTCTATTCAAAATGCTGGCATTCTGTGAGGATGGTGGGCTCCTGTCCAAAATCCATCCCCCCTGCACCATCACTTCTTACTTCAGACTTACATCAACTCTTTTAGCCTTATGTCATATTCTAGTCCTTGGAGACTTTGATCACCTTTCCCTTCTACTAGACATGGCACTATTTTTTTTTTTGCATTGATAGCATTATCCTGTTTGAGAAGAAAGTAGCAACTAATATAGACACACTGACAACACACTTGAAAGACAGAACATGTTAAATAATTCCCACATAAAATCAGGGATCTTTCAAATTAGTGAAATTTTTAGTGATCTAGTAGTCTGGAAAATGTCAAGATAGTGCTCATAAGTGAACAGCAAGTTCCGACATCTTGTCTTTCTTATCAGTAAAAAAGAATCACAGCAGTACATTAACCTACTAGGTGCTCATTGTAACATATAACTCATTGGCATGTGGTACCCACTGACAAGTGATCCAAAAACCTGCTGGCTTAGAGTGGGGCCCAGGAAAAGAGAAAATTCTCTCGTCCTGAACTTATGGCCTCATGGGGATCCCCCTGTGACCAGCTGACTTAAAAAAAAAAAGAAAACATCTTGCCTGATTTTCAGTTGTTACTTCACATCATGCAGGCACCTATTGCTGCATACCAATCCACATAAATTTAGCAGCTTAAAAACATACAAATATATTATCAAATAGTTCTGTAGATCAGAAGTCCAGGCTGGTTTGATTGGTTTCTCTGCTTAGGATCTCACAAAATCAAAATGTCAGTCATTAAGTGGAGACTCAGAGAGAGAAACTGCTTCTGAGCTCTTTCAGGTTATTAGCATGTCTAGTTTCTTAAGGCTGTAGGACTGAGTTCCCTATTTTCTTGCTGTGCCAGCTGAGGCCACTATGAGTTCCTAGGACCACCCCCATACCTCCTTAGGTGCACCCCTCCATCTTCCAAGCAGTAATAGTTCATCATGGTCACGGAGGCAGGGATGCAGATTATGTATGGGCCACAAACATGAACTTCTACTCACCAAGCCTGATCTTGCTACACACACTACTAACCGCTCAATTGGCCAGCAGGGGAGACCAACAGTGAGCAACCGGTATAGCACCATATCCTAGAGCAGTCAGTCAAATATCAAGTGTCTAGTTGATTATTTTGGTCTGCTTCCATTGGGAAAAGGCAGCTTTTGTTTGTACTCAAATAGACACTTAGTCTGGATAGGGATCTTTCTTCCCACTCATACTGCTTTGAGAAAACCAACATTTGTGAACTTAGAAAATGCCTTATCTACCATCATGTTATTCCACACAACATCACTTATAAACAAGGAACTTATCCTCAGGGCACATGCTCACGGAACTCACCAGTTTTATTATCTACCCCATCATACCGAAGTGTCAGTTTCAATGAAACAATAGAATGATCTTTTGAAGCCACAGTTATGGTTCTAACTTGGCAGCAATACCTTGTGGGGTTGGGGCAATATAATTTAGGAGGCGGCAATGCTCTATCTCAGCATCCAGTATTTGGAGCTGTTTCTTCCATAGCCATGATTCACATTTTCATTAATGAATGGGTGGCAATGTGAGGGCTTCCTCTCACTATTACTCCTAGGTACCCAACAGCAAGATTTTGCTTCATGTCCCCACAACTTTAGACTCTACTTGAGGTCTTCATTCCAAAGGAGAACGCTTTTCAACAGGAAACCTAACAATGACTGAAATGGAAGTAGACACTAATGGCTGGTCATGTTGGATTGTTCCTCTCTCTCAATCAGCAGGCAATAATGGGGTACAGTCAGGGAGATGGAACCTAACTATTAAAGAAAATTGGGTTGCAACTAAACAAAGCACTAAAGAGGAATATGTCTGGAATGTTTGGAGTTCTTCTAGTATTCTCATGTTTTGTGATTAAAATCAAAGTTAAAATTGTGACATTCAAGTTAGCAGGACATCTAGTGGTCCAGATCCATTGGTAGCTAAAGTTTGAATCATCTCCCCAGGCCAAGGCCTCCAGCAGCTTAGGGGTTGTCTCAGGCAAAAAGAATACGCAATGGGTAGTGTAGAAGATAGTTATAAATACCAGCTACAACCTGTGATCTGCTGCAGAACTAGGACTACCGGGTAACCTGATGGTAGCCGAGCCCCTTGTGACTTTAATGCCCCTAGTATTTTTGGCAGCTAGAATTAAATAGTTTAATTCTTAATTAGACCTTTGTTCACATGTTAACCGCTCTTCTTGCTCAACTCCTTTTGTTCCCACAGGATAATTTTGTGTTGCTGATGTGCTGTTTGTTTGTGAGGCAGGAGGAGGTAATTTCAGGGTCTCGAGAATTTACGAGTGTGTTTTGCAGAAGGAGGGAATTCTCCAAGGTAGCTGCGGCCAGCTGCTGGAGCCCAGGAGTCTGATGTGAAAAAGTGTTACCTATGACTAAAGAAACAGACTTCTCTCTCAGTTCCCTGGAACTCCTCCTCTTTTCCCCCCATTTAAAATTCCTCTGCTGGGTCCGGAACTTCAGAGATGGTCTTTGGACATTAGTCTGCCATCTTTCCAGGCTGCCAGTCTCCTGAATAAAACCTTTCCCCTCCACCTAACACTTGTCTCTCAAGTATTAGCTTTTGAGCAGTGAGCAAACTTGTTTTGTTTTGTTTTGTTTTTTCTGGTAACATGATGCGTTAATAATATCCCTCACTTCAGGTGGGATAACAAGCAAACAAACGATCCTTTCATATGCATTATTAGGGCAAATGCCCAACTTTTACTAACAGAAATTTATAACATTAAAGTTTTAAATATTTATCTTAGCCTGTGGAGGACAATTATCTTAACATGCTAGGAGGCTTCAATAATATCCTGTTCCATTCTAGAACACAGCAATCTGGTTCTTGTTTCTCATGGGTCATTTTGACAACAGGATTATGTGTTTGGGGTCGGCTTGTCTTTGTTGAGAAGGTGCTCAGAATGTGTTTCTTCAAGTACCTTCTCAAGTTTCTGAATTAAGTGTCTTCTTTTAAATCGAAAAATAAAGAGACAAGTCATTCGCTAAAAGATATGCAAAAATAAAATTAAATTAAATTTAAAAACCTATGATGCAGGAAGCACTGTAGGGAATGGAAAGAAAAGCTTACATGAGAATACAAAATGTACCTTCAGGGTAGGAGACAATCTAGCAAATACAAAGTGTGTCAATTTAGGGTCAAAACCCACCTCAACCTAGAGCTTGGAAGAATGAGACAGACTCAGATAATATCAACCTAAATAACTGTGGAGACAACGTTAACTCTGAGTGAGGACCAAGGTTTGAGAAAAGTAAGTCAGGGCCTGTACCCAACCCTCACCCCAGCAATGCATAGGGACCAACTGTTAAAAAAATTGGAGAGTTCCTCTTTACACCCACCTTCCTGCTTCCTTGATGGCAAATTCAACTATGTGCTTCTTCACTTCTAGATGTCCTTGTATATGTTCAAGCAACTTGAAGACTCTTTTATGTTCTGAAGATACTTTAAAAAACAAACTTTCAGTATTTCTCAAATATGAAGAGGAGGAAAAACTCAATCTTGGTGTATCCACTACCTTAGTAATCATTCAAGGGCTAGAATGTTACACAGTCCTTTAAATGTTTAAATCAAAACACCTGAACATATCTACCAACAGAACTCCTGTAAACAATAACCAAGTAATAAAAAAGGGGGGAAGTGTATATTGTGACATTTTAGTCCAAGTAAAGAGGAACTATCCTAAATTATGAGAAAACCTGTTTCTGGCTACAGATGAGCCTCTAGAGGTAGGTAGTTTGAATCTACTGTAAATCACAGAATGAGAGAGACTTCCCGTGGTTTAATCGATTAAAAATGCTATACTACTTACTTCGTCCAAACTTTCAAATTTCCTTCCTTAATTGATGTTTTACATCAGCATTGGTTTCCCATTGAGTTGATGGCAATTTCTTCGACATCATTCCCAATCCAGACATTGCTATGGTTTTGGGGCCATCTGCAGAGAGATAGCTGGCAATGATTCCTCCTCCAAGTGCATTACTACCAGGTTTGTGAATCACCCCACCTCTGCTGAGACTGATTAAGTCATCAGACAGAGAATCTAATTGGTTGGGTGGAATACCATCTCCTGCCTTATTCATAAGCTCCAGTGAAAAAGATTTTGATAAGTAGCCATCAGGTGGCGTTTAACCACTTTCTCTCACCTTCTCATGTATATTGTGAATGTTGGGAGCATCTGGAAACCAATTTAGAGGTTGTGTAGCAATTAGGTGTGTTACATCAATCCCATATGAATATCCATGTGCTCCTCAGTGTCAATTTTCTTTTTTTTATTTCGTAGTAAGGGGATGGATAGGCCAAAGAGAAATCTCAGACCTGACAAATTCTCATAGGGAAGTCAAACAGTAAGCGCAAATTAACAAACAAAATAATTACAATTTGAATTCATGTTAGGAAAGAGGTAAGCAGGGATATGACAGAGATGGGGAGCCTCAATGGACAGGGGGTCAGGCAGAGCCTTCGGAGGAGGTGTCCTTTGGGCAGAGCCTGGAAGAGGAGAAAGAGCCAGCTCTGTGCACATACAGAGGAAGAGAGAGCTCCAGGCTGCGTTAAGGGCAAGCACAGGGCCCCTAGGAGGGTTCCAGCCGAAACCATAGAGTAAAGGACAGAGGCAGAGAGAACAAGGAGGAGATGGACAGGACACTCGTTAGGAGAGGATGGCAGGGCCAGGTCTTGTTGAGCCTGTAGACTAGAGTCGGGAGTTCAGATTCTGCTGTGAATGCATCAGGTTTTCAGGGTGGACTCGGCAGGATCTGATTTCTGTGTTGACTTGATCACACTGGCTACAGGGTAGAAAACGAGTTAGAGACGGACAAGTTTGAAAGTAGGGATATAAGCTAAAAAGCTACTGTACTTTGGTGAACAATTCAGCAGTGTGGACCAGAGGGATAAAGTGATGTTAGGATTCAGGAATAATTACAATATTTAGAGGAGATTTTTAAAAAACAACAGAAAAAAAGAGGAATGAAATGTTGCCAATAAGCAGAAGAAAACCATTAGATTGTGAGTTATGGGAATCCAAGAAAGTTTCCATAAAGGAGAGTGTGAACAACTGTGTCAAATGTGGCTGAGCAATTAATGGTAGTGCCTGTCGTGTGGGGTGGCCTGCGGGGTCTCTGGTCCCGCTCCCCACATAAGAATGCAGGATGTGGCTAGGCCAAAAAGGAACACCCACGGAGCCATAGGTAGGGGAGTCATGCCACTATAGTCTCACTGGAGGCTGGAGTCACACGACGTGCGACCTGCTGTCCGCTTTTCCGCCTGCCAACCGACCGACTCCCCTCGACTCGACTAGACTCTCCAGTGCAGCCGCAGCAGTTATATCAGTGGCCAATTGGCTAACCGGCTACAGCTGACGGCCATCTACTACCCGAGCCAGCACCCCTCCACGTGAGGCCGAGAGCCTGGAAACTGCTCTCTGGGGCTCTGTCCCCACACCATCCTTCTGAGAATTATCATCCCCTAGGAAACTACTCAAGTTGCATTTTGAATCCAAACTGTTGAAGATCAGGGCCTGGATAAGAGTGATCATTCGAAGGTTGAGAAGTATAGGAGGCTAAACCATACTCAAACATGACTCCAGCCCTTAGGAACCCATTACTCCCTTGGTTTCTTAATACTCCCACCTGGGACCTCACATTGGCTCTGCCTATCTAAATACAGAAGGGAACTCTTCTCCCTCAGCCACACTTCAGTCTTTGGATTAATAAAAAGTGGAGTCTTGACACCATATGGGAACTTTGGTAGACAGAATTTCTTCACACTAAGATAAAAGTAGACATATAAAAAATTGTCTCCAGGCTTTCATAATACTAAACGTGAAAAGTGGTTGTTGCTGAGTAGTGGAATGACTGGTGATTTTCAAATGTATCTTTTTTTTTTTCTTTTTACTTTCCTTAATGAACACTGTTTGCATAGGGTGCTTTCAATTGCAGGAGCAGAAAACTCCACTCATTTTGGCTAAATGATATGAGAACTTAACACACAACTGAAAATTAGCTTTAGGTGAGGCTTATTCTAGTGGAACAATAATATCACCAACAGCCTAGCCTTGTTCCATTATTCTTTTCTGCTTTCTTTGATGCCACTTTCATTCCAGTTCTGGCTCCTTCTCATGAGTTACAAGCTACTTCAGCGCCATATTTAGCAGGAAAAAGTGGTTATATTTTTGTCCTAGCATTCCCAGAAGAAGTCCTAAGATTTACTGTGATTGTACTCTTTTTTTTTGCCTTTCCCTTTCTTCCGCCTTCCCCCCACCCCACTCTAGTTCAAGCCGCTGTTTCTCAGTCTAGTTGTGGAGGTCACAGCTCCCTGGCCCATGCTGGTACTATGAGCCTTGCACTTCCCCCGGCTGAGGCAGTCAGTCGCTGGTTGCCAGTCGTCAGTCATCAGTCGGCTGCTCACAGCAGCTCACAGTAGCTCTCGCTGGCCAGTCCTGGCAGCACACGGTAGCCCACAGCAGCACACGCCGACCTCCGGCTGGTCACAGCAGCCCAGCTCCAGGGACAGCCATTGTTCACAATCTTAGCTGTAGAGGGCACAGCTCACTGGCCCATGTGGGAATGGACCTCGTTGATAGGAGCATGGCGCTCCAACAACCTGAGCCACCAGGCCGGCCCGCTGTGTTTGTACTCTTTAGTTCACATTCTCATACTTGAACCAATTATTGTGGTAAAAGGGGCATTAGGATGTGCTGATTTGTTTAGCCTAGGTCAAAAATAGTAAATGTACAGAGTGAAAGATACAATTAATAAGCTTGACTTATGGCAGCAAATAAAAACCTGTATCCAACAATCAGAATAAAAATTCCTCTTAAGTAAACATTCCTCTCATGCAAAAATGGCCATATTCTGAAAAACAAACTACAATGTTTAGTTTCATGTCAACAATGTTGTCTAACTAAAGTGAAATTAAACTAGAAGTCAATAGCAACAAGAAAAAGCATTCTGAAATTTTAAATACACTTTTAAATAAATATTTATAATTGAACCATGGGGAAAATATTACATAGCAAAATCTGTGGAATGTAGTTCAAGTGGAACATAGAGGGAGGATTATAGCTTCTCATGTTTATATTAGACAAGAAAAAAGTCTGAAAATTAATGATGTCTGTCAATTTAAGAAGATGATTATAACAAATGCAAAGAAAGTAGAAAGAAGGAGCTTTATTTTAAAGTAAAATAAAACTAATAATGGAAAAAGAAAACAACAATAGAGATGATCAACAAAAGCAGAAGTAGGTTATTTGAAAACAGTAATAACATGGAAAGAAAGAAGTAAAACTGTCATTATTTGCAGATGACATGATATTATATAAACAGAACCCTAAAGATTGCACTAAAAAACTCTTAGAACAGATAAATTAATTCAATAAAGCAGGATACACAATTGATGTTAAGAAATCAGTTGTATTTTTATACACCAATAATAAACTGTCAGAAAGAGAAATTAAAACAATCCCATTTGCAATGGAATAAAAAGAAAAACACCTAGGAATAAATTTAACCAAAAAGCTGAAAGACCTGTACTCAGAAAACTACAAGACACTGAAGAAAGAAACTGAAGAAGATGCAAATAGATGGAAGCATATACCATGCTCATGGATAGGAAGAATTAACATCGTTAAAATGTTCATAGTACCCAAAGCAATCTATAGATTCAATGCAATCCCTATCAAAATACCAATGGCATTTTCCACAGAACTAGAACAAATAATCCACAAATTTATATGGAACCATAAAAGACCCCGAATAGCCACAGAAATCCTGAGAAAGAAAAACAAAATTGGAGGTACCATTCCACCTGATATCAAACTATATTACAAGGCTATAGTCATCAAAACAGCATAGTACTGGCATAAAAACAGACACATAGATCAATGGAACAGAATAGAGAACCCAGAAATAAACCCATACATATATGGTCATTTAATTTATGACAAAGGAGGCAAGAACATACAATGAGACTGTCTACTCAATAAATAGTGCTGGGGAAACTGAACAGATACATGCAAAAAAAAAAAATGAAACTGGACCACCTTTCTACACCATATACAAGAATAAATTCAAAATGGGTTAAGAACGTAAACATAAGACCTGAAACCATAAAATTCCTAGGAAAAAACATAGTCAGTAAACTCTCTGACATTGCTCTTAGTAATATTTTTATTGATCTGTCTCTCAGGTGAGGGAAACAAAAGAAAAAATAAACAAATGGGACTATATCAAACTAAAAAGATTTTGTACAGCAAAAGAAATCATCAACAAAACCAAAAGACAGCCTACTGAATGGTAAAAGATATTCACCAATGACACATCAAATAAGGGGTTAATATCCAAAATTTATAAAGAACTCATAAAACTCAGCACTAATAAAACCAAACAATCCAATTAAAAAATGGGCAGAGGACCTGAATAGACATTTCTCCAAAGAGGACATACACATGGCCAATAGACATGAAAAGATGCTCAATCACTAATCATCAGGGAAATACAAATTAAAACCATAATGAGCTATCACGTCACACCTGTCAGAATGGCTATCATCAATAAATCAACAAACAGGGGTTGGCAAGGATGTGAAGAAAAGAGAACCCTTGTGCACTGTTGGTGGGACTGCAAATTGGTGCAGCCACTATGGAAAAGCGTTTGGAGGTTCCTCAAAAACTTAAAAATAAAACCACCTTATGACCCAGCAATTCCACTTTTGGTATTTATCCGAGAAAACCCCAAACACTAATTCGAAAAGATATATGCACCCTTATGGTTATTGTGTATAGCACTATTCACAATAGCCAAGATATGGAAGCAACCCACGTGCCCATCAATAGACAATTGGATAAAGAAGGTGTAGCACATATATACAATGGAATATTACTTGGCCATAAAAAAGAATGAAACCTTAACATTTGTAGCAACATGGATGGATGGACCTAGAGGGTATTATGCTAAGTGAAATAAGTCAGACAGAGAAAGACAAATACCATATGATCTCACTTATGTGTGGAATCTAAAGAACAAAATAAACAAACAAAACAGAAACAGACTCACAGATACAGAAACAAACTGACGTTTGCCAGATGGGATGGGGGTTGGGGATCTCGGTGAAAAGGTAAAGAGGTTAAGAAACACAAATGACTAGTTACAAAATAGTCACAGGGATGTATTAAGTTGGTGCAAAAGTAATTGTGGTTTAAAACGTTAAAAATAATTGCAAAAACCACAATTACTCTTGCACCAACCTAATAGTATATAGCATAGGAAATATAGTCAATAACATTGCAACAACTATGTATAGTGCCAGGTTGGTACTTGACTAATGGGCAGGCAATCACTGCATAAATTATATAAATGTCTAACCACTATGCTGTATACCTGCAACTAATATAAAACAAATTGAATGTCAACTGCAACTGAAAACGTAAACAAATAATTTTTAAAAAGAAAAAGAAACAATGTTGCACATAAACTGAGTCATTCCTCATAAGTTGAGTTAAGGGTGATGGGGGCAGCCACTTCTTCAGGGTTTTCCAAAAAGAGGGACACATAAGATCATATATGTGAAGTCAGAAACAGCTGGTGTGTTTGGGGGAATTGCTAATGATTCACAGTTACTAATGATAAACTAAGAGGTGGAGAAGGCAAAAGATAAGGCTAAGGGTATGTTGTGAGCAGGGGTCAATCATACAGAACCTTGAATTCCTATACTCAGCAGCATGAATTTTGTACTGTAGGTGAAGGAAATCCACTAAAGGATTTTAAACAAAGATGGGAACTTAAAAATGAGGCGGGGGGGAAGTTTTATATTAAAAAAAAACTAACTCAATAAATGGTGAAATGATCAACATGCAAAAAATTTAACCTTGGCCCATACTTCACACTTCATACCAAAATTAAGTGAAAATGGCCCATAGACCATTATATGTCAAGTGTTAAACTATAAAACTTCTGGAGGACAGTAGAAGAGAAAATCCTTGTGACCTTGGGTTAGGTAAAGAGTTCTTACCGTGTTTCCCCGAAAATAAGACCTAGCCGGACCATCAGCTCTAACGCATCTTTTGGAGCAAAAATTAATATAAGACCCGGTATCATATCATATCATATCATATCATATCATATCATATCATATCATATCAAAGACCCAGTCTTATATTATAGTAAAATAAGACCGAGTCTTAAATTAATTTTTGCTCTAAAAGACGCATTAGAGTTGATCGTCTGGCTAGGTCTTATTTTCGGGAAAACACGGTAGATACCACACCAAGAAGCACAATCCATAAAATAAAAATATCTACAAACCACATTTCTGACAAAGGATTGCATCCAGAAAATATATATTTTTAAAAAAACTTTTAAAACTTAACATTGAGGGGGAAAAATTTTTAAAAATGGACAAAAATCTGAAGACATAAAAATTGTTACAGACAAGATCTACTATGAATGATAAAATTAGTGGGGAAAAGTTTGAGGAGAAACACGATATTTGCAAAGTCTAAATTATGTCCCCCAAATATACATTAGTTACAAAAGGGGAAATATAACTTTATAATGGAATAATCTAGACGACAGCACCTTAACCCAGTGATCCATGTTAACATCCCCAGGAAGAAGGCATGGGGATATCATGTTCCCCCTGATACAATGCACAGAGAAGGGTACATTACTTTTGTGATATTCCTGCTAAAAATGCATCACTACAAATCAAATCATGAAAACACAACAGACACACCCAAAATGAGGGATATTCTACAAAATGACTGACTAGTGTTCTTGAAAAGTGTCCAGGTCATGAAAGACAAAGAAAGACTAAAGAAGTTTCACAGATTGGAAGATACTAAGGAGATGTGATAACTAAATGCAATGTGGAATCCTGGATGGGATCGTGAAACAGAAAAAGGACATTAGTGAAAAAGTTGATAAAATCTGAATGAAAGTCTGTGGCTTAGTAAATTAAAGGGGGGAAAAAAGGAAACACTTGTAATAACACAGACAAAATTTGGATGCAGTTGCTCAAGATAAAGTTTACCCTAACAAATAAACAATATTAAGAATGAAAAGGAAGCATAACCATAAATCCAGAAAAGGTTTGAAAAATGGAGGGAATACTATGAGATACTTTATTTCAGATATGAAAATTGACATGAAATAGACACACTTATAGAAAAATAAAGGTTACCAAAATTTACCAAAGAAATTGAGTATTGCTGTATCTAGTAAAACAATTAACAAACAATTAATAACCTTCCTATCCAGAAGCCTTCACTGATAAGTCCTCCAAACATTTATGGGGAAATAATACAAACTCTTTTGGAAAATATAAAATAGGAGACTAGTCCCCAACTCATTTTGTGAGGCCAATATAAATCTGACATCAACATCTAACAAGGACGGCAGAAGATAGGAAAACTATAAGCCAAGATCTCTTTTCTAAAATAAACACAAAAAATCCTAAACAAAAGATTCACAATTAAAAAAAAAAAAAGATATACATCATGTCGTGGTGTCATATACTTCAGGAAGGCAAGATTGGTTTAAATTCAAAAATCGATGTTGATTAGAAAGCAGTCAGTAACCACAAGATTGCCACGGGGTTATGAAAGTTAATTTGGGGAATGTAATCAATAATGTTGTAAAGATTCTGTAGGGTATCCGATGGACACTTGTCTCATTAGGGAGACCACCTCAGGGATGATGTAGATGCCTGATCACTGCACTGTACACCTGAAGCTGAAGCTGAACAATAATGAATGTCAACTACAAGTTTATATATATATATATATATATATATATATATATATATATATGTATATATATATATACATATATATATATATATATTTACAAGAAGCGGAGTACAGCATTAGGA
Organism: Rhinolophus ferrumequinum; assembly: GCF_004115265.2. Taxonomy (NCBI): domain Eukaryota; kingdom Metazoa; phylum Chordata; class Mammalia; order Chiroptera; family Rhinolophidae; genus Rhinolophus; species Rhinolophus ferrumequinum. Next base: position 20,275,270 of record NC_046284.1, on the reverse strand, counting down.
ATAGAGACAGTGGAAATGTAATGGCTCTGTGCGATGTCAGAGGGGTAGTGGATGGGGGGCGGGGGGTTGACACAGTGTGAGGGATATAAATGATAAACGTCTAACTATTACTTTGTTTTGTGCACCTGACACTAATAAAAAAAAATCCATAAGCATCTAAAACTTCATAATTCTGTGGCTAAAACTTTATTCCAGTGCTTCTACCTTATGAATACAGCGTGTAACTCAATGACTGGTAGTTCAATTTAAAATAAATTTTTTTCATTGTTGCTTTAAAAAAAAAATCAATGTTAACCATATTTTTTTTTTTAAAAAAAAAGAAAAATTGCATGATTTTTTTGGGGGGGATGGGTCTAAGTTCAACACCTATCTACTCATGATTAAAAGTTATCAGCAAAAAAGTTATGGAGGGGTGGCCAGATGGCTCAGTTGGTTAGAGTGCCAGCTCTCAACAACAAGGTTGCCAGTTCAATTCCCACATGGGATGGTGGGCTACACCCCCTGCAACTGAAGACTGAAAATGGAGACTGGACTTGGAGCTGAGCTGCGCCCTCCACAACTAAATTGAAGGACAACGACTTGGAGCTGATGCGCCCTGGAGAAACACACTGTTCCCCAATATTCCCCAATAAAATTAAAACAAAAAAAAAAAACCAAAGCTATTAGCAACTTAGAATAGAAGGCAATTTTTTTAACCTAATAGAGAGCATCTATCCAAAAAATTCCGATAGCAAACTTCATAATTAATGATGATATATCAAATAATTTCTCCCTGAGTTTGTAAACAAGACAAGGATGTCCACTATGTATCAAAAATGTGTGGAGGTCCCACCAGAAAAATAAAATAGGTATAAAGTTTGGAAAGGAAGAATTGTCTTTATTCACAATCTACATTTTTATACATAGAATATCCAAAAGTATATAAAACTGTAGTCACACAGCAGCCTAGCCAACTGTCCCCCCGTGTCTTTCCTTAAGGAAAGAAGAGTCTGTAAGACTGTGCCTTCTGGGACTCTGTTCCATCCTTGTGTTTACACCTTATGTCTCTCTGTCTGGTCCCCAAAAGATGGTTTGCAGCCAAAGACGGGTAAGATATCTCACGGGAGATACAACCTAAGCCAGGCGGAACCGAGTGGGGACTTAGAGAAATATGAAAAGGGGCCTTGCCTCCCCTTCCCCCTGCCTGGGAAAGTCTGTTGCCGGCTCTGGCTTTTCCCTTGCACCTGTTTGTGAGAGAAATCATGAAGACAATAAAGATCAGTTCTCTCCACTTATCTCAACGGAGCTGTTACAATATGAGAGACTTGACCCTGAAAAGATACATACCTTAGGTTAGACATCATGGGACCTTGTGCTTCAGCTGTTCATAGACAAAGGGTGATTGGAATAAACATTTTTCTACTATGATGTATGAGTCTCACAGACTGTGTAAGAAACAATGTTACTTTCTTATATTTGTATAACTATCAATAAAAACCTTCAGTCAGCCTTATTCTGCACTCCAGTCCTCTGAGACTGAGAGATCCCTGGCCTTCTGAGAGATTTAACTGCGTTAAGTCTGTTTGTTTCTTTCTTAAAAACTTAACCCAAACCGCCCCTTCTCGCACCCTCACTGCCCTTGTTGCGCTGGACGCGACATAAAATGATTAGCGTTCATAAGTGAATGTAGCCAAGTTACTTGGTATAGGGGCAATAATAAAAAAGAAAAAACACTTGTATTTCTGTATAATAACAAAAACAATTAGAAAAAGATATTTTAAATGCAATTGAAAACAGTATCAAAAACATCAAATACTGAGGAATAAATGTAATGCAAGACATGCTAGAGCACTACATGTAACACTATAAAACATTACTGAGATAAATTAAAGACCTCAGTAAATGGAAAGAAATGCTTTTGGCATGGATTGAAAATCTCTTAAGTCATTATTGTCATTTCTCCCCAGAATGATTATAGCAATCATATTTAAATTCCACCATGTTAATTTTGGGGAAAGATTCAGGCTGATAATAAAAAGAAAATGGATATCAAAAGTCTTGGAATAGCCAAGACAAACTCTAAGGAAAAAAAAACCACGTTGGAAGACACACACTATAAGATATGAGACTTACTATAAAGGTATAATAATGAAACATATGTGCATTGGAGCAAGGGTAGGCAAATTCACCAATAGAAGAGGACAGAGAGTCTAGAAACCAATCTGGAAATAAATATACAATTGCTAGATTTATGACAATGGGGCTTGCAAATCACTGTAGAAATGATAGTCCTTTTAATAAGTCTACTTGATAACTACAGGGGCAAAATAAACCTTAACTCTTACCTCAATCCATTCTATTAAAAAGTTATTTGAGATGAATAGGAGATCTAGAAGAAAACTTAGGGTATTATCTTCATGGCTTTTGGGTAGGCAAATATTTTTAAAAGAGAAAAAGCACTAAGCATAAAGAATAAATTAATTAATGAGACTTCATTAAATTAAGTTTTCCATTCATCAAAAAACATTACTTCACTGAGAGAGTGAAAAAGCAAAACAGATCTATAGAAAATATTCAAAATTATATATTTAAATATATGTATAGGTATCAAAAAATGAATGGAACCCAGAATAAATGTCAAACTACAAGCCAATTTTAAAAATAGAAATATCTCAATAAAATATGGGTAAAAGACCTGAAAAATCACTTCACAAAAGACATATATGAATGGTAAATCAACCTCATTAATCAGCAGACATGAAAGTTTAGACATAATGAGAGATCACTGCATACTCACCAGAGTGGCTGAAATTACAGACTGACTATATAGTAAGTGTTTGTGAGTATATGGTACTGGAACTCTCATGCATTGCTGGACCCAGATTCCTATAGTTGAAAGGTTAGAAAGAACTCCCTCAAGGCTAAGATATAGAAATCTAGGAAAAGTATCCCCTTCCAGGGCTGAGACAGTGTATCTAAGGAGAATCCACCCCCTAAGGCGAGAGAGAGCCCCAAAGAAGAGTCCCCAGCCCTGAACCGAAATAGAGGACCTAAGGAAGAGTAGCCACCTCTACACAAGGGAGATGAAGTGCCCAAGGAAACATCTTCAACTAGGGTTGAGAAAGAGCCCCCAAGACAGAATCCCCCTCCAGTGCAGAGATTGAACTTCCAAGGAATACTCTCAGCCACCTCAGATCTCAGCGAGAACCCTGAGGAAAAGCCCTAACCCCCAGTGCTGAGAAAGAACCTGGGTAAAGTTACCTCACCCACAGCTGAGGGAGAGCTCCCAAGGGAAAATTTCACACCTCAGTCTTAGAGAATCCAAGGAAAAGCACCCCCTCAGGACTGTGACAGAGTACCAAATGATAAGTCTCCTCAGGACTGGGATGGCGCACGCACTAAATCCCCACCAGGGACGAGCAGAGCACAAGATAAACCTGCCCCTATCATAGCTGAGATAGAGTGCCCAGGGAAAAGGGTCCCTCTAGTGCTGAGCTAGGCACCAAGGAGAGTCTCTCACAGGCTAAGAGAACCCCCAAGGCTGAGGTTATGCACCCAGGGAAGAGCCACAACCCCAAGGCAGATACAGAGTACCCAAAGAAAAGTTCCCCTCACAGGGCTTAAATAGAGAGCCAAGAAACACTCCCACCACTGCAGCTGAGACAAGCACCCAAGAAAGAGTCCTGTCACCAACACTGAGAAAGTTACACAAGGAAAAGATCCTCTCAGAACTGAGATAGAACGACAAAGAGAGCCCCCTCTCCCAACATGGCTGAAATAAGGTGCCCTAGGAAAATGCCAAGATCAGCACCCAAGAAGTGTCTCCAAAGAGCTGAGGTATATCACCCAGGAATAGTACCACACCCTAGACTGAGAACACTCAAGGGAGAGACATCCTCCTGGGGCAGAGATATGGCACCCAGGGCAAACAATCCACCCTCCAAGTGTTAAAATCTGGACCTTGTTAGAGGAACCTGGAAGCAACTCAGAAAATAGCAGTAAAGTTGTGATGCTTCACAGGTGCCTCTAGATATTGTACCCAATGGGAGTTGCTGGAAATATTTCCTCTAGGGTGTCTAGGAATTGATGTACATGAGGACGTGTCTCATCAGAAGCAGTCTAACATATATCACTGCCTAAGAGGGAAGCTGCTGGCCATGAAGTGCTGTTGGCCCCATGGCCCTGCACAAGCTGGGTCCTGGAGAACTCATGTGAGGTGCAGACCCTGGTGCCCAGAGGAGCCGGCTGTGCCAGCAACCCAAAACCAAGAAGCAAAACTTCCCCCTTGTAGTGTCTCTGTGGCTCCCTGCAGACAATCTTTTGTGTCAACTTACACAAGAAAAAAAATTAAAGGAACCCTAACCATTTTCACAGAGCAGGCTAGAAGAGTGATTTTGGAGCTGAGAAGGAATAAATTTAAAAAACTGGCACACTATATTAATAGAAAAGGAAGATTATATGATTATCGCAATTGATACAGATAACTCGTGCAATAAAATGGAACAAATATTCATAAGGAAAAATGTAAAGCATTTGTTAGGAAGGTTATCTACAGGAAATCTGCAAGGCACCATTATTTGTAGTAGTGAAAAATTGGAAGCATTCTTCGCAAAATCAAAACAGTGTAATATTCCCCCTTTCATCATTTCTATTCAGCACTACACTACAGGAATTTCTGCCTTGCACCTTAAAATAGTCAATAGGCTTTTCATACAACAAGCTCTCAGACTGTTGAATTATGGACAATTCATGAGAATGGTGCTTTTCAGGGAGTTGCCAGGCACGTTAAACAGTAACAATTCTCTCAGAATGAAGCTTTTGGGAAACTCCAAACCTATTTCTCCCCTCTTTAATGGTTAATAGGTTGCTGCTTTTCAGAGCAACTGTAGTTGTGAGTCTCAATTTTCAAGGCTACCATGGAGCAGAAGAGAGAAGGATGAGAAGAGAGCGATTTAAAACACCACGAAGCTTCCTGTTATTGTGATTTAGCCATTTTTCTTGAATAAATTCTGTTCAGAATTTTTGCAACACTTTGATTAATTCCAGAGTTCTGGAAACATTTCTTTTGACAACATTTGCCAGTGTTCTCATTGCTTTTTTGCAGTAGTGCATTTTCAGAAGTCCCTACTCCATCAATCCAAAAGTGCCTCTTCTCTTATGCTACATTTTAATCTAACTATAAATCCCCAAAATTAGGCTGTGTATTATTTACAGAGCTTCTCTTTTTCTTCTGTGTAAAGACTAATATGTGGTGCCTATATATTGTGCACAACCATCAATGAGCAGAATTTGGTTCTTCAGTCTACTGGTTACAGCGAACTTCACGTAAGGATATGGTGTGGAATCAGAGATTATGTATATTAGTTTTTATTGCTGTATAAGAAATTATCTCAAGCTTAGTGGTTTAAAACTCCACATCTATGTTATTTTTTTGTCTCAGAATTTTGCAGCTCAGAAGTCTGGACATGCTTGACTTGGTTCTCTGCTTTGAGTCTTAAAAGGCTGAAATCAAGGTTTTGACCAAGCTGTATTCTTACCTGGAAAATCTTGTGTGGAATTTTCTTTGAAATTCTTTCAGAATGTTGGCAGAATTCAGTTCCTTGCCATGTAGCACTGAAGTCCTTGATTGTTTGTTAGCTGTTTGCTGAGGATCATTCTCAACTCATAGAGGCTGCTATTAGGTCCTTTTAATGTTGCCCTTTTCATCTTCAAGCTAGCAATAGCACATCTCAGTTCTTACTCAGTTTCATATTCCCTTGTCCTTTTATGCTAACAGCTAAAGAAATGTTGTTTTTGAAGGGTTTGTGAAACTGGGTTAAGCCCACCCAAATAATCCCATACATTAAGGTCAACTGATTATTAACTTTAATTACATCTACGAAATCACTTTTATCATGTTATGTAATATAACCAAGTGACGAAGGTCACAGAGGGACCATCTTAGAATACTGTCAAGCATAGATGGAGAAGGTTATGTAGCAGAAGCAGAATCCATGAGCATTTGGGCCACATCTTCATGGAACTCACTTTTGACTTCAGTACCTGCTTTAGTCTGATCTCAAACATACATTCTGTCTGATAACGGGTGCTTCTGTGCATACTGAATACTATGACTTAGTAGGTCAGACAACTCCCAAGTCAGATTCCGCACCTGAGGTGGTGTGGGAACTTGATGTCCCATGATCAAGCATTCAGTGTCTACTAAGGCCCAGCAGCAAGTCAAATTGTTTCTTTAAAGTACCAGAATGACATTTGTAACTCTAAGATATTAGTGCTTCTGCAGAGCTTAGGTCCCGTGGTCATATTGAGAAACTGATCCTTTCCACAATGCACCAGTACCCTAAAACAATGGATACAGTTCTTCTTGGGTATGACTGGGAGAAAGATAAACAGTATAAACTTTTGCTCTGCCACAGGGTCTTTCCTCAAGAGGCTTCTCCTTCATTCATGAGATTTTGGATCTGTGGTCTAGGTCAAGTCTGGGATTTGATTGATTCAAGGCCCCTTGATCATATGGGGAGTAAGGACGAACATGTTTGGAGTGCAGTGGATTGCGTAGAGCACCTCTTAGTACTCCTATGTCCAGTGATTAGAGTCAATGAAAACTAGAACAACCTAATTCATTCAGGACTGTTAATGGCCATGAACCACAGGAACGAAACTTTGGATCACCCCATCAGGAAAACTGCTATCTCCAGGGAAGGTGTTTGCTGAGGACAAAGAGAATATGGAATGGGTAATAGAAGAAATGACCATATGACCATTTGCAGAAATAAGGACTGCAATATTTATATCACTTTCTTATTTTGATGTGAATATGTTTACATTCATATTGACCAAATATCTTTGATTTTACCCCCTCTCATACCCTTATCTGGTAACCAAGATGTGTTAATTAAGTTAACTTTATCTTTCAGTACTTAAGATACAGGGTATTAACACGGTGTGAATCAGGCTGCAGCAGAAGAAGAACTAAAGATAAAAATTGGACTTTGTATCTTCTTTTGGAAAAGAGTCAACATGTTATCAGTTGTAAGCAGGGACATTTGTATCATGGTAGGCAGAAGTGTGAGTTTGTTATATTCTCTACTTAGAGACTAAGAATCATTTAAAGAGATATGCATGTAGCAAATTGACAAGAGGTACTCCTTGTAAGTGTCAAACTGGCTAGGTAAATTGCATTACCCACAATTCCCTTTCTGGTATACATCTGATTAGAGTGTGCCACAGGAAGAGTCCCTGAAGACTGGGGATAGTGGTTGAAGGCAAGCAGCAGCCATTTTATAGATACCAAACATTGCTGCTGATCTGCTGGTTCACCTTTATCTTCTGGGTTAGGTGTGTCTGTTTAGCTCCATGCAAAGAGCCCTCCCTGGCTTCTGCAGGATACCCTCATCACCCAGGTCAGAGGCAACAAAAACAAACACATATCTCAATCTGTCCTTATCGAGTTCTAGATCATGTTTGTGGGATCCACCCTGTTTGTAACAACCCTCCCACCCTCTGTTGAGGTGACAACAGCCTTATAGAGACTGCCTAACCACCTTCCACAATTTTCTTAGTCCAATTTCCCTTAACAAATTTATCATCTATCTATCTATCTATCTATCTATCTATCTATCTATCTATCTATGTATCTATCTATCAATCTATCTATCTCCTAGTTTTATTAAGCCTCATTATACCACCTGCTAATAGAGTTGTGTAGTTTTCCTCTGTGCTAATAGCTTGTACATGGGGCTTATTTGAATTTCATATGCAAAATTTCCTTGCTGTTAAGTTCTATATTTTTGAACCAACATGAACAAATATCATTGTTGATACTGAGTGATGTTCAGATTTAAGTCCTTACATTCTCATCTTAAATTATTTTTTAAAAGAAAATGGTACAGCGTTTTTGTTTTTGTTTTTTGTAAGGAATAATAAAGCATAAGAAAGTCACAACTAGAGAGTTCTCCACCATTGATGAACTTGTGATAATATAAAAATTTATGCATGCAATATCATCATCTTTTTGTACACTAAATATTTGCAAATTAATAAAAACATAATTATATGACTAAACATAAACCTCTTTATAAACATTTTTAAAAGCTTCACAATACTGTTTTCCTTAAAGTGGATCCAATGTCAATGTGCTCATGATCTTACCTTCCAGACTGCCTGACCTGCTCTAGCATTTTACTTCCACACTATATATGCAAAATCCACCACAGTACTCCTATTCATGTTTGAATAACCAGTAGATTGGAATATTAAAGGAGCATACTTAGAATCCTGCCTGCAACAGAGGCCAAATGTGGACAGCTGTAGCACTGCAGTCCCCCTCTGGGACAGCCCTATAGGAAAATTGTTACAGGAAATCCTCCCAGAGGGCAGAAAGTTGAGCTGGGTGTGTGACTGAAAGGAGAGATGGCCAGAGGCATGAGTCTTTACTGATGCATACTTTGTGTCCAGTTGATTGGCTGAATGGTCAGAAACTTTGAAGCAACACCACTGAAAATCTGTGACAAAGAAATATGAGGCAGGGGTATGTGGTTAGACTTGTCCAAATGAGCATAGAATGTGAAGACATTTGGGTCTCCTGAGAGTGATCAGGAAAGGGTGATTCAAGCAGAACAGAATTTTAATAATCTGGTGGACAATGTACCCATTATCTAGATATCACTCAGCCTCATCCCCTGCACTTGTGCCATGACTCAATGAGCTCAAGAACAAAGCACCCAAGGTGGCAGGGATGGAAGTTATGTTCTTCAACATGGCCTTCCACTTACCAAGGTCAATCTCACTACAGCTATTGCTGACTCTGCAATCTGGCAGCAGCACAGACAAACACTGAACTCCCAGCATGACACCAGTCTGCAGAGCAATCAACAAGCTACAGAAGGCAGGGAGATCATGTTGGACCAATTCCAGCTGAAGTGCATGGTCCTTATCAGAGAACATGATCATAACAATGTGTTTCTCCACATCAAACGCAGTCTGAAATCTTGTATCTTGCACCATTATGTTTTACCATGTTCCCGCAAATAAGACTGGGTCTTATATTAATGTTTGCTCCAAAAGACGCATTAGGGCTTATGTTCAGGGGATGTCATCTTGAAAAAGCATGCTAGGGCTTATTTTCCGGTTAGGTCTTATTTTCGGGGAAACATGGTAGGATCTAGAATAATCTCCCTTTATCTAAGTTATTACTCCAGGCTCAGATCACTAAGCCTAAAACAACTCTCATGCCTTTCAAACCAGGATCAAGAGTGGGCTGACCTTCCTTATACAATACCAACTCAAAAAAACCATCCCTATTTTGCATTTGGAAGAACCTCGGCACTGTGGTGGTGGTCTCTTATCATCCAGAGAACCTTATCATCTTTGAGAATTTAACTGTGTACTGACTCTTCTCACAGAAAAATACCCTTATACACAACACTTGGTACACAATTTCACGGGGGTATCCTGGCTTAGATATGCTCATTTTAGTGGACAGATGAGGCCACTTAAAATTAACCACAGAACAGAGTAAGTGAAAACATTTTAAGCAAACACAAAGTATTCTGGGTACTATCAGGTTCATTATTTTCCTGCAAATGAAGGATTCTCTACTGGACTCATAAAAGATACTACAGAACAGTGTTTGGGTGTGCAGTCTCCAGAATTTGACAGACTTAGTTTTACTTCTGACTAAGCTAGGCAAACTATCTAAATTCCTATTCTCAGTTTTCATGTCCATAACATGGACATAAAAACAGCATCTACTTCCAGTGGCTGTTTTGAGGACTAAGACATAACCATGGGAAGTAGACTGTGTGTGCTAATTAAACCTCACTTCTCTAATACATGTAAACTTGTGCCTGAGTAGAAATAGGGATTCAGTAAAAAATGGCACTCTGTGTATTAAAGTACTACCAAATAACCAACTCATTATGTGCAATAAACCTCCTTGTGTAATTCAGACTTGAGATTTTATTAATCAACCAAAGTCATTCACAAAAACTTACCTGTTATCAGTGGACTGGATCTTCCTGTAGTTAACTGGTCTAAAAGACCACTGTATGGAATATAATAAGCATTTCTACATGTCTGAGGATTTAAATTCTGCTTTAAATAAAGCAAATGATTTCAGTCACTCCTAATGTTTTTAATTTATATACTTAATAAGTAACCCTCTTAACATCTTAGTGAAGGACTCTATATTTAATACAATCGACTACAGTAGAATTTTCCCAGTAGAATATTTGCCTTCACTGGCCTTGTTCTGAATTTTAATACACCCACAGAGCATTAAAGCCACTGGGAATATCCTTTCTCAAGTAAGTCACTTAAAACATCAAATCCTGAGATTTATGCCCGTAGCAGCCTTGCAGCCCCACTGCTTGTAATCTAGATGCATTTCTCTGGCAGCCATGGAGATGAGCTGCTAGGATCTCCCTCCAGGAAGCAATGGCTGATCCTGTGAGGAGTGCAGTTAGCTGAGCCTCCAGCTTCAGTGCCTCAGGGATCTGCTGCAGCATTTGAGCTGAGACCAGGCTCTTCCCAGGCTGCCCCCAGCCAGTGGCTGAGAATGGTGGGGGGGTGTTAGGGCCTGGAGTTTCTGCCCACGTGGACCTCCTCCACGGGAAATCTTGGTGCCAGAGGTCCCTGTTGGGCTGCCAAGACTCTCTCCCAGCTACACAATGCTTGAGGCTCTTCATACCCACTCCTCCTTCCTTGCTCCCTCCTCTCACAGGTGCTGGATCAGCACTGTGGCCTGAAGGCTCTCCCAGCTTACTCCTGTTCCCCTCCCCTTTATCTTTCAGAGACATTACCCCCTAAACATATCTTGTACATTTAATTCCATATTCGTGTCTGCTGCCAGGACACCTGGTCCATCTGATACAATTCCTAAACAAATTAATTAGTATTAGTAAATTCAAAATAGGATGGTTACTATTACTACCATAAAGCAATATGAAAGACATAAATGTATCAGACAATCTCAAGAAAATACCAACTATTCATGTCATAATTTATCTTGCAAATTTACCATTAACTGAGGGACCATGTTTCTCTGTTTCAGGGATTAAACTCATATCTTTAGTCCTAGATGTAGAATATTTCCACTTACACTGATAAAATAAGGATTGAGTATGTTGCATATCTATTTCATTTCTAGGGACTCCATGATCAACTACCAATGCCAAAGGTCTCTGGGAGTCACACTACTCTGATTCTCATCCTGACTCTGCTATTCATTGTGAGAACCATGCCTGCTTTTTATTTGGCTGATAAGTGCTGCCACTTGGTCCTGATTTCCCAAATTTCCAATCATGTCCATTGTGTTTATGGATGTTGGACATTTCTGTAGTAATTTCTGATCAACAGACATGAGCTACCACAGAGCTGTTCAAAGATGTTGGGGCTCCCATTATAAATTAATTTGTTATAGTCTTGGTGAATGTTGTGTCCTCTGAACCACCCAGAGGTGGATGAGCAGGTCTCACATGAAAAATCCACTCTAACATAATCTCCCAAAGCCTTTGGATACCTCTCACTACAGTACACCAAGGAAGTTTTTGCATTTCTCCTTAGAGTAGGCCACAGTTGGTACTTATTTCAGTCAACCAACAAAGCATATTACTGGAGCCAGCCAGAAAAGCAAAAGTTTCATCTTAATAAGCCCACATTAAGAAATTTGGTATGATCAAACTTTATGCTTCTTCCACCTTCGTACTCCATCACTAAGAGCAATTCCCAGACAAATACCCCAGGTTTCTGGCTATATGTGTTGGGGGAAAAAGCATGTAGTTCTGTTATATCACAGTTCCCAATGGGTGGCAGTGTGTACCTCACTCTTTGGGCTCGCGGGGACTTGAGTCTAGTTATAGTTCTAGAAGCACAGAGGGGTGGAAGGTGCAGCTCCCGAGGACAATCTACAGTGCCCTGAAAGGCAAATAGCTCAGATGAACCATTTCAGGTTCTTCAGAAAAAGAAGAAATTAAGAGAGTGGGAGGATGCTTATGGGCAGAGAAAACTCACAGAATTTATGCGGTCAAGGTAAGCAGCTTCATCAGAGCCAATTATGAATTTCAAGATTCTGTTCCTTCCTAATCAGTGCCCTACTATTAACAGAAGACACCCTGTGAATGTGGGATTCAATGTGTTGTAATTTAGTGTTATGGACTGAATGTTTGTATCCACTCAAAATTCATATGTTGAAATCTTAACCCCCAATGTGATGGTATTAGGAGATTGAGGGCCTTTGGGAGATGATGAGGTCATAAGAATGGAGTCCTCATCACTGGATTGCTAGGTGAGGAAACCAAGAAGACAGCCCTCATCAGAACCCTATTTGCTGGTATCCTGATCGTGGACTTCCCCACCGCCAGAACTGTGAGAAATAAATGTGTGTTGTTTAAGCCATACTGTCTCTGGTATTCTGTTATAGCAACCAAATTTAGACATCCAGCCCCTCACAGGATTATACTTTGGATTTGGTTTTCCCAAATCTCAGCATTACAGGAGCTAATGATTTATTTGAAGGCAATTAGAGAATACTGCAGGTCCTTTTCTGGCCCTTGACCTGAGAATGTGAGAACTTGAACCCATCATTTTTCCCCCCTAATTCTCAAACACATATAAGAAGCAACTAACTAACTCTTTTATACTTATCATTGTGACTAAAATGTTCTAAGGTAGCAAATACTTGGTGACTCAGAGCCTGGTTTTTCTATAGGCACGTGATAACAGAGAGATAAAATTTATGAATTAAATAACTCCATTTGCCACTTCCTGCCACACACTACAAAAAGTCTCTTTAACACTGGAAAAAGGGGCACTAATGCCTTTAAATCTAATGGGATTCTAAAAAGATATTCCAGAAAACCCAGAACCAATCCAGTATTAGCCACACTTCAGAGAAAGCAGAACCAGTCAAGGGTATATACACATATAGGAGGTATGATAAAAAAATACAGTGAATGTTTAAATTAAAAAATTATTACAGTAAAAAACACATTGCCATTAAACCCCTTCTAAATACTCCCCTCACTTCGAGCACACTTATCCCGTCATGCTTGCCACTTTCTGAAGCAGTTCTGGAAGTCCTCTTTCGTGAGTGTCTTCAGCTGTGATATCATGGCTTCCTCAATGTCCTGAATTGATTCAAAACGTTTACCCTTCATGGTCATTTTGACTTTGGAAATGAGCTAGAAGTCCCATGGTGCCAGACCGGGTGAATAAGGTGGATGAGGACACAACATAACGTTTTCATTTGACAAAAATTGCCATGTACCAGAAGCGATGTGTGACACAGAGCATTGTCATGATGGAGGATGATTTATTGCACACTTTAAAACACACCTTCTCAGAGTATGCAAGATGCCAAATGGGTACTGGACTTACCAGGGGGATCACTTTATAGATTATGCAGATGCCTGACCACTGCACTGTACACCTGAAGCTGAAGTAGAGTAGTACTGAATGTCAACAATAATTAAATATGTATATATTTATATATAATATTATATGTATATATAATGTATATATATGCACATATATAATATTGTATGTATATATATACACACAAATAGGTATTTGTAATGAAATCAAACTATTCCTTTAACCCTGCAGCGCTGTGGATTGCAAGAAAATACAAAGGAAATGACTTGCTTACTTCCTCTCTTCAGGAAGCCATAGCCTTCAGAAGAAATTAAAAGTGTGACTTCTTTTTTAAAGATTTTATTGGGGACGGGGAACAGGACTTTTATTGGGGAACAGTGTGTACTTCCAGGACTTTTTTCCAAGTCAAGTTGTTGTCCTTTCAATCTTAGTTGTGGAGGGGCACGTGCCGTTCAGCTTCAAGTTGTTGTCCTTTCAGTCTTAGCTGTGGAGGGCACAGCTCAGTTCCAGGTCCAGTTGCCGTTGCTAGTTGCAGGGGGCGCAGCCCGCCGTCCCTTGCGGGAGTGAACCGGCAACCTTGTGGTTCAGAGCCCACTGGCCCATGTGGGAATCGAACCGGCAGCCTTCGGAGTTAGGAGGGCGGAGCTCCAACCTCCTGAGCCACTGGGCCGGCCCCAAAATGTAACTTTTTATACATACATATGTGTAGTCATGGGATGTAAAGTATAGCATAAGGAATATAGTCAAGGGTATTGTAACAGCTTTATAGGATGTCAGAGGGATAGTAGACTTGGGGGGGTTATCACTTGGTGAGGGGTGTAAATGTATAATCATTATGTTGTTTTATATACCTAAAACTAATATTAAAAAAACAACAACACACCTCTCAACCGTAGCACACACCCTACTGACTACACCAAACAAGCTGAAACTTGTCACACACTGTTAGTAAGGTTCGATGTGCCACTTCCCATATTGAAGATCCCTGCCTTTCTGTTGGATGGCACTCGGCAGCATTTACCGTATTTTTTTATCACACCTAGTATATGTGTATTTGTATATATATGAGTATATATATATATATATACACACACACACACACATCTGTGTGTACATATAACACATATATGTTTATATGTAATATATACTTTTTAAAATATATAAATTAAAAATATATGAAATATATATAATAAAGGGAATTGTTACATGGAATTGGCCTTATAAATTATTTGGAAGTAGGTACAATGTCTCTGTCTGTAAGGCTGTTGTTTCTCGTAGAATGCTGAAGAAGGGCAAACATTCAGGAAGGGAAGATCATAAGCAGGCGGGCTCCTGCAAGCACCAGCAGAAACTCCATGGGGACTGACTGAAGCCCAGAGCTGTTCTTGCCTCTGACCTTGGAGACAAAGGGTACCTTGCAGAAGCAGAGATCCTTCGGAACAGAATCGAGCACACATTCCTGGCCCTGAAGTCAGAGAGGCTGAAGGCAGATACGAGGAATGTAGAACAACTGCAGGCCTATGTGCTGCTTCACAGCAATCAGGTGAATCAGCAGACTAGCATCGGGTGTGAGCCACGTAATGGTCAGTGCTTCCCTCTGCCCCTGAACATCTCCCAGAATCTCCCTTGTCGCTTCTATTCAGAAACATACAAGAATAAGGACTGTGGAAATTGTAGCTCAGCCTAGCCACATTGTCACATGACAAAGGCATCAAATGGCCATTGTATGAAAGCAGAGCGGTGGAATTCATGCAGCAGAGAAGAAATTCCAGAGCGGGCAGTTAAATAGGCACATGCCAGGGGGAGTGTATTCACCAAGCTCATTGGGAACATACCCGTTCTATGACTGGGTGGAAGTGGCCACGGTGGGGATTTGAGGAAGGTGAGCCGTTAATGCAGATAACAGTTATGTTTAACCTTCCCATTGTTAGTTTATCAACTAGAACTAGGTGAGGCCTTGTAGAAGATTTGATTTTACATTTCTTAACATAAACTGACAAGATTATCTGCATTGTTACATGAGCTGTCAAGAATGGTAGTTCAGTTTCCTAGATTTTAGGGTTAAAAATAGACCCTTTTACTGATACTGTTGATTTTACTGTTGATTGCAGGAAGGTTTTTGCATAGTGTTTTCATAGGTGTTTTCAAGATGAAAAATGGGCTGTGAGGTTCCTAAACAAACACTCTACTCGTATTACTTCTGTAGCAACTTTTAATTTATCAGAGCAGTTGGTGAAAACTCCCTTTCTGGGCTCACCAAACCATATTTTGTACTAGAGGAATATAGTGGAGGCACAAAATTAGTGTGCTTAAAGAAATACAGCCCCCAGTGAGCAGGGGGGCATTTACTTCAAATGTGTGGTGCTCCTGGAACTGGGCAAGAAGCAGCACTGTGCGCTCCGCAGTCTGGAGACTTGGTTTCCGGTCTCTGCTCTGGCACTGGCTGCCTATGACTTTAAATGGTTCCTTCCCTTCTTGGGGCCTCATTTGTGTCTCTTTAAAATAACAATCCCAGAATAGATGATGTCATAAAATCCTTGTGGTCTGAACATTCTTGTCTGGGGAGATGGCTTTCCCTGGCCACAGCTGTGGTGTGACTCTATACCTTTATTCTAAAATCTGAAAATGACTTAGTTGGAAAACAAATCAGTTTCTATGAGGAATTTAAGGTAATTCACAGACACTCATTATAATGTTTCCTTCATTCAACAAATGTTTGTTGAGGGATTTCTATTGCTGGGTACTCTGGTAGACACTGGGGGAGACAGTAGTGAAGAAGATCAGATGGTCTGGTACCTCATGCATCTTACACTTCAGGACGTCAGTAACTTAGGAGTGCATTTGGCTGCACTGTCAGAAAACCTTGCCGAGCACAGGGATGGCTCAGGGTCTCACACAATCAGAAGTTCACAGGGGCAGGCAAAGCAGGGCCAGGACTAGGCTGAGACAAGTGAGGCAGTTACCCCAGGTGCAAAATTTTGGGGGCTGCCAAAGCACTTGGTAATCAAGATAAATAATAGTTTACTGTCATTTAAAATATATATATATATATAAATTAATGCAAAATTTCCATGATGAACACAATATCAACACTTTAAGTAAAGACAGGATTCAATCTTGCATTTGCATAACCCTGGGAATCATGCACTTGGAAAGGGCAGTGGGTGCCACAGACCAATGCTGAAAAAAATGTCTTACTTTCAATTTCTTCTGAAGGCTATGGCTTCCTAAAGAGAGGAGTTGGCAAGTCATTTCCTTTGTATGTTCCTACAATCCACAGCACCACAGGGTTAAAGGAATTGTTCTCTTTTTTCAATTCTTTGCCCATTTTTTAATCAGGTTGTTTCTGTTGTTGCTGTTGAGTTTTATAAAACTGTATGATTTCACTCATGTGGAATATAAAACAGAAAAATAAACATGAACTAAAAAAAATACAAACTCATAGATGCAGACAACAGAACGATGGTTACCAGAGGAGGAGGAGGATGGGGGGAGTCAAAATGGGTAAAGGGGGTCAAATATATGGTAATAGATGGAAATCAGGTTTTTGGTGGTGAGCATGCAATAGAGTATACAAATATTGAATTATAATGGTGTACATCTGAAATTTACATAATGTTATTAACCAATGTTACCTCAATTTAAAAATTTTCATTTAAAAAAGTGAACCTTGATGTACACGGAATTTTTGAAAAGTCATTTAGGTCAGGAGAATCCCAGGATAATGTGACATAATGTGACAAAACAATCTAATTGTATTAGAAATTTATGAAATAAACATACTGGGGGCGGGGGGGAGGTGTTGACCTAAGTAACTTTGGAAATCAGTGGAGTCTGTAAAACTGAATGCAAGAAAACCTACATAATCACTGTGCTCTAGTTGAAAAAGTTGTTTCCCATGGGAGTACGGGTTAACAATTCTGAAACCACTTTACATATAATTCCGGAATTAAACAACTTAAGTACATGGGTAGCAGATGGTGGGATCCAGGTTTCTCAACGTTGAAGTGGGAGTTTACAGACAAGCAAGGGGAGAAGGTTAGAATGATTTATGTGGTGGTGGATCAAACATCAGTATGAACTCGTGTTTCACGTAATAGGAATATAGATGTTACACACAGAAATATTGATACATAAGTGTATATGCACAGGTTTATTATACACGCATATTATTTCCTTGCTCTGTTAGCTGAAAGGGCCTCAAAGCAAAAAACAAACAAACAAACAAACAAAAACCCAGCATCACTGAGCACAACTAGGGCCCAGATCTTGGTTTCTAATGCCATTATTCAATTAAAGGAACCGGGTTCCTTGAAGAAAAGGCTGATTCTAGGACTGGGGAAGGAAATACACAACATGAGCCTGGAGCATCTTGTAGTGCCAGAAAGTAAGGACGTGGTCCAAAAAAACCCCACAATAATGGGAGTATGTCAGAGGGACACAGGAGCCAAATGAATTTGTTCCAAAACTGGAACAATTTCAACAACAAAAATGAAGTAGTATTGGATAACCCAAAGTATGAAATAAATATTCATGTGCCCAAACTCATATAAATGACATAAATTAATAAATGTATAAGTGGGAGAGAAGAAACATATCTGTGCAGTCAATTCCAAATAATTGATGTAGATACGTCTTCCTCAAGGAGGTAGGTGGAGCGTATCTCCTCACTCCCTAAGTGTGGGCTGTGCATAGTGACTTCCTTCCAGAGTACAGTATGGAAAGGGGAAAAAAAGAGTAACTGTACAGTGGAGAAACATGATAAACACTACTTAGTCAGGTGATCAAGAACTACATCAACAGTGATGTCATGTTAATAAATATATACCCTTGGTATAATAATGGCACATGTGATCCCAGTCTAATAAATGGCAAAAACATCAGACAAATCCCAATAGAGGAATTCTACAAAAATACCTGACCAGTATTCCTTCAAAACTGTCAAGGTCATCAGAAACAAGGAAAGTCTAAGAAACTGTCACAGTCAAGAGATGCCTAAGAAGACATTTTGACTAAATGTAATGTGGTACCCTGGATGAAACCCTGGAACACAGAAAGGACATTAGGTAAAAACTAAGGAAATCCTAACATTAACTGTGGGTAATAATAACGCATCAATATTGGTTCATTGATTATATCAGATGTATCACTCTAACATGTCAATAATAGGGAAAATTGCATGGCGGTATGCAGAAACTCTGTGTGCTACCTTCCCAACTTTTCTACAAATCTAAGTTCTAAAAACAGTTGTTTAGAAAATACCATTTTAAAGAAGAGGAAGAGGGACTATTTAAAACAGACTAGAGATGCACTCACCAATGTAATTTGTGAACCTTGGTGGGGGCAGCTCTAAGTCATTCTGAGGACACATGGGGAAATTTGAATATGAAATAATATTGGATGGTTCATCATTTTCTTAAGTGTGAGGACGGTATTGTGGTTAAATGGGAGAATGTCCTCACTCTTACAGGAGAGGCACTCTGACATATTTAGGGTTGCCATAATGTCATGAAGTGTGATGATGAAGTGTGCAACTTACGGCAAACAATTCAGGAGAGGAAAAAAGCACATTTGAGAAAACAAAAGCAAAAGTGGCAAAATGTTAGGAATGGTGACTCCAAATGAAAGTATCATGGCTTTCATCATACTATTCTTTTATGTTTTCTGTAACTTTGAAATTTTTCAAAATGAAATTTTAGGAAAAATATCAACAAATTTTAGAATGGGACAAAATGATACTAAAGTTCATCTGGAAATATAAACATGCAAGAATAACTAGGAACAAATCTTGAAAATAATGAGACATGGACTATTAAAGCCAAATATGAAAATGGGTAACAACTTAAAATAATTAAAAGACGGGTAATTTTTGCAACAGATCTAAATACATATGGGAAGTTCAATGTATGAATAAGGATGACTTTTCAAATCAGTGTGTAAAAGTCAATGAAAGCGAGTTGGATAACCACATAGTTATTTGGGGAAGAAAAATGTTGAATCCTTACTTCACTCCTTCTACCTAAATTAATTCCAAATGAATCAAAGATTTACAGGTTAAAAAAACTTAAAAGTATTGGGAAAATACATTTATTCTTAAATGTAAAGGCCTTTTTAAACAAGGCACAAATCCCAGAAGCCATAAAGACTGATAAGTTTAACTACATCAATAAGTAAGTAAGTAAGTAAGTAAATAAATAAATAAATAAATAAATAAAACTCAGGAAAACATCATTAAACATATGACAATGCACCGATATTCATAGCTTACAAAGAGATCATACAAATCAATAAAAAGCAAATCATCTAATAGAAAACAGAACATGACCACACAGTTCACAGAAAATGAAATATAAGAAACCAATAAACACGAAAATGTGTTCTAGGTATCTCCTGCGTTAAAATACATTACAGCTTCCTTAAAATGAAAGATACCATTTAGTCACTTTCAGATGATGAAATTTTAATAAGCTTAGTACCCAATACTGGCATGGGCCTTGTAAAAAAATGTTCTTATTCGTTATATGAGGAACTATAACTGGGCAAAGATTTCTGAAGAACAATTTGGCAATAACTACTGCAATGAAATGAAAAACGCCCTTTGACCCAACAATTCTATTGCTAGGAATGAACCGTCAGTACAATCTCATTATATGTACAAGTACGGTATGTTCACTGCAGTATGGTTTAGCAATAGTAAAATGTTTAAACATGTATAACACATTTATACATTGGAATACCACACAGTCATTAAAAACAATGATGTGTTTCTGTATATACTGGTACAGAAAGATCTTATAATACAGCAAAAAGGCAAGGTACAGAAAATTGGATACCATCTGATTCCATTAATGTAAACTTTTTTTTTCAAGTAAATATTTGCTGGCAAATAATTTTTTTCCTGAAAGAATATACAAGCCACTTTAAGCTGGTTACCTTTGAAAGAGGTATTAGTTGTAGGAAGGAGGCACGTTTTCATTTCATGCCTTTCTGTACCATCTGATTTTTTTGCCATGTGCATATATTATCTTTCCTTTTTCCTCTTTAAAGAATCCTTGATTAGTAGTTTATTTTGAGATATCCCTAGATAGATTTAAATTTATCGGTAGTGCTATTTTTTAAAATACTGTGGATAAGTGTCAAGTTTTGCAAACCATAACTTCCCCTTGGATTTTCATTAATCTTTAGATTTGCCCTTTAATCATGATTTCCTGTTAAGTATAAAATGACATTTTATAATGACAGTTTGGCTATATAACACATTTGTGATGGAATGATTAGACACTGCTACTCAGGGACTAAAATTCTTATACCCCAAAGGTCATTTGATAATTTATAAACATAAATGAGATTACACGTTCTATTTCAACTCCAAAAAACATAAAATTGCAGTAAGACTTTACATATACAATAAAAATTAAAGTATCTATTGAATTTAGTAAAATAGCATCACACTGGAAAAAAAAGAGTCATAAAATTAGCTCTTACATTTTTCTGGGGACAGAGAAACAGAAAAAAAAAGAGATTAAAAGTAAAACAGAAAAAAAAAAAAACACTACCAAAAACAGGGTGAGGGTGAGACAATCATTTATTTATTAGACAGGGCAAGGTCATTTAAAGAGAGGAAACATATCCAAAAGACTGTGTTTAGCTTGGTGTTACAGGCATCGATGCTCACGACAAACACTACTCAATACATCATGGAAACAGGCCACATACAACCAGGAAGATGCTGCCATGCCACTGAAAAAGAAGCTACAGTGCTTAGGAAACAATCACTCGGGAGCTACAGAGCATTGTAGTCTCCAGTTCCCCCGACCTACATTTTCCACAGCTGGGCCAACAGCCCATAGCATTTGGCTGGTTCCCTGGTTAAAAAATGAGTTTTCCTATATTCTGGAGAGCCTTCAATAGTTCAAATGTCGGAATGCCCCTGGAATCATAGTCCACTGCCGGCTGAACTAGCTCACAGCACTCCATTTTGGGGACTACCTTAGGTAGTCATGGCCTGTCTCATAACATTATAAATTCTGAACTGAATCCATTTAGAACTGTTATGATATACCCAAATCTCTTTTAATCCTATGGTACATACTTTAAAAAGACAGCAGAAATTCACTGGAGGAAATTAAGGAGAAATTTGGGAAGCTCACCTGGCCCGAGGTATACAAGCTGCTAGCAAAGTGAGACACGACTGAAAACTGCTATGCCAATTATTTGCCAAATTATTTGGCATCATTTTTAGCAGGACTTTCCTGACTAGGTAAGCAAAGATTTCAATATCCATTCTAGAAACTAGCCAAAATATTATAAGTAGTAGTATGTCACGAATGTTTGGTTATGAGGAAAAACTATTCGGCATAAGATTAACTGAGAAACTAAACTGTTAAGTAGCTGACCCTCCGTCCTCACAGCTAGTGATTTTACCAACGACTTCCTTTCACAGCAGTCACAGTTAGTTCCCAAGATGAGAAAAAAATTCTCACTCCACATAGAACAAAACCATATTTGGGAAGCCAGTCATGAAAGACCAGATATTGTACAAATCCATTTAGATTAAATGACCAGACTAGATAGCCAATCATAGAGATCAAAAGTAGATTGATTAAAAAAAAAAGTAGATTGACTAGTGGTTGCTTGGGACTGGGAGGCATTGGGGTGAAATGAGATGTGACTGCTAGAGGATGCAGGGTTTCTTTTTGGGGTGACGATGACAATATTCCCAAATTGACTGTGGGCATGGTTGCACAACTTAGGACTATGTTACAAAATCACTGAAATGTACCTGTTAAATGGGTAAATTGTAAGCTATGTGAATTACATCTCACTAAAGTTGTTATAAAGCCATATTAGGAAAGGAACACATCCCCAAGAGAGAAGCAAGCAAAAGGCTATTACAGATCATGTCATACCCGAGCAAACGGTATACAAGCCCTACTACTTTGATTTTATCATCACCACTTTCAACCCCTGACTTCACATTTTTAACTCATGTCTAAATGATTTCGGGTTATCAGAACATTGCTAACTTTGTTCTCCTTAGAAAGCAGAGTCAGTGTTCCACAGACAGACTAGGTTGGCAAAACAAAACTAAAACAACAATAAAAACCCAAAGACAAAATAAATCATCTTCTGCTTTGGGGCTGTGTTACCAGGCAGAACAGAAGAGCTGAGGTTCATTTCTAATGGAAAAAAATACCATCAAGTGTAAAGGCATCATCTGATTCTTGCCTAAAGCACATTTCCTCTTCAAATCTCTGTAGTTATTCCCTTTACATCTATAGAATTCAACACAAGCAATGTTTTCATACCTGTAGAATTCAATAAAAGCAATGTTCTCTACAAAGAAATGTTAAGCTTTCTGCAGATCAAAGAGCTAGCCAAATTTCCCTAAAACTAAAATTACTGTTTCTAAAAATATTCTACTCTGTATCCACTTCCTCATCTTCAGCAACATACAATGGAGATGAAAAACTCTAAGCCTGCTAGAAGTCAGAAGCTACAAAACAGTTTCTTAATTTTTTTTACCTTAATTGTTTTTTAAATTAAAGACATTAGTTTCAAATATTTAGACCATATTTGGCCCAATTCCTTTGAAGTCTACTTTTAATGAGAAGTTTATTTTTACTAATTCACTAGCATGGCGTGCAATAAAATAACAGACCTCGAATAAGTTAAACTGCCTAATGAAAAATCAGCTTTCCTCCATGATTACTAGTCTTCTAGGTAAGCATGATAATTAAATCACAAATGGTCTTTTTGGTCTATCTTCAACTATTCTTATATTACATAATCAATTAGGGAAACTTCTTACCGATAAAAGATCACAAGTAGCTTTTACAGCAAGTTGAGTTTGTTAAATATATTTGTTGTGACAAAGAATTTTGGACATAAAAATTGCTCACTGCGCACAGAACCCCAGAGAAGTGATTAAACAAGACAGCTGATGTTAGAAGGTATATGGGAGTCAGGTGGGGTGAAAAGTCACGGATAAATTAAAAACTGACAACTATCTGCTGAAGCAGAGCCATTTTAGGGGGCATTAAAAAACCCGATTAAGTCACCTTTTAAAATCTCTTTAGAGAAGTCCATTTGTTGTTAAGCACTGAAGAACATTTTACTATCACTCATGCTGCAAAATGCAGTAGTCACACTATTTCCAAAAGGATCCTGAAAACTGTAGTGCAAAAGAAAGAGAAATCTAAGAAAATAAATAATTACAAAACCATCATTTTTTTCAAAGAACTGTGTTCAAAACAGTGACTTTTACAAAAGATGAGAATTTGTTTTAAACAAACAAAAAGAATTCTCTCTATGAAAGATCAAAGACTCATTTCACAGATAATTTATACTGCATCAATGATTTGATTAACAGTTTACAAACAAGGGCCATAAGCTTTTTTTTAATTAGGTCTGAAAGATCAATATAAATACTGATGGGGGGGGAGTGTTTTATACCCCAAACTCCGATATTCCAGCTCTGTGTGCTGTCCTGTTGTCATGATTTGATTTGTAAAAATCTTAACGACGCAGTGATTCAAGTTTTCGTAACTTCAACGATGTGTTGGAGGACAGGGCATCTTGGTTTGAAGAATTTGTTGTATCTGAAGGCCGGAACAGCACGCTACCACGATGATTAAACACATAAAATGATGGGTGATTTCTTAATGTGTCAAACGTCCTTAAAAAAAAAAACAGCATGCATTTTAGATAGACCTTTATAAAAGCCTATTTGAAAATAAGCAGGCTTCTGATGAATTATGAATTTGAATGATGAATTATGAATATTTTAAACTAAGTTTAAATCCATGACATCAGACTATAAATAGTAATTACACTGTATGTCATTTTTTTCCTGTATAAGGAAAATGGAAAACCTGGAAAAGCAACACAACATATAGCACTCAAATATTTTATTCAGCCATCCTTTCCAGCATGCCTATGAATAACACAAGTAATCGTTCAACTTTAATCACCTCTGTAGATCTAACACTAGCCCATGCCAAATAGTCTTTTTTAAAAACCAGTACAGAGTTTGTACCTTTGATTATTCTCATTTGGTCCTCGGTCTTCAAGCCCTGTGGTCATTTCACAGATCTGTTTTCCAAGAATCTTTCAAGTACAATGAAAAAATTGCTTTGGCCCTTCTGTACCTGCTGTTGTCCAAATTCATGTATTTTGCTACCACCCACTTAATGTGATTCTGTTTTACTTCTTTCTCTCCTGGTCCCTTGCCTGTGATTCTTAGTAGATTCTTTGTAAGAACAGTAGTGGGTCGTGATAGCGGAGTAGCCTTCCTTCTTTTCCAGTGAGAGATACATAGTCTTTAAAAAAGTTCTTTTTAAACTATGTGTACCTAAATGTATGGCTTTTAGTGGTGGTTTGTTTTTAAACATTATTTTCCTGGAAAAAAACAAATTCCTCCTTTGATAACAACTCTAATATCAAACTCAGCCCACCTAAAAATCCAAGCATACCCCTACATAAAACAAAAAGGCTGAGATGTGACCATTTGAAATACAAACTAAAAAGTAAAAGTAAAAAGAGAGTGAGTTTCCTCTAACACATAAATGTTTATTGTAAATCCTCCTAAGGAAATACCGTAAAGGGTTAAATTTTCCAGGATCAAGAAAGTGGGTAAAGTCCAGAGATGGAAGTGAACAAAGCTAAAGGGTGATTTTACGAAAGTAAGAAATATGACAAAGAAAAGCAAGCAAAGCTCACAAAAATAGCTTAGAAGTACAGAAGAAAAAAAGAAAGCAGAATAACAAATACATCTTAATCCAGGGATAGAAAAGGGCCTGAGAGCAGAGTTTATATAACAGACTAGGTTCAAGTAACAGAGGAAACAGAAGACCCCTTATTACAAAGACTAAGCTGGGACAAGATAAAAAGAGGAAAAAGGAAGGGAGAAAGCAAGGAAAGAGAGGGAAGGGGAGGCAGAGAGGGAGGAAAGAAGGGAAAAAGTACTGAGGGAATATCTTACATCTTCCTATATACCTATTTCCATCCACCCATCCATCCACCCAACAAACAAATAATTTTAAGCAACCACATATAACATCTTATGCTAATGTCAATAATGTGCCATTCAACTTCCATCTTTCCTATCATCTCAAACACTGCCTCAATATTCTTACTTCATTACTCATAAAGACTGTATAATCAAAATATAAAAACAAAACCGACTTTTATGTACCAGAATATATACACTTAACATCATGTAAATGAAGCAAAACCCCCAAGAAATTAAATGCATACAAAAAAGGAAAAGACTTACTTATTTTTTAGTTCTGAAGTGGCATCCATGTCTTTAAACTCCCCTGCAATATGAACTATACCATAACAGGTAACTGCAAAGGCCAGAAGTGTCTGAAGAACTATCTGTGAGTATAAAGACTGAGATTACCAAATAACATACAAATATTATTATAAAAATTTACAATTTTCTCCCCATCTCTTTTTAACCGCCAATAGGTATTTCTCCCAGATCCTATCAAGGAGTCAATTCTCATTTTGAATGATTTGAACTTAGACACAATAAAATCTTCTATAAATTCTGTGGATTGCCTGCAAAACTGCTTATGCAGTTTGCTCAAATAGCAAAAAAAAAAAAAAAAAAAAAAAAAAAATACTGAGCCATTCAAAACTAAGTTATCAACTATTACCTGCTTCCAAGAGCAAATAAGAATTTTTTAATGTATTATTGTTAAATATCAGACTATCAAAAAAAATATCACACTATCAAAAGAACACCTTTTACCTACCACCCAGCTTAAGAAACAGAACGTTACCAGTACCTTTTAAATCTCATGTGTCTCTCTGCACTTATAGCCTTCACCCTCCCTCTCAAAGTTAACTATTGTCCCAAATTGTGTATTAATCAGTACTTTGCTTTGCTTTATAATTTTACCAGCTACATATGCACCTCTAAAACATATATTGCTTACTTTTCCCCATTTTGAACTTTTTCATGAGAGTCATCCCTGTTGTAGTATATACCGTGTTTCCCCGAAAATAAGACCCAGCGGGACAATCAACTCTAATGCTCTAATGTGTCTTTTGGAGCAAAAATTAATATAAGACCCGGTATTATATTATTTTATAATTCATATTATATTATATTACATTATATTATATATTACATTATATAACACCAAGTCTTATGTTATAGTAAAATAAGACCTGGTTTTACGTTAATTTTTGCTCCAAAAGATACATTAGAGCTGATTGTCCAGCTAGGTCTTGTTTTCAGGGAAACGCGGTAGTTACAGTCCATTCATTTTCATTACGTTTTATGTTTCATTATATGAAAATAAAACGATTTATCCATTCCACTGTCAATGGTTATGTGGGCTGTTTCCTGTGTGTTCCTTTTACAATGTCAACATGGATATCCTTGTGTCGTCTCCTGGTGCATGGGAGTAGAATCACAGGTGTCAAGTAGATGCACGTTCAACTTCATTAAGTAATACTAAGCTGCTTTCCAAAGAGGTTGTGCAAGAAAAAAACTTGCAATAAATGCTTGATATTAACCAACATGGGATTACAGGTATATTTTATTTTCTTAATTGTGATTTTGTCTATTTTTCAAAATCTCCAATTTGCAAACCGAAAAAAGTTATTCTAAACAGATATAAATGAATGTGCCTGTGTGTGTGTGTGTGTGTGTGTGTGTGTGTGTGTGTATCTACCACAAAGCAGAAGTGACGGGAAAATGAAGTTAATAGCCATATCGACCATATCTTTAATCACAGACAACTAAACTTAAAATTAGCCACAAGCTATTACTCTAACTTTCTAAATTAAAACCAGATGTCATGTTGCACCAGTTTACATTCCCACCAGTAGTGCAGCAAGATCTATTTCATATACTGCAATCATGGGCACCATTAACAAGAATGTGGTAAATCTATGAGTCATCAGGAAAATGTATCAAGACAGATTGTCAGGTAATAAAAAACCTAATTATAAAACTATACATATATACAGAGGCATAATAACTTTTAAAGCAAAATTCTGCACGCTTTGATTAGGTAAAACTATACAGACATAAATAAAGATAATATTCTTTATGTACAGGAAGAAAACTGAACTACTGATACACTCCAAACTGTTCAGAATAGAAGTAGAATTGCTGAGCAATGGGGTCAGGTTGTTTTTCTGTTGTTATTACGGGTTCAGTTTTCCTTTTTACAGTTACTGTTTGATTCTGTTACAAAGAACTTATTATTTTTTAATTTAAAATCCAATAAAGATAAAAATTGTGACTGAAGCCCACATATCATTTTAAATTAAAAAACACTTCCTTGTTTCTTAGTTTTACCACCTATGTATATGTCCCTAAACAATGTTTTGTTAGGTTTGCTTGTTCTTAAACTTTATACGAAAAGGAACTGTTCAAAAAAAATAAAGCCAATCAACGTTTTAAATCCATCTCAGACTACGGACAGAGCAACTTCTAGAAAGACTATTTAAAGTACAGTTCTAGAAAACAAACAAATCTTTTGTTTCCAACTCTTTGGGTTTTACAATGAGCGACAGAAAGTAGAGAACAGATGTAATTTCATGTCTGTAAAATTTTAAGAGAATAAAAACCATTAAAAATATTATTATAAGTAAGCTATACGGCTAATTTTTAAAATATATGTTAATAGAATATAAATGACCAACTTACATCTATTGGCAGTGATTCATCTTCCTTTTCTGTTAATCGCATATAAGAACGATCTATAAACCAGAAGCACACCATTAAGGAAATTGTAACCCATTTTTCTTTCTTAAAATGCAAGCAAATCAATATACCAAAGGAGCAGCTGACGTATGCTACATAAAGTAACGCTAATCCTGGATTCCTCAAATACCTCTATTTACTAAGGCTGTCAGACTTATCTTGAACTATTTTATTTTCTTCATGACCTGCTTTGTCACCTTATACAACGGGTAAGAGTGAAAGGTGAGCAAGTATGAGGAAGAAATAACTAAACATATTACTACAGGAAAACTATTAATATAATCCTCTGAAATGAACCATTTCTTTCACTAATTGGTCACAGAAATCACAATTATTTAAAAATTAATAAGCCTACAGAAAATCTCAACTCTGAAATAGCACCACCATCACATAGAATTGGTATGGAAATGTTTTTCCTGAGAGAATATGCTGGGGGCATTGGTGGAACAGGAAAAATTCCAGGACATCAGTTTCTGTCTCTGAGATTAAATTATAATGCTGCTGCTTATTAGCCTCGGGAAGCAACAAGGTATGAAGGAAAAGGATCAGGATTTGGAAGCTGATAAGCTTGGATCATAAATACCAGGTCTTCAATTACTGTAACTGACGTTATCTCATTCAACGTAAGACATTCTCACACACAAAAAGTAACATGTAGCTCAATTTCAGTGTTACAACGGAGGAGTGGGAGGGCAAGTGTGTCTTAGAATCAAAGAAATACAGGAGCTATCTTTTCACTGCCTAAGTTTCTGCAACAGTAAAAGGGGAATAATGTGAGGATTAGACAAGATACCTGATACATGTTCTGCCATAATAAAGTTCATCACCATTGTATGCTATCTGCTGCCACAATCTGACATTACACAATTAGCCTCACAGGTAAATATTAGTCTCTTTCCAACATGAGCATTATAAAGAGGTCCTACTGCAGTGAAATGTCACAAGGCATTTTCATCTCACTGGAAACACAAAAACACAAAATCCTAATTCTACTGGAACCTTGCATAATCCCTATTTAATAATGTATCGTGAACCAAAAAAACCCAAATTGTTTGAGTGGATGTGTATTGACTCTCAAAAGAGAATGCGTTTTGAGACACTTCTGAAGTTTTCTCTTACAGGGTTTATCATAAGGACAAGTGCAAAAGAAAAAAAATCAAACCAATACCAAAAATAGGTTTTGGCTGACTTCCTACTGTCTGTGCAGTTCCCAGCTAGCTTTTTTCTTTGCATGAAGCCTAATCTGACTCTAACACTGCCTTTACCCAGGCATGTCCTCATCCGTAAAACTAAGGGGTTTTACTGGAGCAATGATCTGGCTCCAGTACCTTAAAATTTTACGGCTGAACTCTAACTGTAGAAAATGCCGCAGTACTCCACAGAATCCTCCCTTCCCCTAGGGCGGTGCTTCTCAAAGGAATACGCACACAAGTCACCTGGGGATCTCACTGAAATGCAGATTTGGATTCAACAGATCTGGGGCGGGCATTTCTAACAAGCTCCTAGGTGATTACAACCCTGCTGGTCTGTTGAACATACTTGCGTAGCAAAGCTCTATCTAGGACTAAGCCAGTCTCCTGGTAGCTTTACATACTTTCAGCGTGGCATCTGTATCACTTTATTGCAATTATTTCTTGATCCATTTGTTTCTCCACTTGCCTTTGAACTCCCTCAGGGTATCACTGTACCTCTAGCACCTAAGCACACACAATTTCAACCAATTCTCCAAGACTAAATTCTATAAAGCAGTGTAGCACATAGGCTCTAGAGTCAAATCGCTCGTCTTTAAATCCTGGCCCCACCATTTCTCATCTCTAATTTTGTGCAAGTTTTCTAGCTGTGTCTCAATTTCTTCATCTTTCAAAGACGATAATAACAATAATAGCTACCTCACAGGGATTTTGGTAGGACTGAATTATATAATATTAGGTTGGTGCAAAAATAATTGCTGTTTTTGCAATTATTTTTAACCTTTTAAACCGCAATTACTTTTGCACCAACCTAATACACGTAAAGTGCTTAGTTCGGTCCCTGGCACTAGGTAAGTACTTAATAATGTTAACTATTGTCATTATCATTAAAGATTGGAGCTTTGGAGAAACATGCACAGAACAGAGGAGACTGGGGAAACATGACAACTAAATGTAATGTGATACCCGGGATTGATTCCTAGAACAGAAAGAAGACATTAATGGAAAAACTGGTGACTCCAAACAAAAGCTAGACTTTCATTAATAATAATATAACAATGTCAGTTTCTGACTTGCAACAGTATACTATGGTAAGATGTTACACATGGTAGAAACTGGGTAAAGACTACACAGTAACTTTCTATAGTATGTTTGCAACTTTTCTGTCAATCTGAAACTTCTAAATAAAAATGTATTGAAAACTAAGTGGCATTGTTGGGGTGGCCGGTTAGCTCAGATGGTTAGAGCGTGGTGCTAATAACACCAAGATTGCTGGTTCGATCCCCGAATGGGCCACTGTGAGCTGTGCCCTCCTTAAAAAAAGAAAAAAAGTGGCATTTCCTTTAGACAATGTCATAATACGTGCATGTATTAAGTAGTTAAAATAATTGGATCATTTTAATTACATATAATAAACAGAACAAAAGGATTTAACTTGAAAAAAAATTGGAGCTTTGAAGGAATTCACGTTTCATATTATACTTTATTCCTAAAGATGGAAAAGTAATCTAGCAA
The DNA here is from genome assembly GCF_004115265.2 of Rhinolophus ferrumequinum. Classification (NCBI taxonomy): domain Eukaryota; kingdom Metazoa; phylum Chordata; class Mammalia; order Chiroptera; family Rhinolophidae; genus Rhinolophus; species Rhinolophus ferrumequinum. The sequence continues at coordinate 20,244,481 of NC_046284.1, read as the reverse complement.
ATAAAGGAGAATAAAGTTCAAGTTTGAATTCACATCCTTCATTCAACAAATTTATAGAGTACCTACTGTAGGGAAAACCATCCTAGGCACTGGCACTGATATTACAGCAATAAATAAAAAACATACCTTGTCCCTGCCTTCATGGGCTCTGTAAGCTAGGACAGGGGTCAGCCAACTGTACCTTTAAAGGGCCGGATAATAAATATTTTAGGCTTTGCAGGCCATACTGTCTCTATCACAACTACTCAACTCTGCCCTTAGAAAGTAGCCAGATAATACCTAAATGAATGGATGTGACTGTGAAAAAACTTCATTAATGGATATTGAAACCTGGATTTTATATAACTGTCATGGATCATAAAATGATATTCTTTTGCCTTCCCCCCACCCACAACAAATTAAAAATGTAGAATCATCCTTAGCTCACTATGAAAACAGGAGGGAAGCTGCATTTGGCCCACATGCCAGAGTCTGCTGACCCTTGGTCTAGGAGAGAAGGAAGACATCGAAACAGATCAGCTGTCTCAAGACTGCACTGCATCTGCTGCTGGACTCTTCTTGACAATACAATTTTATCTGTATGATAAAAGTAGTTCTACTTTTTTTTTTTTCATTTAAACTTCCCAATCACTCTGTGACATAGAAAGGGCAAGAATTAAAATCAACCTCAGTGAAGCATCAGAGAAGGGACATGACTTGTCCAAGGTCACACAGATTTAGTGGCAAAGCAAGTTTTTAAGAACCAGCCCTCCAGACGACCAGTCCAGAGTCTTTCCCCTGTACCACAGTCCCTGAGGCAAACGGTCACCTAACTTCTCAGTCACTGTCTGGACAGCCCAGGAGTGCCCAAGAGGCTGTCCACCTAGTTGTCATGGGACCGTGAGCATCCAAGGTCCTCAGTCTGACTCTCTGCCTGACCAGCCCCGCGCTGGATTTGACATCACTTGTCCTGGATTCCCAGAGACTCCCTCTTTGCCCACCCTGCAGCCCGCCCGTCTCGCTCTGAGCCCTCCCTGACACCTGCCTTCTAACGCTGCTTCAATCTTCCACCAGGGAGCCCCGCATCTTTTCTCCTAATCACCCCAAACTCTGAGGTCTTGAATGACCCTTCCTGGGACACTCGGTCTGACACTCCCTCTGGGGTGCGCCCACACACCGTCCCTGGAGTCCCGCACAGGAGCTGTCCGCGTCCCCCAGGCACTTACGCTGCGCAGCGGAAAAGGCCGCGTGGGCCAGGGCAAAGAGGCCGATGCCCACCAGCCCCTTCCACAATGACGGCGCCATGATTCCGGACGAACAGCAGCCCAACAAAAGCAGTGTAGGGCAGCAAAGCAGTTCCCTCTTTTACCGGCGGGTGTCCGCGCAGAATGATGACGTCACTAGACCCCTGGGCGCCAAGTGCCTCGCAGAGGTGGAAAATCCGAAGAGCCCCGAGAAAACGGAAACAGGAATGACGGGAAGAAAAGGCAAGCACACTGAAAAAGGTCCGCGAGTGCCCGCGAGCCGAGCCTGCGCCGCACTGCCTCTCTGCGAGGGGGCGAAGCTGAGCGGGGCGGGGGAACTGCGGGGGGGGCAATAAAAGAAGAAGCGAAAGCTGACCAATGGGGAAACGGAGAGGAAAGGCGCCAGCAAATGAGCGTGGGCCGCGGGGCAAGGGGCAGGACTTTTGGAGAGGCATGGGCGGGGCCTGTGGAGAGGCCCGGGTGGGGCCGAGGGGCTGGGGGCTGGAGGGATTGGTTTAAAGGCCATGGGTGTTGGGTTTCTGTCCCCGGCAGGGGGTTTTCGTTTGTTTGTTTTGCTTTTCCCTCAAGCTGTGTCCTTTGTTTTCTGTTGGCTTTTCCTATGCTTCAGTCCTTTGGGAACCGGCACTACTGAAGGAGGCAAGAATGTGAAAGCAAAGGAAAACAGCCTGGGATTTGGAGCCTCAAACACGTGGCACGCTTAGGGGGATGCTCACAGCAAGAGTTAGTTTCCTTCTCCTTACCTTCAAAAGGTCTTTAAGAAAGATTCGCGCCCAAAGGGGTGTAGCGCAGCGGGAGTGTTTTGTCATGAAAAGAACCAGTTTACTTTAGGGAAAAATGAAAGGGGAGGAATAAAAGGATGCTAACAACTCGGGCCCATCTTGTCTTTGTCTCTCTGTCTCTGTCTCTCTCTCTCTGATTAGAATAAAATGCACACTTCTTTCAAAATTTTTCTTTGTTTTCATCCCCTAAAATGTAGACATTCAATAGTGAGGTTCACCCCTTGACCTCTTTTCACTCTGCTCTTCGGTGAGCTCATCTATTCATTTCCACCGCTTCAGTCATCAGAGATATCACAGTGACTCCAAATCAACATCTCTATCTCTAATCTCTCCTCAGCTCCAGATCTGCATTTCCGACTACCTGCTGGCCATTTATTTCTATCCGGTGGCACTTCAAACGTAATATAGCCAAAATAGAATTTGTCCCTTTCCCCCCAAACTCTGCACCAATCCCTCCAGTGCTCTCTGACTGGCACAGGGTTGTAAACGGCGTATCACAAGGTAAATGCATAATATGATCACCATTCTTTCCCCTCGACTCTGTCAGAATTCTACGTTTTAACTGCACCAATTTGCTCACTCACTTACTGGAAGATGCCTATCCTGACCACCTCTTTTAAATTTGCAATCTTCCCAATTCTGATCCACTTTTATCAACATACAAAATACTCTGTAATTTACCTATTTATTGCATTTGTTGTGTTATTATTGCTTACTGTCTCTCTTACTCCACTGATGAATGTAAGTTGCAAGACACAGATTTCCGTCTATGTCTAGAACACTGCCTGTCGTATGACAGGCATTCAAATAAGTGTTTGCTAAACGAATTGATAAATTATGGGAAAGAATGGAGGAGGGGTGTGCCCTTGTTTGAAAGGATCTCTACAGAGAGTCCTTCCATTAATTTGAATTGGGTTCAAAAATCCTGTGGACTTGTAAGCTTTCTTAAATTTTTATAACCCATTGATTGATGATAAACATTTTCTGATATACTTGCGCTAACTCAAAGCTGAAAAAATAGAAAATAAAGAAGACCTCTAAGAATTATCAGATTTCCTCAATTTAACCTGTATAGTTTTTGTCCTGGATCTCATTTTCCAACCGTTAATTATGGTCAGTATTTTTCTGTGGAGATTCTCCAATTTCTTAACTTTTAAGTGAAAATTTGACACAGCACTTGGTCAATGTCAAGTATAGTATAATGTCTTCCTTACAAATGTAGTTCTATTTATAAACCTTACAATCAGGGAGAACCAGGAAATAATCTCTCTCTACTTTACAGGAAAGTACTTCCTTCTCCACCCCTGGGAGGTAACAAGATAGAAAAGATAGTTGAGCAGAAAAAAAATCTTAAAACTTTGTTTTAGCTTTTATAATGGTGAAATTGAAATTAGTCTTTTTAGGTACCCTATTAAATTACCCTTTTTAATCTTAATTTATCTGAAGCAGAAAATGATTAGGAGGTTTCTTAAAGGAGTTGAGATCTTGTTCCTTTCTTTTCAAAAGATGAGATTATAGAAAAACAGAGAGAGCCGGTAAGGAATCTGATATTTGTATAGGTCACTAACACATTACGCTGCTCTTCAGGGAAGTGACCTGTGTCCAGGCATTAGATTTTATTTTCTCCATTACCCTCTTAAAATGCATTCCCCACTCTCTTCCTTTGAATATCTTACCCATGTACTGAGGATAAAAGAAACTAGGCTGGTTTCACATTTCCTAGAAGTAAGTGGTTAACTCATATTCATGGAGTAGGATTTTAATTCTTATTTGTGGATTCCAACTTAAGGGGAAACCAAGGTATTTTTAGTCACTGTTACCACAGACTGTATCATTCAAATAAGTACCTTGGGTCCACTCTTACATTGTTGTCTAGGTCAGAGTTCATCTCAAAGGTGCAAGGTACAGCTAGTGGCAGCACTGTTTTAAGGAGCTCTTGGAACACAAGTCAAACTTCATGAGAAAGAGCTTTTAAATTCCTAGGTGACCCCAGAAGTGCTTTTAGTTTTCCCAGAGAAACAGCCATTTTCCATATGCACAATGGATAAATGTTGTGGGTGTTGTTAAAGGTGGGGATAACGATCTTTAAAGTGTTTCCTACCCAGATGTTATTTATGAAGACTCATCTGGTTTTCCCAGAATAGTCTGTTGAAAAGAGAAACCACTACAATTCCAGAATCGTTTTCAAGTTAATTAACTTTGTTACATGCCACTCAATTAGACGAGTAACTTTATACACCACTCATCCATCTCTGTTTTCCACACAGATTCTCCCTCCATCTAGCACACTCTGTCCTTTCCTAGCTGGTTCAAAACTCCACTTTCCTTAGGAACACGTTCCTGACTATGATAGATATCCATGAGAGGAATATGTCTATTGTGAGTACTAAAGCTTTCTTTCAAAACTGTTTATACTTATGACAACCTCCCTGGGTAACAAATTCTGGAAGTTTGCTACCTTTTGGGTAAACTAGTATTTTCAATATTTATATTGAAATTGCATCCTCTTAATTTTTTTCTTTATAAAAGTAACATGTGCTCAGTGTAAGAAATTCAAACGACAGAACAATGTATTTCTCTTAAAGCATCAAGTGGTTTCTTGGTATTTAGAGTTTTGAATCTTGGTAAACAAAACTGTGGTTACTTGATTCATATCTTTAAGATTTGTTTGCTGTAAGGTACGTACTACCATGTATACTAAAAGCATATGCTCTAAATCAGATTGGGTTTGAATAATGGCTTCTGCTTTACTACATCTGGGAGATTGGATAAGTTACCTAACTTCACTGTGCCTCAGTTTCCCCATCTGTAAAGTGGGGATAATAATCGTACTTACTGATAAGATTGTTGTCAGGATTGAGACGATACAAATAAGCTGTTTAGAATAATCGTACACATAGTGAGCACTCAATAAATGTTAACCATTATTATTATTGCTGTTGTTGCTGCTGCTGACTCTTCTAGTTGTTTTTCCACACTGAAGAGTTTCTTTATCCCTTTAGTCTTTCCTAAAACATTGCTGCTCCCCTTTGATTATTATTATTTTTTAAGATTTTTATTGGGGAAGGGGAACAGGACTTTATTGGGGGAACAGTGTGTACTTCCAGGACTTTTTTTTTCCAAGTCAAGTTGTTGTCCTGTCAATCTTAGTTGTGGAGGGTGCCATTCAGCTTCAAGTTGTTGTCCTTTCGGTCTTAGTTGTGGAGGGCGCAGCTCAGCTCCAGGTCCAGTTGCCGTTGCTAGTTGCAGGGGGTGCAGCCCACCATCCCTTGCGGGAGTCGAACCGGCAACCTTGTGGTTGAGAGGACATGCTCCAACCAACTGAGCCATCTGGGAGGCAGCACAGCTCAAGGTGCTGTGTTCAATCTTAGTTGCGGGGGGCGCTGCCCATCATCCCTTGTGGGACTCGAGGAATTGAACTGGCAACCTTGTGGTTGGGAGCCCACTGGCCCATGTGGGTATCGAACCGGCAGCCTTCGGAGTTAGGAGCACAGAGCTCCAACCGCCTGAGCCACCGGGCCGGCCCCTGATTATTTTAATTGCTTTCCTCTGGACCATTTCCAGATTTACTAATATCTCTCTTGGGTTTCATTACCATATCTGCACAAAGTATCCTAGGTTACTTGTCTGAGGTTAATATGATTATTCATTTCAAATAGACTTGATACTGAAAATGACACAGAAAATCTTATTTGCTTTTTTAGCACATTGGGCTGGTATGTTTAGGAAATAAACTGAAAACTCCAGCATAATTATGCTGGGTTCTAACTGATAGTTGTGACCTAGTTTTTGTTCTACTTCTTAAATACAGTCATTCGCCATTCTACTGCCCTAAGACTAGTTCTTTTTCTACCCTCTTTTCTTTGTGAGACGATTGTTGGAGTAGATCCTAGCAGAGGCAGGAAGGAGGTGATGGAATGCAGAGTACAGACTGAGTCAGATTCATAGGGAGGAGGAAACACCTCTTCCGATAAGGCCTGAGGGGAGAAAGAAAGGATGGGCACTGATGGGATATTTAAGTAGATTGCAGAGTAATGAAGGTGAGGACTAGTTTCTTGAGGATCTTGATTTTCCCAGTGAAAAAGGAGGCAAGTTTCGAATTTCAGGTGACTTGTCTGTATTAGTATGGAAGTCACCCAAGACGATGACAAGATTGGGGTGGAGGGAGCCGGGCAGGAAAGAGGAAGCTGAACTATATGCCCAAGACCTCCGTGAAAGTGTGGGAGTGAGCAGGAAGACATTAGACGACTGCAACAAGGACAGGAGAGGTTGTTGGAGCTTCAGTGAAGGGTGGAGGAGTAATGAGCTTGGAACGATAATGGGAAGAGAGCCAAGTGCCAATTCCTTCTTCAGGCCACATGATACAGGGTGTGAGTTGTGTGTGTGTGTGTGTGTGTAGGACAGTAGAGTGTTGAGGAAATGAGCATCCTCCACTTGAAACAACTTCAGAGCATGTGATGTCCTGGGTGAGATTCGGGTACTACTAAAAGGAGATGGAGGAAGCATCAAGGCAGCAACTGAGAGGGTTGAATATTTTGTTTATAATGGAGGGCATTCAACTGAGAGAGCACACGACAAGGATTGGTAGGGAGGGCAGTAGTGAGAGGAGAAACTGGGAGGCGAGAGTCAGAAGCATAAAGCAGTGTTGGGTTGAGAGAGAAGTATATTCTGAGGGGAGCTGAGGGCTCATGGGGATTGGCCCACTTGGTAGAATTATTGCCATCTCAGTATTCCTCCTGGAACTCTGATAAAGAGGTTGCTGGGTTGCCTACTAAATTGCTGGGGTAACATAAACAGAGGTAGCATCTGAGGCTTGAAGACTTGCTAACCAGTCAGGCAAGCAATCTGTGACTTCGTTTTTTCAAGTTTCAAACACTAGGAGAAGGAAAAATGGTATCGTGCTGAGGCAAAACAGCCTTGGATTGGGTGATTAGGCCTGAAGAACCAGGTAAACGCTTTTGCTAGTCTTCGGGGGTGACCAAGATGGGTCTGGAAAGGGGGCAGTGCTGGGGCTGGGAAGGATCCTCGCCTGGGGTTCTTGCATATACAAAGCCCATCCCTGTGTGAACAGGGTAGTGTGGTTAGGCTGGAGTCAGGGCATAGGGGACAAGTGGCCATAAGGTTTTTTGGGAAGCCACAGACAGACCCATGTACTAAGAGGAGAGAATGGGCTCACAGTCACTAGGACAGTTCTTGACCCAACATGGAGTCAAACACCATTCTAGGACTTTATTTTTTTTTATTAGGGAACAGTGTGTTTTTCCAGGACCCATTAGCTCCATGTAAAGCCGTTGTTTTCAGTCTAGTTGTGGAGGGCGCAGCTCACTGGCCCATGTGGGAATCGAACCAGCAACCCTGTTGTTAAGAGCTGAGCTATCTGACCACCCCACTTTTTGTTTTGAAACTCACCTGTCTTTGCAGAACTTAAAGAGCTGGTTAGTGGCAATGTATCTACACCAGGACAGCTTGGAGTTACCTGAATGTTACTTGTTTTAGCCAGGAAATTATATGGCCATGAGATGAAGATGTTTGAGAATCATGAATTCTAGGCAGAATGATAGGAGTTGGATAGATAGTAGTATCATCGATAGTATGAGAAAAATCGAGAAAAAAATACATGTTTGTATGGGAAAATAATGAGCTCATTTAAAAAAATTTTTTTTTAGTTTTTGATATGGTAGAAGACCGAGCAAGATATATATCCAGTATCCAACAGGTAGAGGACTGAAGGGAGGGTGGCAGGTCAAGGGTTGGTGCCGTGCGGGGTGGCCTGGGGGGTCTCTGCTCCCGCTCCCCACATAAGAACGCAGGATATGGTGAGGCCAAAAAGGAACACCCACGGAGCCATAGGTAGGGGAGTCATACCATATATTCTCGCTGGCGGCTGGGTTGGAGACACAGGAAGCAGGAGCCACACTGTTCGCAACCCTCACTGCACCACTTGCAGGCTCAGCCACCATCTTCTTGCTAGCCCCCATTTTCTGCTAGCGTAGCCACAACGGTTATATTAGTGTCCAATGGCTCACTGATTACAGCTGATGGCCAACTAGCCACAGCTGATGGCCATCCAATCACAGTTGATGGCCATTTACTACCTGAGCCAGCACCTTTCCACGTGAGGCCGAGAGCCTGGAAACTGCTCTCTGGGGCTCTGTCCCCACATTTGGGATTTGTAGTTCATTCATGTAGAGGTAGAAATGAAAGTCTAATGAGAACAAAAGCCCACACAGACTAAGGAGTGATCTCAGAAATATGGGGGAAATCGGATCCACTGTTCTCAAAGAGGTGAGAACTGAAAATTCTGGTGTGCTAGGTTGAGAGGCTGAGAACAGAGAAAATATTCTTTGAGGAAGAGAGGGAAAAGATGGTGTCAAAGGTGACTTGTTAACCAATGGTCGTTGGCACCAAGTTCAAAATCAACAGGAATCCCCAATTTGAGGTGCGCTGGAGAAGGAAACTTTATTCAGTGCAAACAGCTTGAGGCCTCTCTCTGATTACACCCTTGCTTGGCTCTGCTTGCCAGAAAAACACAGCCTTCAGTTTTTGGTGAACAAGGGAAGAGAGCTCTGCAGCCAGAGGGGAGCTCATCCCACTCTGGTTCCTGAGTGGCCAGACCTCAACAAATGAAGACTCCAATCCTCACAGTTTGATTGGTCCAAAAAGCACTGTCCTGACTGGTTGGCGAAAATGATAATTAGGCTATAGCTAGGCAGCTCTGATGGGACAGGGATCAGCTCAGTCCTATTGGTTGAAATATGATTCCAGTACCTCCTTTATAAGGGTTGGCTCAGATGGCGGAAACTGTTCAATGTTAGTGGCAGGTGGCTTGCAGTGAGAGGTCCCTGTTTATAAATGGTTGCTAGGCTATGTTTTCAAATTCCCGCACAGTTAGCCACCAGGAGTCCTTCCTGGTTGATATCATCTTTCTCAGGGTCGACACTTCTGAGCGGGTGAAATTTGCTTTAAAATAGCAGGGAAAAGGAGGCAGAGGAAGGGAGAGACCTGTCACACCAAATCTTCGAAGGGCGTGTTTGGACCTTGGGTAAATTTGAACACAAACTGATTGAATCTTCTTTGCGAGATTCATGAGTTTCTCTGTACAGGTTCCCGATGTGAGAGATGACTTATATCAGGTGTTTACATGTAAAGAAAACTGAGCATAGCCACACGCATAATCCTTGCCTGAGTCCATTTTTTAATGAACTACTACAGTGTTGTTTTTTCCCCATGAGGACGAACAAGGAGAATCCGATTTCAATTACAGACATGGAAATTTAGGTCACTCCCAAGGGGACAACTTCTTATCCTGTTAAGAGACACTGGGGGTCAATATTGAGATGGGTTATGAAAGATGGATTCCCCTGAGAGCTCCAAGAATAGGATCAAAGTAGACCTAGCGCAATCTGCAGCTGCTTGATTAAACTGAGCTGAGGTTTCTTTTCCAGAAGGCAGTGGGCTATATTCGATGGCCTTTCATTTCCTAGCAGCGCCTGAGTGTGTGGGTCCGGTGCGAGGGGTAGCTGGAGCAGCGGAGGACAGAAGGGTGAAGGAACCCAGCAGAACGAGCTGCCAGTCTAGCGGCCCCTTTAAGAGCGGCGACGGCGGCGCGCGCTCGGCCGTCTTCCCCAGGGCCCCGCCCCCTTCCCGTGAGCCCTCGGGGAGTGGTCCGACCGCGGGCGGCGGCGGGTGAGGAGCGGGGCGGGGGGCGGGAGGAGTCATGGCTCGGCGCGGCTGGCTGCGGGCGCCCCTCCGCCGCGGTGTCGGCGGCGGCGGCGGCGGCCCCCGGGCCCGCTGGCTCACGCGGCCGCTCTGGTTGCTCCTCGCAGTGGGCGTCTTTGGCTGGGCCGGAGCTTCGGACGGCGCTGGCGGAGCAGCGAGAGCCATGGACGAGGAGATCGTGTCCGAGAAGCAAGCTGAGGAGAGCCACCGGCAGGACAGCGCCAACCTGCTCATCTTTATCCTGCTGCTCACCCTCACCATTCTCACGATCTGGCTCTTCAAGCACCGCCGGGCCCGCTTCCTGCACGAAACCGGCCTGGCTATGATTTATGGCAAGTGCCTCACCCCCACGTCCGCCCCTGGCGCTCCCCCTTCCTCTGCCCGCCCGCTGCTTCGCCTCCTCTCCTGGCCCTGCTCAGCCTACGTTGGATTCCCCTTCTGATTTCTTCCATTTTCTGTCTCGCCCTCCCCCCACCTCCTTTTCTCTGCCTCGCTCCCATTTTTTTCTGCTACGCCCCCCGTTTCTCTGCCTCACCCCATTTTCTCAGCGTCGCCCCCATTTTTCCTGCCCCCCCTTTCCTCTGCCTGCCCGCACCTTTTTTTTTCCTTGGACGCCACCCCCTTTTTTCTTCCGCACCCCCTGCTTCTGCCTACTAAGCTTGGGACCCGGGATTGAGGATCGGAAGGGAGTGGGTGCGGTGTCTCGGATTGGGCTGGGGACTGGGGGAGGGGAACAGCCTAGCGATCCATTTCTCTGGGGTGTCAGTTTGTTTAGGGTCCATTGAAGCTGCAGTAGTATCTTTACTCTTCGGAACCTGGCGTTCTTTTGGAACCAGAGTCCACCTTTACCCATCACCCAGTTCTTGCTAGCCCTGTCCTTTCGAGGTAGAGAATGAAGAAGACCTTGCTCCGGTTTAGCCCAAGTAAAAACCCCAATGCGAAAGAAGCTAAAGAGGGCTTAGACATTGTTTAATGACGTTCTGATGTATTGTACTATGTTTGTAATATCTGATATGCATACGTAGGGTCGACCCTTCCAATTCAGGCGTACAGAGGTGAGGAGAAGGAAGAGTTAGAGATCTTCCAGCAGTGTGTTGTACTATACCGCGATCAGCAAGGTCCGGCCAAGCAGCAATTAGGAGCCCCACGCATATGCAGTGTGACTTGCTGGTGGCATAAAGTTATTCTTGGGTCTTGGTGTGCTTTTATTTTGAGGTTATTTATTTATTTACTTATTTCTATTTTTTGGTCATGAGGCGAGACGGGCAAATAAAACCATGGGCTCAGAGGCATTTTGGCCTGTGCTGGGGCCTCATGAGAGGAAAAGATGCGTGTTGTTGACTGGCTTAATCTAAGATGCCTGTGAAGGTATATATGGCTGAAGAGATGCAGGCAAACGGTCTTTTCTGTGCAGTAGATGGGTGAAAATTATCTTCATTTGAAACAGGCTTACACTGATGAGCTTGTTGAGCTTTGTTTCTCAGACTTGCAGATAGGTAGAAGAAGCCTGGACATAAAAAGACATTTCCCCATGCACCACCTCCACCCCTCTCCAGTAAATACAGACTTCTGGAACATGCATCTCAAGGGTAGCAAGGAAAGCAGTTGTGTGCATCAGGAAAATACATGAACTTGGGTTTATTTTTCATTTTTAAGGTAATTAAATTCTAAGCCTCTCTGCTCCTAGGATTCTTAGTTTTTAGACATATTAAATGGTTTTCATATTTCATTTTTTTTGGGGATTTGATGTGCAGCGCCCCTTAAGCTAAATTGGCCAGATAAGCTATGCATCTCTATATAATTTCTCTGGATAAGACTGTGTGATGTATTTACTATCTTCAACAAACATGTGCTAATCAGCCTACTATGTATTATGCACAGAAAATACAAAGAAATATAAGATCCCGCCTCTGAGGAACTTCTCCTTTTTGGGTAGACAGGTCGTGTAAAGAAAATAATGGCCTCTTAAATTTGGTTAAATGCCAAATGAGTATTATGGTGTTAAAATAAGGAACCGATCACAGAAACCTCTTTCCTATAGAGAGAGTATGATGTACTGGTAAAAGGTACAAAGAGGTCTGCAAATTTTTTCTGTAAAGGGCCAGATGGTAAATATTGTCAACTTTGTGGGTCACGTAGGTCTCTGTGTCTCTTGCATTTTCTTCTTTGTTTTCTTTTTTTTTCTCTTTACAAACCTTTAAGAACGTAAAAATGGTTCTTAGCTCTTGGGTCATATAAAAACAGACTTCCACCGTCATTTGCCAACCCCCGCTTTAGAGTCAGATCTGGGTTCCTGTGCCACTGTCCCAATAGCTCTGTGTGATCTTAGGCAAGTCCCTTACTCTCTTACACTGTTATCTATAACTTGGGAACAATGACAGTAGGATTATTGTGAGGAACAGATGTTTTTAGCTTAGTACCTGACTCCTAAGTAAATGCTCAGTAAATGATAACTGTGATACTGTTTTTGCTGTTGTAATAACTGCATTTTCTCAGGTTAGGCTCAGAACAATTTTCTTTAAATCGCTCAGTCTTGTAAGTTAAGAGGCAAACGGTATTTAAAAACAAAAATCAAGTGGAGACTTGGAATTGCCCTGAAAATATTTGCTCTTTGGTAGTTGATGGCATTAACCTCATCTACCTCTTGGGCTGGAGTAAAAAAGTGGGATTACTGATTGCATTTCCTGATGTTTCTAAGTTAATAAAAAGTGATGGGGTACCTTGGTGTTAGTATTTTGTGAAAGGAAAACAAGGGTATCTCCTGTGGAATATAAAGTGGAAGAGTGGTTGATTTGCCACAACTTGGCGTTCTTTAGACTATCCCATTTTCTTAGTTTGGGTAGTGGGGGCTGTGGACAAACAGCCTCCTAACTCCCAAATCCAGTTTGAGAATAGATGGGATTGGGTCAAAGTAGGTTCAGTACCATGGAAATTGATGTTTTCTAATCCTAATTACTGTCTGCCATTTACTTTTTCTTACAACTCTTATACCATTGTGGCTATTATGGTAATGTATGATTTTAAGACTTTTATTTTCAGCTTGACTTCCAGATGAAAAGGTTTCTTACTCTGAGAATGTGCCGACATCCAAGATTCAGCCCACTGATGATTTTATTTCTGTGATGTTGATTTAGCTACCTAAATCCTGGAAAGAATGCTATTTAGAAATAAGCCTCTCATTTATCTTTTTGAGAAGCAAGGGTAAAAAATATATATTAAATTGCCAATGTGGTCAGTTTCTACAATGTCAGAGCACCCAAGCGATCTGTTCATTGGGCTAGCTTGCTTAAGAAACTTAAAAGTGAGTTGCTGGTAGTAAAAAATGTTAGGGTAGTTAAGTCTGAATAGTGATCACTCACTGCAATGTGCTTACAGATGGTCTAAAAAGCAAGATGAGGAGGAAATATTTGTTTTGCCTTAAATTTTCAGCATCTAGAGTCCTAGACAACTAATGTGATTCATCAATAAATATTGAAGTGCCTTTGATGTATGAGCGATGGGAAATACAGATGTGAGTCATCATCCCTGCCCACAAAGCACTTACGATCTAGTGACTTAATAACAGGTAATGTTTATCGAGCATTACAATGTGTTAGACACTGCTAGGCGCTCTACAAGTATCACTTCATTTAAACCTCATAACTACTCTGTGAAATAGGTACTATTGTCTTGCCCGTTTTACAGATGAGGAAATCAGGGCACAGAAAGTTTAAATGGCCTGCCTGACATCACATAACTTGGAATTAGTGATCCAGGATTCAAACCCTGTCAGTCTGGCTCAAAAGCCCCATTCTCTTAACCCCTAACTATATATTGCCTCATGTTGAAATGGTAAAACTTAACCAGGAACATGAAACAGGTTGGTATTATCATCGACTACGTTTGAGGAAACTGAGGTTCATTGAGAGGTTTTTTAACCTGAGGTCACAGACTAGAACGTGGTGGAGCCAGAATTCATACATCTTTCTGACTTCCAAACTTGTGCTTTTACTCCTACACCATACTATATACTAAATGCCGTAACATAAAACGTGTAGGGAGATCATACTTAAAAGTTGTAGGGGTTTTGGACTGGATTGTGAGGGAGGGCTATGAGAGAATGGAGACCTAAACCACCGGAGAAGAAGTTAGTGCTGATGTGAGAGCAAGGAGATGATTAGGAAATTATAGAGTCAGTCTGGAAAGAGAAAACCCAGATTTCAATCCTGTCTTTGTCACTGAATGCCCAGTAATGTTGGGCAAGTCATTCATTTCCTTGTTGTAGATGAGGAAATAATGACTGAGAAATTTATAATAGTATCTATTTCCTAAGGTTATGATGATCAAATAACATATGCATAAACAATTGCGATGGAGATTGGCTCAAAGTCCCCGGTGAAAGGATTCCCTTTGGAAAACAGGTTGATCTTTCCTGAGGGGAGCTCAAGAGAAATGAGCTCATATTGAGATGGAGAGGCTTGGAATTGAGGCAGCTTATATCAGATGGCCTCCAGCTTCTCAGAAACATAGTCAATGAGATTGAGGACCGGAGAAGAGGATAAAGGTTGGAGGCGCTGTAGGAGACAAAGAGATGATTAAGTACATGTAAAACTACCGTGTTTCCCCGAAAATAAGACCTAGTCAGACCATCAGATCTAATGCGTCTTTTTTTTTTTTTTAAGATTTTATTGGGGAAGGGGAACAGGACTTTATTGGGGAACAGTGTGTACTTCAAGGACTTTTTTCCAAGTCAAGTTGTTGTCCTTTCAATCTTAGTTGTGGAGGGTGCAGCTCAGCTCCAGGTCCAGTTGCCGTTACTAGTTGCAGGGGGCGCAGCCCACCATCCCTTGCGGGACTCGAGGAATTGAACTGGCAACCTTGTGGTTGAGAGCCCACTGGTCCATGTGGGAATCGAGCCTGCAGCCTTCGGAGTTAGGAGCACGGAGCTCTAACCACCTGAGTCACCGGGCCGGCCCCTAAAGCGTCTTTTTAAAAATTAACATATGACCCGGTCTTATTTTAATATAAGACCCGGTCTATAATATAATATAATTAATATAATATAATATTATAATATAAGACCGGGTCTTATATTAATTTTTGCTCCAAAAGATGCGTTAGAGCTGATGGTCCGGCTAGGTCTTATTTTCGGGGAAACACGGTAACTTGATGTCAGCAAAAGCCTTCACTCTTTTGGCTATCTTAAAGTTGGATAAGCTTTTAAGACAGAATCTAACAGCATGATATACATACACACATATATGTGCACACACATACAGAGGGTGCCAAAAAGAGTGTCCCCAAAAAATGTATATGCATTTTAAGAAAGGCAAAAACTATATTAAAATTATGCTGATGGTAACTACTTTGAGCACCTCTTGTAATTGCAGAAGTCAAACATGACTTGTATTCATCTTTTGTTGTCGGTATATATTGAGCACTAAATTTTAATACAGTTTTTTTCATTTCTTAAAATGTGTATACATTTTTTGTCACCCTTTGTATATACATAAATATAGTATATATATATATATATATATTTCTCACATACTTTTCAATATGTAGAAATGTTATCAATTTTAACCACACTTAACACCCCCGTGATGTTCCTTCCATATTTTTGACTGTCAGAGGCTTGTAGTGTGATAAGCTGGAAGTATGGGCTGAAATCCATTAGAAAACCAATTTCTACTAACTGTAAGACTCATATACAGTGGTGTGGCCTTGGGTGACACTGAGTTCTTTATCCCCAGGAGGCTTTCCAGCACAAGAGGGTCTGGAATATGTAGGCGGGGTGGGACCTCTCTGTTTTGTGAAAGAAAGCCCTTTATGGTTGTATTCTATGTTGCCCGTTAGTGGTCATTTTGAATTTCATGATACCAATATTTTTTGTGCCTCTGCCTGTGTAGGAGGCTAGAAGTTTCTGTCTTGTCCCCTTAACCAAATACTCTTTTTGTGTACATATGTTCTTTACTGAGAATTGCTGTAATACCATGATTAGGATTTGACCTTTCACAGAACCCAAATTAATTTGATTGAAACAAATACCAATTTTTCAGATGCCTGGTGCTGTAATAAAAGGATCTTGATTTTTTCCAACCTAAGTAATGATTCTCCTTTTGATGTTTTAACTGCCATGGTGTCTCAAATTTGTCCAATTGCCGAGTCCTCCTTGGTACCCAGAAATGTTTCAGCATCAGTTTGGGGTACAGTAGAACCAGTGAGCACTGTTCGTTACACAGTTTGGCTTGGAGATATGGGGAGAATTTTTGCTACTGTTATTGGTGTTTGTATTAGCTTAACTGTGATTTCTGCACATATATAAGGGGACAACGTTTACTGAGCTTCTTAATTAGGAGCTCTTATGGGGTAGTAGAGAAAACAGCTGTTACTACCCTGTTTCCCCGAAAATAAGACCTAGCTGGACAATCAGCTCTAATGTGTCTTTTGGAACAAATATTAATATAAGACCCAGTATTATATTATATTATATTATATTATATTATATTATATTATATTATATTATATTATACCCGGTCTCATATTATAGTAAAATAAGACCGGGTCTCATATTAATTTTTGCTTCAAAAGACCCATTAGAGCTGATTGTCTGGCTAGGTCTTACTTTCGGGGAAACGCTGTCCGTCATATAGGCACAATGACCAGATCTATAGCCTTTTCTCTTTCAAGTTATGTTTATCAAACACAATTGATACCCAGCTGTCATTTTTAATTTTGTTTTGTTGTAGGTGAGATATTTTCAAAGTGTATCTTTCATTTATTTTAAACATGAGCCTTTGTTAAAAGATTTTTAAAAGTTGATGTGATTGTGCTGTTCATCAGTTAATCATTGCTGCTCACTTTAAAACAATGTGTGGCTATACGGTGACTAAACCTTTCCCCTTCCTGACCAACTACTGCTCTTACACTCCCTGTCTCTGTTTCATCACTTCCCACAGTGGTCTGGCTTCTGCCCTCACTGCTCCGCTGACACTGCTCTTACCGAGGTCACCTAGGACCTCCGTGTTGCCAACCCCAATGGACCCTTAATATCTGTCTTCCTTGACTTTAACTCTGCTGGAGTATTTGCTAGTTTTCATCACTTGTTCCTCTTTTCCTCCTATTCCTGTGGCATTTCCTTTGTAGACTCTTTCATCAGCTCCTCCTCCTCTACCAGCCCCTTCGAGTTGGCTGTTAAATGTTGGACTAAAATCCCAGTCCTATATCTGTCGTCCTCTTCCCATGTTATCTGCTCCCCAGGTAGTCTCATCTGCACCTGACTCGGCCACCTTATGACTGCCCAGTGTGTGTCTCCGGCTGAGGCACCCTCCCCCTTCCTTGAGCTCCAGATCCAACATGCTCCACGGTGCATGTGTCATAGGTACATCCAACTCAGCGTGTCCCCAACTGAGCTGCAGATCTGTTCCCTGTCTCACTGAATGGTCCTGCTGTCCACCTGGTTGCTCAGGCCAGCTTACCTGCCTAGGTACCAGGGCATTTTAGGCTCCTCTTAGTCTTTCATCTGCTTTCCTCCCAGTCTGGTTAGTTACTAAATCCTTCTAAAGGATAATACCTTCTAAAAATCTCTATCTCCCTGGGTCTACTGTCTTAAATTAGGACCGAAACTCTTAGTGCCTGAATGACTGCAGTGGCCTTCTATCTGGCCTTTTCAAGCCTTTTCAGTCTAGATCTGTCTTTCTAAAGTAGAAATCTGATGTCAAGCCCCTGCTTATAACTCTTCTATGACTTCCTTTTGCTTTTGGGATAAAGTCTAATTCCCTTTCTTAACACACAAGGTCTTTTATGATTTAGCTCCTGCCTACCTTTTACACTTCTACTCTTGTCACTTTATACCCCAGCCAGGCTGAACTCCGTGTAATTCCCTGAATGGGTTGTGTTCTCTCAGTCTTCTTTGACTGGATATGTACTACTATTCCTACTACCTGGAAAACCTTTTACTTTGTTACCTGCTTAGATGACACCTCTGGAAAGACTTCCCTAATGTCCCACTCCCTTAGGCTTACTTAGGTACCTGTTTTCTGTTTTTATAACACCTGTATACATATATATCATGTTATAATTGTTTATTTGATCTGAGAGCTACTTGAAAGGGGATACTTGTTTTCAACTCTGAACTCTAGGGGCCTACTTAGCGTAGTGCTCCATACACGTATATTAAAAGAGTGGCTGGCTGGTTAGAGTGAAAGTAGACAGGAAGGTGAAATGTAACTAATGGGAGTATCTGTGCATCTTGGAGTTAAGGAGAAGTTCCAGAAGTTTGAATTTAATTTGCAGTTGAGGTATAGCTATGCAATGGAATATTATTTGACCAAAAAAAGGAATTAAGTTCTGATTCATGCTACAACGTGGATAAACCTTGAAAACATTATGCTGAGTGAAAGAAGTCAGACATAAAAGGTCACATATTGTAGGATTCTATTTATATGAAATGTTCAGAATAAGCAAAACTATATATAGAGAAAGTAGATTAGTGGTTGTCAGGGGCTGGGAGTTGGGGTGGGGGAAAGAGAGTGACTGCTAATAGATTTGGGGTTTCTTTTTGGAGCAATAAAAATTTTGGAATTAGATAGCAGTGATCAGTATACAGCTATGTGAATATACTAAAAGCCACTGAATTATACAGTTTAAAAGGGTACAGTTTGTGGTATGTGAATTATATCTCCATAAAGCTGTTAGTAAACAGTTTGGTCAATATGGGTTTATAGTACTTAGAACATTGTACGTACTTGAATATCATTATGAGGATCCAGGTAAAATTATGGCAATGTACTGATATCATAGTTCCAGAATCAAGACTTCTATTCCATGTTTTGATTTTGAAGCATATTTTTTAAATTAAAATCCGAACTTTTCAGAGTAGAAGAGCTCAATTCATCTACAAATACTGTTGACTTTCTAATTTGTTAAATGTGTATTATTTGGCCAGCCATGTGTTTTAGGAATAACTTGAGACATATGTGTGTTTAACATTCTTGTGAATTGATGAATGGAGGTGGTAAACACATTTCTAACATGATTACACTGTCAGGTTGGGACACATTGGAGCACGTTCTGTGTACAGATGATTTGAAGGTATTTTCTCATTTTGTTACCGTCCTAATCATTTATTCATATCTTGATCTAGAAATGCAATGATATGTGCTGTTACCCTAGGGAATATTTTTTCTCTCCTGTCTCACTAGATTATATGAATATTGGACTCTTAGATTTGTGAATTTAATAATCCTTTAAAATGTAACTGCATTCTGCGTAAAAATTGGTTCTGAACCACAGGGGGCTATCATAAGAGATTTTCTGTTACCAATCCAAAGGTATGTGTGGGGTACAAAAGAAGTAATTTCTGTCCAAAAGAAGAGCTAATATTGTTCTTTTATTATTCCTAGGTCTTTTGGTGGGCCTTGTGCTTCGATATGGCATCCATGTTCCAAGTGATGTAAATAATGTGACCCTGAGCTGTGAAGTACAGTCAAGCCCGACTACCTTATTGGTCAATGTTAGTGGAAAATTTTATGAGTATACGCTGAAAGGAGAGATTAGTTCACATGAACTCAATAACGTTCAGGATAATGAAATGCTTAGAAAGGTAAGTTCTTAGTTAACGGGAGTCTTTGGATTTTTTTTTTTTTTTTAGTATATAACTAGCAGCAAAGGGATTCAGGAGAAAAAGTAAATAACGAATTTTTAATGATACTTAAAAATAATTAGTCTTTTAAATGGAGTAAAACCTCACCAAATGTAATGTTAAGGAAATGGACATGTCTGTACATTTCATTTTCTGACTGAGGCTAAGTACTATAACCCTTTTAGTTTCACTCTGTGATATTTGCAGTTGTAATAAATGGTGACCAGTATTGAGTTAAGCATAATTTATGAGTGCTTCTTTCAATTTGCAGCTGGTCCTTAGAGTTTTATAGTACTTCAGCACATTGAGTTTATTTGATAATACCTAAAATATTCTATTAATATTTCTTTGAATTCTTTCTTGCCTTGATGGTATTCTGTACTGAGGACAATTTAATCTTTCTTTGATTCAAAATCTGGCACAATTTCAGGGGCTCAGTCTGAGTACCAATTATTGTACCATGCTGTATGTAAAACTTTGTGTAGGAGGTTGGCTTGCAGTCTTACCAGCTCCCAGACATTGTTGGAGCTGCTTTCCCCTGTCTCCCTCATAGTTTCTGTGCTGAAGGCTTTCAGGGTCTCTTTGTTTCTGCCCACCCTTGGCCATTTCCCTCCACTTCTGTCGTCTACATTGGCAGTGCTTGGCTTTTATAACTACTTGATTGTGTTCCTGGCCATCTTGAATGCTTTTTAAAATTTCATATGAACTTCAAGTTTACTTTGCAGCAAGAGTTCTTTCCACCTGTGGAAAATTCCAGTTCCTTAAAAGTTCTAGTAAACGAACTTTTAGCATGGGTATGTGTGTAGCTGCTTTGTGTTCATGTCAAATCCTACACTACTGCCTTATGAACAGAAAGAGGTGTCTGTATTATTCTAGGGAGTAAGTATTGAAAGAAATGGGCTGTCCGAATTAGAAATCTGAGTTGTGCAGAAACTTTTTACCATAATATTATGTTATATACCTTTAGAGATGTTACGTGGACAAGAAGAAGGACTGTTTCCTCTTGCCAACAATAATGTCGTATCCCTCAATTTTATGTTACCAGTTTTGGGTCTCTTATTTAAAGCAAAGATATGTTCATGCTTTCTCCTATTTTTAATATTATAGTATTTTAACACACTTTCCACAGATACGACTTAACTGGTTGTTCCAAATCTATCTCCTTGTTGTTTGGTTGAGAAGCAGAACAACAGCAAATCCTATATGAAACATTTTTCAGTTACCACTGTAATATCCTTACCTTTCACCAGTTTAACATTTCATCTTTTTTCCTTTTGATAACGTGATAATGTAATGTGAGGTCTTCTAAGGGAATTCATCTAAAAGAATTCTTTATTTCAACAGGTTACTTTTGATCCGGAAGTATTTTTCAACATATTACTTCCTCCTATCATATTTTATGCAGGATATAGTCTAAAAAGAGTAAGTGCTTTTGTATTTCATATACTTTGAACAACCTGAAACCCCACGGGCTTTCTCATCTTTGACACTTTAGAAACAGGCAGTTCTTTCCAGGTTTCCCTTCCTTTTCCTCTCCTTATCCTTTTTAGATGCTGAAATTTATGCCTGTACAAAAATTCTCTCTTAATTCCTTTAATGAATAATGCGTTTAATATTAGCTCAGCACAATAGAATAGAAATTCTTTTCTTTTTCAAATAATTGGTAAGCATTCTAACACAGTGTAACCTTGTCTTTTGTCAGAGACATTTCTTTCGAAACCTTGGGTCTATTCTAGCATACGCTTTTCTTGGAACAGCAATTTCTTGTTTCGTAATTGGGTAAGTACTTGAAGTTTAAAACACTTTTTAGCCTTCAAATTGTGGTTTTAAAATAATGCATGTTTGATGTATGCAGTATTGTATTCCTGAATGTGTCTAAGGACTTTTTCAGTAAAATGCGTTCAACATAGAGAAGTCGTTTGAGTTTTCCTTAAGGCCAAGGTATTACCATATTTAACTGAGATGAATTAAATTTGGGATTAGTCACAAAGTACTACAGTAGACACATCTTATTCTTACTGTATTCTTTGTTTTCCTTTCCTGGTCCCTTTTTTTTAAAAAAAAAAATTAAAGTTTATTGGGGTGACACTGGTTAGTAAAGTTACATAGGTTACGGAGTACAATTTTGAAATATATCATCTATATATCACATCTTGTGTTCACCACCCAGAGTCCGTTCTCCTTTCATCACCATATATTTGATCCCATTTACCCTCATTATTCTTACTATATTCTGATTGAACAGTTGATATTTTTCTAAAGTAGAAATATATTTATTGAACAGGTCAATAATGTACGGCTGTGTAACGCTGATGAAAGTAACAGGACAACTTGCGGGAGATTTTTACTTTACAGATTGCCTGCTGTTTGGTGCCATCGTATCAGCAACTGACCCAGGTATGTTTTACATGAGAGTGGGGTTTAAGTACTTAAGGAACAGTGTTTTGCCAGCAAAGCACATGTGGGTAACTCTTCATCTGATGTGTAGAATTCAGGATTGGGTACTTCCCATAGTACTGTACTTTCCAATTATGGAGGAAAAAATGAAATTCATGGTTCCTTTTGGTTTCAGCACACATTATTTTGTCTTTAACTTTATTACATTTGCCTGTTACTGGTTCATAATTTGATGCTGTTTAGATACATGCTATAAGGTATTTTCTTCAGAATTCTAGGTTGGTCTCTATTTCTAGGGATTCGGTATAGGAGATGAACTAGATTAGTTAAAATGAGTGATAACAATATACTTCCTTTCAGGTTTCAAGAAAACCAGTTCCCTAGAAATCTTCTGTTTACTTTCAGCTATCTGCATTTAAGAGTAAGAAAAGAAGTTTTTAAATGATTGTTAGAAGGCAGTTGTGCTACTGCAAGTGTGACTTAGGGTCACTGGTGGGCTTTCATATACATGAAAGGATTGTTTTTCTAAAATTTGCCTTATTAATATAAAATGATTTTGGTATTAGCAAAGCTGGAGAGTAAATTTAATTGCACTGAGTTAGGTCATAGTTTTCCAAATATAGTATTGATGGGCTTACAGCTACATTCACATTAGGCATTTAGAGAATATATAGGCTGAAGAGAAAGGGATAGGAGCACAGACTGCAGTTTTTGAACTAAGGATTCGCGTTTTCTTTAACTAGACTTTAGAACTTGGTAAAGGTTTCTTCTGTTGTACCTTTTGACCTTCTAAGTTAATTACCTTCTCTAATTGCCATCCAGCACAATTAAAGGTAGGATCTTAAGGTTGTCTCTCAATTTCTGGGTTAACTCTGATAATGGAGGGCGTTATAGGAAGTAGGAAAAGATGTTTTACGCGCGATAAGAAATGCTTTGAAAAGACCAGAAGATATTTTAGAGAGACATTTGTGTAGTTTAGCATTTTTCAAACTGAAAATCAGATTGCTTCCTTAAAGACCATCAAGACTACCCCACAGTTTTTTTAGATGCTCCCATTAGCAATGTGAAGACAGGATGGTTTTTGCAAGGAGCCCATGATCTCTCTTTTCTGAGTCCTCTCACTAGAAGCAAGCTCCTTGACTGAAAGCCTATGAGAAATCTTAAGTCAATAGGACTGGCTACGTTGCTTCAACCTTTTGGTTTTGTTTTGATAGAAGTATTGCCTGAATGGCTCAAGCAAAAATCTTTTGCTTAGATAAAGTTGGGCAGTTATATCTCTTCTGAATTATAAAGGCATTTGCCCCTATAAGAATTCTTTTATTTTGCAATTGTTCACTTGATAGAAGGGTGAGCTGTAGGTTCTCTTCAAAATTCTGCAGCATTGCTTATGCCCTCTTTTTCTCCTTCTCTTGGTAAGCTTTGGTATCAGCATATTCCAGATGAAATGCTTTGCAGTAGACACTATGTCTTTTAAATGTAAGTTTCCTGTTTTCTGGTTGGCATTTGAAGAGGCTCTCCCATCTCCGGTTATAATAATCTATTGTGTCTGCTTGGGTTTATTTAGTGCGCTGTATGTGACTCAGCAATTAAGGTTATAATGCAACTTCAAGCTCATCTGATTTTCTAAGAATTCTCATATAATTGTTTCCTAAAAGAAGGGTTCTTTTTTCTTAAGCTGTAATAGCTTGATAGTTGGCTTCTTCTTAAGTTAAATATAGCAGCTGTAATTTGGTCATAAATTTTATCCCAACCAAAAACCAAACTTGTGTTTTCATTTCCTACTGTCTTTGCTAAACCAGTGTGCTTGAAATTTGCAAGTCAAATAGAAGTGAGTTGTAAGGCTCCAAGGAAAAAATGAAGTTTGCAGCAGGAAATGCTTTTCATAGTATTCTTCTTCAAAGATGAATGATCACCTGGTCTGTAATAAATTCTGAATACATTTCTTTATGGACAAGAAAGGTACAACACAAGATTATTAGCATTCACATGAGGAATATAGGCCAACTCAGTATTCCAAGGTTATTTTCAGCTGTTTGTAGGAGAAAGGAGATATTGCCTGTACACATTTAGGAAAAAGAAAAATACATAAAATTATTGAATCTTTAATATGGTAAGAGAATGTTTATTAAGATTGAATTCTGAGACAAAGAAATTAATTTCTAAATAACTATTATAGCCATCTGTGGAGTGGAATATGTTATATTTGTAATGTCTAAATATTCCTCTGCCTCTTTCTACTTGCTAGTGACTGTTCTTGCCATATTCCACGAGCTTCAAGTTGATGTTGAACTCTATGCACTTCTTTTTGGTGAAAGTGTCCTCAATGATGCTGTTGCCATAGTGCTGTCTTCGTAAGTGTTTGTTTTCTTACTATATTCTGTATGTTAAATGTTAGGGTACTAGGAACTGAAAGTCACTTATTGAATGAAGTGCATTATGAACTGAAACATTCAAAAGAATGAGGCATTCTTTTACTCTTGAAGAAATGCACACTTATGAATAACATGGAAAGTGCAGGGAAGAAAAAAGGGGGAAAAATGTACTCCTAGCACAGAAAGACAATTACTGTAAACATTCTAAGACATTTCCTTAATATTTTTCCAATGCATAGTATTTTTACGTGATTGTGATTGTAGCATATAATTTTATGTTCTGTTCTATCATTATAACATGAACATTTTGAATTAAAGTAAATTTTTTTAGGTAATATATTCACATCGTTCAAAAATCAGTGCTATATAGAAAGGTAAATGTTGAAAAGTCAGATTCCTACTCCTGTCCTCATCCACTTCTGCCTTTACTCCTGGCCTGTCCCCCCAGCTCCTTAGAGGTAACCATTTTTGTTAGTTTCTTGTGTATCCTAGTATTTCTTTATTCAAATGAAAGCACACACATAAATGAATATCCTTATTTGCCACTTACTTCTTATTTTAAAAGTAGCATGTTATATATGTTCTATACCTAGCTTTCTCGCACATAACTGTATTCTGCAGATCTTTCCATATCAAAACAGAGTTTTCTCATTCTTTGTTTGCAGCTACATAGTGTTCTACGTACTAGTATACTATGAACTGAACTATACCTTATTTAATCAGTCTCCTATTATTGGAAACAGTCCAAATAATGCTGCAGTGAATACATTTGTAATTTTGTTAGACATTGCTAAATTGCCCCCCAAAGGGGTTATACCATTTTGCACTTGAAATCACTGAATTACGGGAGTACCTATTTCTTCACAGCTTTGCCAACAGAATATTTGTCAGACTTTTGTAATTTTGCTAATTTGATGATTGTGAAATATCTCATTGTAGTTTAATTCGTATTTCTGTTATTTAACATAATCATTTCAGAAACATTTTTAATTTTTAGACGTGTTAATACTTTTTAAAGACAACTATTGAAATGAGCAATATTTTAATCTAATTATAAAGATCACTATACAAGTTAATAGAAGGTGTTTGCAGGTGAAAGAAGGGATCTCAACATCTGAGGGGCTCGATCCTGCCGACCAACTCCTACTAAGCAAATATCTAACTCTGTTGCCTTTACTCCATACCAGAACTTTCTATGAGGATAAAAAGTAAAAAGCCCTACAACATTTTCTGTTTATTTTTATTTCTCTCCTTAATTTCTATTTTATTAATTATAAAAGAGTAATCAGTCACTGACTCTGGTTTGCGTAGCTTGGGTGCCCCCATTGCCTTACTGCCAAGTGAAAAATTATACTTTCTGAGATGTAACACTAATCTCTTAAATGTTGTATATAAAGATATGCAAAAGGTCAAATCCTTTTTGTGAATGTGATGTATGTAAAGTCCATCCCCTCTGTCATATCTATTGCCAGACTTTTTTGTAGCTATCTACAACTAATGTAAATTTGGTTTAAGAAATCAAGTCTAAAGGCTAGAACTAATATTGATACTGAACACATGTGACTTCAATGACAGTAGGTGCAAAATAAAAGCTTTATATTACTTAAAGGGAGGAAGAAATGGATAGTGTAGTTATAATTCAGGTGTTATAAAAAATAGGAAGCTACGAAGATTGTTGAAGCTTTCAGTACATAGGGACATGTAAGATCACCAGTACTATCAGATGAAGAAAAAAAAGTACAGGCAGTTACTTTTATCATCAATTCCCCATCCTAAATAATTATTCTGCTACTCAGTCATCTTACTAATAAGTGTTCCTTCCTCATTGCCCTAATGGATGAAGAGTCAGAAAAATCTCTGTTCTGGTTCTATCTTAAACTGATGTGCCCTGTGCCTTAATTTTTCCATTGGTAAAGTAACTTAATTCCTGTAACTTCAAAAACAGTTAAGTAGTATTAAAGGAAAAATAACTCACTGAAAAATTTTGAGTTTGGGGGTATACGTATTAGTGCTGGTGAAGGATAAATGTGTTAGAAAGAGAATGCCCTCCCCAAAACACTTCTCACAAAGCGCCATGCTCATCTGTCTATTGCAGCCTTTCTCAAACGGGGTTCTGTGAGAGAAAAAGCCTTATAAAAATGATTCGAGTGATTCTTTTCTAATTCTCCTAAGGATGGTGCATAGCTAATATTATTCTAGATTCACAAGAGATGAGTTAACTCATTACATAGTTTGGTGGAACTCTAGTGGAGATGAGAAGGACTGCGTCTAGAGAGTATCATATAAGGGAAATTATTAACTGTGTGTCTTAATGGAGGTGAGCAAATGAGTTCCTGTCCAAACACCGAAGGGAAACCAGTTGTGTTGCTGGCTGTAGGAGGTTACTAGCTGGAGTGCTGGGTGATATGTTTATCATCATCTTTCATTTACCTTTTAAAGTACATTAGGTAGAGATAGTCTACTTTGTGTTGAGTTCTGTTAGTTTGATAATTCTCTAATGTATATATTCTATAGAAGTAGCCTTGCATAAAGCGGGGAACTCCAAACAGAAGTACTTCTGTTTGGCAATGAACAGGTTAAGGCAACCCGTCTTGAAATTTATGTTGGAAGTTGTTTTTGTTTGTTTGTTGACCTGTTAGATTACCGTTTCCCTGAAAATAAGACCTAGCCCAAATGCGTCTTTTGGAGCAAAAATTAATATAAGACCTTATAAGGTCTTATTTTCGGGGAAATACGGTAGTAGTACTTTTTTGTTAATGTTAATACTTTTAATATGGTGAGAGGGTGGAGTGAAACGGATTCCCTTATACATCACTGTAGGAGGTGGATCTATCTGTACTGATATAGTGTAGTATATATATCTAGTTAGAGCTAAAGCCTAAGCTTCACAGTATTCTGCTGAATGGATATGTCATAGTTAGCCTGGAGACCTAAATTCATACTAGTTTATAATATGTTTTTAGGGTCATTTACATTTTGTAAAAGAGGAAGTACAGTGAATAAACAAATATGACAGACTGTTTAAGTTTACTAGTTACCAGAGATATACATGTTCAAATATGTGGCCATTTGTACCGATTCTGTTAATAAGAAAATTTTGTTAATGAAAGTAGTTACTGCTGGTAATGCTCTAGTGCAGTCCTTCTTAACTAGGGGCAATTTTGTCTCCCTGAGGGGAGATTTGGCAATGTCTCGGAACATTTTGGTTGTCATGAATGGGAGGAGGTTGCTACTGGCATCTAGTGGGTAGAGGCCAGGGGAGCTGCTAAATATCCTTCAATACACAGGACAGCACCTACCATCCAACAAGTAAATTATCTGGCCCCAAATACCAACGCCTGGATTGAGAAACCCTGGTGTCATAAAACAAGATCACTTGTATGTTGGTGTTAACATTGAAATTGGTATTACCGACTATTCTATATTTTATTTTTTTGTCACTATTTATGATAATGCAATTAAAACATGTTTGTAACAAAAATTCAAAGTATTTGGCTTAGAAAGTAGGAAATTCTTGAAATTTCAGCTCTCAGAAATAACCACTATTAAGGTTTTCATCTAGACTTTTTCCTTTAGGATAGTAACATACATGTAAATATTAACAATTTTTAAGCTAAAATGGAAGAGTACTATACATACTGTCCTGTGACTTGCTTTTTTTACTTGGACATTGTACTATATTAATACCTGTATTATCCCATTATAAGGATGCACTACAAACTTACATCTCCAGTGCCTTGTTGATTCATGTTTGGTGTTTTGTAATATTGTGAATAGCACTGCAGTGAACATACTTATGTGTAAATCTCTGAATCCTTGAGATTATCTCTGTATATTTTTTAGAACTAGAATTTCTAAGTCAATGGATATGATCACTAAAAACTTAAGAGATACAATCATATTTCTCTCCAAAACTGTAATACAGATCTATTTGAAAGCAGTTGTGCAACATGTAAAAAGAGCCATAGGCATAGTAATACCCTATTTCTAGGAATGTAGCACAAAGAAATAGTCCAAAATTTGTAAAAAGCACAAATACAGAGGGTGTCAAAAAATGTATACAAATTTTAAGAAAGGAAAAAACGATTAAAATTGTAATACTCAATATATACCAATAACAAAAGATGAATACAAGTCACGTTTGACTTCTGCAATGACAAGAGGTGCTCAAAGTGGTTACCATCAGCATCCAGACACTTCTGATTACGGTGAACTGCTGCTTGAGCAACGTTGACCAAAGTGTCCACTTGTATACATTTTTTGACACCCCCAGTATGTTCTTTCACACTGTTATTAATAGGAGCAAAAAAAAAAAAAAAAAGAAGAAGCTTTTAAATGTGTAACAGTGGGGAAATGGTTAAATAAATTGTTATTTCCATTTCTGAAGTCTGAAACACCACAGATAGAGAGACTGTAATAATTCTTATGCCATTGTCAGTTGAAGCAGAATTCAAAAGCATATGTTTACTATGATTACAACTAAACATGAAAAAGAGGGGAAAGAAACACGGAAGGAAACTAAGATCTGTCAGAGTAGTGGAATGATGGGGTGATGCCCCCCAAATTGCACATTGTATTACTTTCAGAATTTTTAAAAAAGTATTCATAAAAAATGTTGCTGCCTCAAGATAAAATGTTGATTGATGTGGAAAAGATGAGTTAAGATTTCAATCCAGAGGCTAGTGTTTGACTAAAAAAGAAAACAAACCTCTCATTTGTTCTCAGCCCACATGCTTTTCATGTGTTCTCATGGATTTTAGTGATTAAAGCATAAAATAATGATTAGTGTGAATCTTGAATTCACATGAACTAATCTAGGGAAAGCAGTCTCAGGAGGCATGGTGTTAGATATTTTGTTCCCGGCAGCATTTTGAAGACTATCGCTAGGGAGAAAGAAGGTTGTCATAGCAATGTCCTTTCTTTTCTCCAGCCAGCTGCTATATTTTCATGTTATAATGTGGTCAGATTTCATTTATGGTGGTGGGACCCTTTATGTGTAGGTAAGAAAACCTGACGTTAAAGGTCATTTTGTATTTATTAAAACAATATCAAATCTACTGGTCCCAAAACAACCTGGTTATTTTGAACATTTAAACACAAATGTTTAAAAATTTTCAACGCAGATCAAATGTCAGGAATTTCTGGATGCTATTACCAGAAGTTAATGTTAGTGCTATATTTTAATAAAATAGGTAA
The DNA here is from genome assembly GCF_004115265.2 of Rhinolophus ferrumequinum. Classification (NCBI taxonomy): domain Eukaryota; kingdom Metazoa; phylum Chordata; class Mammalia; order Chiroptera; family Rhinolophidae; genus Rhinolophus; species Rhinolophus ferrumequinum. The sequence continues at coordinate 20,215,152 of NC_046284.1, read as the reverse complement.
AATTAGGAAATTTTAGTTTGGTCTTAGTTTTTTTTTTTTTTTTTTTTTTTTTTTAACTTGGAGGTATGAAAAGAACTTGGTGTACATGGTATAGCAAGCCCATTTTATAGCCTTGAATCAGAAACATTGCAGTAACCACAGGGAGACTTCATTATATTAAAAAAAAAAATGTGTGTTTTCTCTCCTTTTCTTTGACATGACTTGTGTGATGTCTTTGAGTCTGGACTTTTTATGAAAACACTGGCACCTCAATTAACTGAAATGAGAACTGATTTAGTAATGGTAGGCACTCTTGCCGGAGACCTGCTGGCAACAGTGATTTTCTCAGCTATTTCTATTCCTAGGGTGACTACTTTAAAAGAAGCATTTTAGACCAGGTTTGAACTGTGAGTTCAGGATGGAGAGTGTGTCTCCTGTAATTGCCTGTCTTGGCCTATTACAGAGTGACTTTCTTTCAGAAGCTTCAGATGGAGGATCCATTTGAGTATGCTAACAGTACTGTTCAGTGGATTCTAATTCCTTGGAAGGTCGTTCAAGCCCTTTTTTCTGTCAAAGTCCATTTCAGTGAGTGAATAGATATTAGGCATTGGGCCCATTCTGGTGTTCTAAAAATTGAAAGGGTACTTCAGTCATCTTTTTTTCCCATAGGAAAAAAACAAGATGTGACTGGGTTGAGTGTTGAACAATATTCTTTATATTCTTATGCCTGTGCTGGAAACAAGTGGACTTTTTCATTAGCTTGTTCACATGTGTTAGGGCTTTTAGGCACTTAGTACTAGTAAATCTTAAACAGAGTCACAAAAGAGTAGCACTGCACAATACCTTGAGGCTGGAGAAAGAGGCTCAGTACACCTTTCATATAAGGGACCTTCCAATGTTCTACCTCCTGAAATTGTCATTTAAGTAAAAGCTGAATTTTCTTGCTAGCTGGATCCACTACAGAGTGTTTTGGTAACCTTTTGTGCTTACTTTGGCAATTTGAATCCAAAGTTTTGGTGTTTTCCCCCCCTCTGATTTCACCTTTTAAGCCGTACACTAGATAATGTTTTTATTTATTCATTTTCTCGTTTTCAGATCATGTTTTTAAAGTAGAAGTTGCTTCTAGAAGTAAAAGCGTGTTCTCTGTTTTGTAGCTCCATAGTGGCATACCAGCCAGCAGGAGACAATAGCCACACCTTTGATGTCACAGCCATGTTCAAGTCTATTGGCATTTTCCTTGGGATCTTCAGTGGATCTTTTGCAATGGGTGCTGCTACTGGAGTGGTGACAGCTTTAATATCCTTCTATTATATTTATCTTTTCTTGTTAACCTAACAAAGTAACTGAATGCTGTGTTCCATGATATCTCTGAGTTCCATAATTGGCATTGTATTATAATTATTAACATTACAGCCAAGTACTTGGTTTGAAAACATTAGGCAATCATCTTGACCAAGAAATAAAATAATTTAATTGTTTTGCATAGGGCTCCATGTCCTCAAACTTTAACTGCAAAAGTCTAATTAGACACAGGGACCCTTTGAGGTGAATTTTAAGGTTGTAGACTAAATTGGTATAAAGGTAGAAATACTCCAAAGAGCCTCTGGGTATTCCATGCCACTGTTCAGCCTGGCAGTGTTTTGCTCTTTGTTTAAAAGGACAAATAGGAAACATGACCATGACGCCAATTGAACAAGATAGGGTTCCTGAGTTAGGGAAGATGGGAATTCATCTCAGCTCTCACTGATTTTTAACCTTCTGCTCCAGAGTCCTAAGCACTGCCACTAGTTTTCTATTTGAAATATTGGGTAATTCATTCTTGTATTCATTCAAAAAACATTTCTTGATTGCCTGCTACATGTCAGATGCTATGTTCTGGGTATCAAAGATAAACGAGACAAACATGGCCTCTACCTTCTGGGAGCTTCTGGTATAGAAGCATTGACATTTCACCTCGTGGGACCTTGGTGTAGGAAAGTGGAGGGCAGGGACAGCGGGGAAGATAAGTAGGACTGGATGATCTCTGAAGAACTTCCAGCTCTAAAACTTCTAGGATACTTTCATATAAAACAAATACTTTTTTCAAGAATCTGTAAGTTTGCTATACTTCACCTTTGTGCTGGAAGAGATTTGTCTAATGGCTTTTTACAGATGAACTGAGGCACAAAGCAGCAGTATGAAGAATTCTGAAGGAGGAGCCAGGATAGTATTTCTTCCCCATGGCAAGTTCCTTGAGTGTAGGAAGTATATCTTATTAATCTTTTTGTTGAAGGACACCATTGTTAAAGTGAATGTAAAATTCAGCTCAAGATTTGTCACAGCTTAACACGGAGCTTTCCACTGTCAACTAACAAATACTTTTTTGACTAGTATAAGTGAGTGACGTGCCTCAGTTTCTTCATTACGGAGTGCTCCACATCATAGAGTTATTAGTGGATCAAATAAAAGTGAAATCTCTAAATGAAATTGTAATAAATGTAAATTGCTATAATTATGGAAGCTGTCTTGCTTTGGGTCACACATTTATAGTCCGAGTTGGCATGTTGTGTGTCTCATTGTTGCTCCTATCTCTACCCGTCCTTTCCTGCATGGTTTCTGGCAAGGCTTGTGATATCCATAAAACAATTGGATTGACTAAGCTGTAAGACTTCCTTCTAGTAGGTATGGCTGCTCACTCCTCAATAAAATGCTCATTTGAAGAGCTTATTCACTCTGGTGCCATTATTCTGTGACTTTTGTGTTAGAGAGGCTGGAGAACCCTTCTTTTGCTTTCATAGTTGGCTTGCTTTGACTATTATTTTTTTTCTAGTCACACTTCTGTATTATGAGATCTTGTTACCAACCTTGACAGTCTTACGTGACAAAGTTCACCAAGTTACGGGAGTTCCAGTTGTTGGAGACAGGCTTGTTCTTCTTGATGTCCTGGAGTACCTTCCTCTTGGCCGAAGCATGGGGTTTCACAGGTAGGTTACTTTCTCCTTTTGATTGTAAACCCTTACACTGACTTTGCCAGTGATTTTTCTCTACAAGTGGACCAACTCCTCAAGTACTTGGACACACTTGTTGGGATTAGGATTTATGCTGTCACTTTAGAATGTAAAAAAGATTTTCAACGGAAGTGGTTCCTCTCAACAAAGTAAGTCACAACTGAAAATGTCAACACTGAGTAAATAATCCACTTCTGTAAAAGAAGAGCCTCAGTAGAAAATTCGGCAACTCTCTTTATGTGAACTTTGAACTCGTTGTCTTTGTAGGTGTGGTTGCAGTGTTGTTCTGTGGCATCACACAGGCCCATTATACATACAATAATTTGTCCACGGAGTCTCAGCATAGAACTAAACAGGTAAGAGAAATGTTCTAGTTTGTGAATAAACTTTTCCTCCCTGCAGCAAAACCGAAGTCCTTTAATACTGAAAAAATAATTCTTGATCTGTTCAAAATGATGTCTCCTCATTTCATCTCCTCCTCTTTTGACTCCAGAAGTAAATGGGATTGGCAGGTTGAAGGGTGACAGCTTTTCGGGTAGAGGTAGGTCAGCAGAATAGCCAGGGGTTATTGTTACTGTTGTGGCTCCAGTTAGCTTCCTTTCCTGTTTTTCTAATCTATCGGCTTTTAAGAGGAATGTTTTAGAAGCTCACTCAGGTCTGACTAGAACTGTTGCTGTGTGACATAGGTAGGGTTAACTTCTGATCTGACTAGATCTGCTGCTGGGTGATAACAGGGAAGGTGAATTTCCTTCCGTCTTCTTCAAGCACTTCGAGGCTGCTGTGTTTCCAGAAATGTCAAAACATCTGGTTGGGCCTCATGTGGTACTGAATGCTCAGCCGTGCAGGGTACCTGAAGGGAATTATAAAGGAAATAGGCATAGCGTTTTCTAGTCTTAGGAGGTTTATGGGACAAAGACATGACAAATATGTAATGTCTGCAATAGAAACAGATGCATACTTGATTATGCTTACATCTAGAATTAGAAGCTTTAAGTTTTGCCACATGATTACAACACAGTAGGATTAGCATGGAAAGGACTCATGATAAAGCAGGAGCAAAGGTGCTTTTTCTTTTTTCTTCCCCCCCCCCTTTTACCTCCCCCCACCACTCTGGTTCAAGCCGTTGTTTCTCAGTCTAGTTGTGTAGGACACAGCTCCCTGGCCCATGCTGGTATTATGAGCCTTGTGCTGCCCCCCGCTGAGACAGTCGGTTACCGGTTGTCTGTCAGCTGCTCACAGCAGCTCACAGCAGCTCTCGCTGGCTGCCGGCTGCTCACTGCAGCCCAGCTCCAGGGAGAGCCATTGTTCACAATTGTAGCTGTAGAGGGCGCAGCTCACTGGCCCATGTGGGAATCGAACCGGCAACCTTGGCGTTATGAGCATGGCACTCCAACCACCTGAGCCACCGGACTGGCCCACTTTTTCTTTTTTCTGTAGCCACAAATTTAGTGCATGACTTGTGTTTTTTCCCAATACCTCAAAAGAGATTAGGCTCCTTCCCTCAAGCATATACATGAGATTACAAATCCCTTCTACAAATTAATTCAGTACAATAAGTATAGAGAAGAAAATCAGCTGGTGGGGGTAGGTTCACATTTTTCTAGGCAGTGGGATGGGGAATAAAAAAAACTAGGCATATTTAATCTTATTGATATGAAGTTTGTGTACATAAAAAACACTAATAGAACTTTTAGTTGTGTGTTTCAGATTATATGTCATATAAGAGGTCAGAGAAGGGGGAAATGGTTTGAAGCTTGAGAAGCTGGAAAGTTACTGTAGAGGAACTGGTGAGCCTAGAAAGCTGGGAAGGATTCAGAAAAGCCTAAGGGAAACAATACCAGTACAGGCAGAAATAAAAAGGCAGCTAACGTTCTCGAATGGAAGGCAGTGAAGTGCAGAGCAGGGGTTGGCAAACGTCAGCCAGGCCTCCCTGTGAGGTCTACGAGCTAAGGATGGTTTTCACATTTCTAAGTGGTTGGAAACAAAAGAAGAAGAATATTTTGTGAGATGTGAAAGTTATATGAAATTCTGATATTAGTGTCCATCAGTAGTTTTATTGGCACACAGCCGCGCCTGTTTTGTAATGTATGGACTGTGGCTGCTTTTGTGTTACAGCCGCAGAGCTGAGTGGTTGTGACAGGGACCATGTGGCCTGCAAAGCCTCAAATATTTACTGTCTGGCCCTTCACAAGGAAAGTTTGCCGATCCCTCCTCGTGTGGATTAAAACAGGGACTGAGGAGTCACTGTATTGTTCCAGATCCTGGTTCCACTATTAGCTGGCTGTGTGACCAGGGGCACGTTACGTGACTTCTCTGTGCTTTAGTTTTGTCATCTTGAAGATGAGGATGATAATAGTACCTACCTCACAGAGTTGCTGTGAGATTAAAACGAGATAATGCACGCCAACTTCTTAGCATAGTGTCGGGCACATAGTAAAAACTGGATAAAGTTTAGCTATTGTCATTAAACAAATAATAAGTAATAGCATATTCAGTCATTTAAAGTAAATTAAATGTACACTTATTTTTTATTCCCAGTTTTCAGTAATAAGGCAACCCTGGTTTATAAAGATTAACTAACTAACTTGCCCAAAGCCACACAGCAAGTGCAGAAGGCATTTTGACTCCTGAGCCCATGTTGTGACTACCCTGTTTTGTGGGGCAGAGGGCTCGTGCTAAAGAGCAGTGGTAGATAACTCTGGTGGACAGAGAGATGTCGGGTTACGGGGTCCTTGAATTCATTCATTCATCAAGTCTCATATCCCTGCCCTGTTACTACCCCTTGATGAGGCAGTGATGTGAATGGGTGGGGGCTGAGCAGGCAGCTGGACAGGGATCAGAGCACAAGACAATAATGCACAAGCCCTTACTTCCTAAATGAGGGCTAAGATTTCACGGAAAAAGTGACATCACACAGCGAGGGGGCGATATGAGAGTTTTCATGAAGCACTCTGTGCCAGGACAGAAGAATTTGAACGGGATCTTACAGCCCGTGAAGAGGGAAGTGTCTTGAAACTGCCATATTTAGAGCTATTCATTGGATGGGGTGTAGAAGACGGGTGGCAGGCATACCAGTTAGGGTCCTTCTGCAGCATGATGGGTGGGAAGTGAAAGGTAGACGAAGGCAGTGGCAGGGACAACAAGGAATGTTCCAAAAGAAAAAGTGACAGGTTTTGGAGGAGGAGGAAAAGAATGGCTGGATATGGGGAGGGGAGAAGGAAAGCTGATTGGGGAAAGTGAGAGGCAACATTTCTGGCTTTTTCTGTGGGACTGGACATGACATCTCTACATTTGCTCCCCTCTGAATCATGTGTTTTGGGGGATGTATGTGAACTTTACATATTTGAAGTGTGTTTCATTATCTTAGTAATACTCATATTTTCAAATTATGTAACTTATTTACTGGACTAACCTTTTAAAATTTCGTTCCAGTTGTTTGAGCTTCTAAATTTCTTGGCAGAGAATTTCATCTTCTCCTACATGGGACTGACACTGTTCACCTTTCAGAACCATGTCTTTAACCCAACATTTATAGTAGGAGCATTCGTATCCTTTATTATGTGTTCAATTTTGAAAACTTTTTTGAAAGTTGAGATTCGGGTGTGTTTTCCTCTGAGTATAACAAGTAAGGATTTTAACTGTTTTTTTCCTACTCTGTTTTATTTATTCTATTTTTGTTTTTGTTTATTGCACAAATCATACCGACAGATTGAAATGACAGAAAAAAAGTCTCCTACCCTTGTGCCAACCCCAAAAGATAAAACTGTTTGTCCTCTCTTACTAAAGGGAAGAAAGAGTAGCAATGCGGTCTATGCCACAGGGCTGTAGTTGAAAGATGATGAAAGGCGGAAGGAGGCTGCTTTTCTCTCTCTCTCTCTCTCTCTCTCTCACTCAGTCTCTCTTGTTGAGTCTTCAAAACCCAGTTGAAAGGGAGAGGCTGAGTACATGAAAGAGAGCAATCAGTAGTGCCAGCCTCATGAGAAGGCAAGAGGAGATGAAATCCAGAGCATGCGAGGAGCGATTGGGCTTCAGCGGGAGGAGGCACCGCTCCACCATGGTTCCAGGACGGGACAGGTTATGTAGAGATGAAGGTACATTTGCGAGATGGTATTCCTTTCTGTAACCTCTATTTTAATCTGCAAAGTAGGAGGTGAGGTTATCTGCTGAAAGTGACGTAGGAGCAGGTGGCCTATCAGTTATCTGTTATGTAACAAATTGCCCTAAAATTTAGCAGCTTAAAAACAATCATCATGTATTATCTCACACAGTTTCTGAGAGTCTGGAATCCAGCGGCAGCTTAGCTGGGCTGTTCTGGCTCAAGGATCTCTCATGAGGTTGCAGTCATGCTCTGGGCTGGGACTGCACTCTGCAGACTTGACTGGGGCTGCAGGATCCACCCAAAGCTCACTCACACAGCTGTTGACTAGAGCCTTCAGCTCTGCCACTTGGACTTCCCCACTGGGGCAGCTCACAACACAACTTCCCCCAAAGGGAGTGAGCTGAGAGAGACTCAAGATGGAAGCCAAAGTGCCTTTTATAACCTAATCTTGGAAGTGATATACCATCATCCCTTCTGCTGTATTCTGTTGGTCACGCAGACGGACCCCGGTACAGTACAAGCAGAGACTAAATAAGGCTATGAGTGCTCGCAGGCAGGGGTCACTGGAGAGCATCTTGGAGGCAGGTTCCCACAGGTGACAGGAGTTTTAAGGAGAAGGTTTGGAAATAGTTGTAGAGAGTGGGAGAGTGAGTTGATCAAAGACATGCAGTAGGATTGCTGAGCAGTATTAGGGACCCATTTGAGTCAGGGGAATAGCTGTTAAAAGTAGAATCAGTCTGCCCTGCTGGATGACTTTGTTCTGGAGTACTTAGCTGTAAGCATGGAGAAAACTGTCTAGGTGTGGGGTTTTGTCAAGTGGGTGCAAAGAAAGCACAGAGAGGGGCGAGTGAATGTTAGGTATTGGTGAGTATTGAGATGTGGCTAAGAAGGGAAGTGAAGCAGGGAGAGGACTGACTGAGGGAAAAGTAGTGGGGTCTTTGGGCTGGAGGTCCCAGTGACGTGGAAGAATTTTTTGAGTGGGATAGAACACGAAACGTGAAAAAGGAGAGATTGTGGTTAGAAAGAAGGATGTTTGAATTCATGCTTTTCAAAAGAAGTATTTTAAAAAACCACCTAAGAATGCAGATTCTGCCAAACAGAATAGCAGAAATATTTTTTAAATTAAAACTCTAAGTAGGATCTCTGTTAGAAAGTGAGTTATTACTGAAATGCCATTCTGCAGAGTCTTAGTCTTCTGGGAATGAACTTCAGGCAAAAAAGATAAAGCCCTGTTAATAAAAGAACCTTAGCTGGAAGACTCCCATGAGATCAGTAACTTCATATACCTTGCTAGTCTTTGAGAAATTTCTGAGCAGTCAAGTGGCTTGACCCACTGTACTTAACCGGAAATGAGGCTAAATATTTTCCCTAGGTTTCTGAGTCCGTTAGGACTTGAAGTTCCTTAATACAAAATCCTACCATGAAAATTTATCCTGACCAGGGGGAGTTGTTCTCTTGGTGACTATGTTAGTTAGGATGTGGGTTTAGTTTAATATGACAAAGACCCAAATTAACCACGGTTTAAACAAGATAGAAGTTCATCAAAGAGCATACAATGCTTATATGCAGTTCCTTTTGCTTTACTCTCACAGACACTACCCATTTCCAAAGGTACAGCACTGTTTCCACCTTGTTTTGTTTTTAATCTTAGACTTTCCTTTATATTCCTTTCATAAAATGGGGTGGAGGCTATATTGTAACCCCAGAAATAAACATAGTAATTGTAAAGTAGGAGTGTCTATAGACAGCAAAGTGGAGGAAAAGACACTAGCATTGGTTTCTAGTTAAAACTATTCTGAATTCCCATTAAGTCTTCCCTTTGAAGCAGGGTGGAAGTTACAGACTCAGAGGAACACATTGGGACTAGCAGAAATTTCAGTGATAAGAGGTGTTTGAGCTGCCTTTTCTTACTTTTTTAAAAATAATATTTTATTTTTTAATTACAGTTGACATACAATATTATATTAGTTTCAGGTATACATGAGCTGCTCTTTTCTGTGTTCTGAGGAAGCAAAGGCAAGTATCCACCAACATGGACAATTAAAATGAATTAGCTTATTATATTAATAATCTTAAGATTATACCAAAGAAGCTCTGCTTTTAAACATATTTCCTTTCATCTCAGAGTTTTCTGTATGTTAGATCTGCACTGTCCAAATTGGTAGCAGCTAACCACTTGTGATTATTTAAATTTAAATTAATTTGAATGAAATAAAATTATACTTTCAGTTCCTCGGTCACACTAGCCACATTTCAGGTACACAGCATGTTGGATAGTGCGGAAAGTTCATTGGACTGCTCTGTGTCAGACAGTGGGATCAAAAGATTGTGTGTTAGAAACGGAGCTTCCTAAGATAGTCTTTCACAATCTTGAATGTAGACTCTAAATAATATTAATAGTGAAAAGAAATTGTCCTTAACCTATTAATAATTTTAGATTGCTATTTTCTTGGGAAGAGCTGCCAATATTTACCCCTTGTCCCTCTTACTTAACTTGGGTAGAAGAAGTAAGATTGGATCAAATTTTCAACACATGATGATGTTTGCCGGTAAGTTATCACTTTCCCTCTTTGCTCACTCCAAGAAACCACTCACAATGTATATGCCAGCTTGCTTTTAAATGGAAATGATATGCTGGTAACATAAGACTCCCTTAAACATTGAAATTGCAACTGCCAGTAGAAAACTTCTTTATAGTGACCCATTCCTTTCTATGGCAACTTTTTCACGTGCTGGTTCCAAATTCCCAGTTCAGAAATATGTCACACATAAATGGAGAAGATAAAGATTAATGTATTTTCACACAAAAACCTGTATGTGAATGTTTATGGCAGTTCTATTCACAATTGCGAAAATCTGGAAGCAGCCCAATTGTCTGTGTTGGCAATGGGTGAATGAATCAGCAAAGTTTGGCACGTCATGCCATGGAATACTACCTAGCACTAAAAAGAACAAACTGATCCACATAATAACGTGGATGAACCTCAGGGGCGTTGTGCTGAGTGAAAGAAGCTAGTCTCAAAAGGTCACATACTGTATGATTCCTCTTATATGACATTCTCGGGAAGACAAAAGCATAGTGAGGGAGAACAGATCAGTGACTGCCAGGATTTTGGCAGTTTGATGAAGAGGTTGGACTAAAAAGTTGCACAAAGGAATTTGGGGGGAGGGCGGGTAATGAAACGGTTCTGTGTCTTGGTTGTGGTCGTGGTCACACACCTCTGTGTATTTGTCAAAACTCATGGAACTGGACACCAGAAAGAGTGAATTTTACTGTATGTAAATTTAAAAATAAATTTCAAAATATTGTTAAAAGAATGCATGTCAGTATTATCTACTAAGTCTTTGTATTTGTATATACTTACATATGTTGATATACCGGGGGTTCCAAAAAAAATGTATACAAGTGGACACTTTGGTCAGCGTGACTCAAGCAGTAGTTCGCCATAATCAGAAGTGTCTGGACGCTGATGGGAACCACTTTGAGCACCTCTTGTCATTGCAGAAGTCAAACGTGACTTGTATTTACCTTTTGTTACCTGTATATAGTATTGCAATTTTAATAGTGTTTTTCTTTCTTAAAATGTGTACGTTTTTTGGTACTCTCTGTGTATCACGTATTTGTTCACATGCTTCTAAGTTCTCAGAATGTGCTGTATTTCTCTTGAGTTTACGAAGCTCGCATCGGTAATGAGTTACTGAAGAAGTACCTCTTCCGTTCCCTTTTAGGTCTTCGTGGCGCAATGGCATTTGCCTTGGCCATTCGGGATACTGCCACTTACGCCCGACAAATGATGTTCAGCACGACACTTCTCATTGTGTTTTTTACTGTGTGGGTATTTGGGGGTGGCACCACTGCCATGCTGTCGTGCTTGCATATAAGGTAAGTCGTGAGCAGGGACTTCATTTTAACATTAAATTAAAATTCAGGTTATTTTTCTTTAATCATGAAAAGGTTTTAAGCTTTGACAAATCTATTATCTTTCACTTTTTTCCTTTTAAAAAGTGTATAATATGTAGTATAGAAAAAATGGAAAATATGCAAAAGGAAAATAAAAAATGTTGTTAACACTTTGAGGGATGCCTTTCCAGACCTCTTGCGGTATATTATATATATTTTTTAACAAAAAGGGGCAACACTACAGGTAGTGTTGTAAACTGATTTTTAAATATGAGATAGCATGGACATTTATGTTAATCATTATTTTAATGGCTGGATGTATCATAATTTATTTAACCAAATCCCTACCGTTGGACTTTTGTATTGTTTCTAGGATTTTGCTATCACTATTAGCATTCGAGGATTTTGCTATTACTGTTATCATTAACAATGTGAACATTTGTAAATGCATTCCCATGTGCATTTGTTTGATTATTTCCTTACAATGCATTCCTAGAAGTGGAATTGCTTGGTCAAAGGATATGTATGTATTTAAGGCTTTTGATCCATATCACCAGATTGGATCAAAATTTTTTCTTTTATTTGAAGCCCATGAGACAGTCCTGTTTATCCCACCCCTAATCAATGCTAGATATTATCATTCTTTCTCATCTTTGTGATCAGCACGGTTTCTAAGCTGCCAATCCAATGTAGAGAATGGAAGGTCTCCATCTTAAATGCACACTCACTAGTTAATGTATTCAATTGGAAAGCTTCCTTGTATCTCAAGAGTTCTGCAGTGTTTCCATGGATACAGCAGCCTATGTTGCTATGGCCTTTGTAGATTTTAGTTCTGTGTTTGGCTGAAATTTCATAGACCTTAAGAGCTACTGAGCTTTCAGAATGTGTAGAGTTCATTAGAGAAAACAACTGTTTCACATTTTATAGAATCTGTTCTCCATTTTTTCGTCCTGTAATGCCTTTCTTTTAACATTCTAACGACCAGCCAACCCTAAATCACACTTTGAATGTTGTTCTTATTCTCTTTTTCTCTTTTTACTATTCAAATCCCTTTATCACTGTTTCTGTGCTGTTATTGTATATACTCGAAAATACACAAAACAATGTTCGTATAACCCTGATTATTATTTCAGGGAGGACCTGACATTTGTTGAGCACCTACTATGTGCTGGGCATTGTGCTAAGTGCATTTTACACGTTTATCTAATCACAATAGCTCCATTTTCCAAATGAGGAAATAAAGGCTTAAAAAGTTGCAAAGTTGCTCAAGGTCATAATTGTCTACTTAAATACTGGACAGAGGAGCCTCATCAAGAAATGAGGGTAGTAAATTTTGGAAGGATTAAACTCCTTCCTTTTCTCAAGAGCTTGTAAATGAAGACTCTTCTACTAAGAAAAACAAAATTAAATGTAAGATGATTTAGGGAAAATAATACTCTTAAACAGAGTCTCATTGTTTAAGTAAAATCAGTTCTCTGCCCTAACTGCCGTCCACACAAACCCCAAACAAAATACCCACTCTTACTCCTCCCTAAGAACCCCACAAAACCCCTCTACTCACATAAAGTTGAATCCCCCTCACCAGCTTTGCAAGCTTTCTGACCCCATCTTGCCTGTCCTGTAAGTGTAGTTTGGCACTTAGTTATGTACATTACCTTACAGTCTTAGGTTAATTCTTGTTGCTATTCTTTGGGGTTATTTTGGCCCTTTTGCCATGAAAGACTGGAATATAAGTTTCTCTTCCTTCCCCTGAAATTTTTCTAGTACAATTTTGAGGATGCTGATAAGTCCTTAAAATTTAAGATTAATGCAGACTTAGACTTGACTTTGAGTTCTTACTCCTTCCTTTACTAATTCTGTGATCTTAAGCAAGCTCTACTCTTTTTAAGCCTCAGTTTCTTCATTTGTAATGTGTGTTTGGTAGGACCCACCTTCTAGGGTTGTTGTAAGGATTCAGTGAGCTAATGTCTGTAAAGCTCTTAGCACAGCATTGCAAATGTGCCTTTTAGTCATCCATTTGGTAAATACCGATTGAGCACCAACCATGTGCCAGGCACTGATTTAAGCTCTAACTTAGTGGTTCTCAACTGGGGGTGATTTTACCCTTCCCCCATGGGACATTTGGCAATGTCTGGAGCATTTTTGATTGTCACAATCAAAGGATGCCAGTAGTGGCATCTAGTTGGTAGAGGCCAGGGGTGCTGCTAAACACTGCAGTGCCCAGAGCAGCCCCCCACAACAGAGAATGATCTGGGCCAAAATGTCAGTAATGCAAAGGTTGAGACCCTGCTCTAGAGAAGTACAGTGGTAGTAATAAGATAGAAAAGGTCCCTGGTCTCGAAAAGTCTATACTTTAGTGGGAAAAGACAATAAACTACTAAATAAATGAAAACGACAATCTTAGATGATAATACATGCTGTGATGACAAAGAAGGTACTGTGACAGTAAGTGGGGCCCAAGTGTATTTTATAGGCAGAGGTCAGGAGAGGTCAGGAACGGTCTCTCTCAGGTTCCATTTAAGTTCAGTCTACCTGAAGGACAAGGTATTGCCAGTTAAACAGTGAGCAGGAAGAAGAGCAGTCCGAGCAGAGAGGAAAGCAAGTGCAAAGGCCCTGAAGCAAGAATAGTCTTGGCCTGTTTAATGAACAGGAAAAAAGCCCGCATAGCTAGAATATAGTGATGAAGGATAGGTAGGAAATGGGGTGGGCAAAATCCTACCAGGGCAGGGGTTAGCAAATGCGCCCTGTAAAGGGCCAGAGAGTAAATATTTTAGGCCTTGCAGGCCATATGGTCTCTGTCTCAAGTACTCAACTCTAGCGAGAAAGCCCCACAGACAGTACGTAAATCAGGTGGCATGGCTGTGTTCCAACAAGACTTTATTTACACAAAAAGGAGGTGAACCAGAGGTGGCCTGTGGGCCATAGTTTGTGGACCTCTGCTTTCAGGTCTTGTAGGACATGGTAAGGAGTTTGGATTTGAAAATCCAACTGGAAATCTTGTAGGATTATAAAGCAAGGGACTGATATGATCTATTTTGCAGGGTAAAAGCAGCACTCCAGCTGTTGTGTGGACAACGGATCCTCAGTGAGTTAGAGCCAACCAGCCAGCTAGCTATCCCTGTATCCTTGCATAGTTTGTGACAGTCACATTTGGCTCCCTGTCATTTACCACACATACTTGACACTTCTCTGTCTCCGAGCCTTTGCTCCTACTGTTCTGCCTGAATTCTCTTTCACTCCCAAGAAATGCCACAGCTCAAGTGCATATCCCTTTCTGCCCTCTTCCGTTTGTTTAACACAGGGTATCAGACTTGTAATAATATTGTTATAACATTGTAATAATATTGTTAACACCACTTGTGTTAACCATGTATCAGACACTCTTAAAATCTTTAGATGCATTTTCTCATTTAATCCTTGCAGCAACACTGTGCAGTGGATATTATCCCCATCTCCCAGGTGATAAAATCGCGGTTCATTGGGCTGCATAACTTGACACAGCTAGACAGGAGCTGTGGGCGGATTGTAACCCAGCTCTTCCTGATTGCAAAGCCCGTGGGGATGGATTATGCTCCAGTTGTGTCTGCCTCCCCGCTAGTCTGAGAGCCCCTTGAGGGCAGAGGCTGTGTCTAATTCATGTCTGTGCCCTGTGCCTAGCGCAGTGCCTGGCAGATAATAAGTGCTCTCTAAGTGTTTATTACATTGAATTGGCTTCCAACAATATTCCGAGCATTACAGATGTGCTCTCTCCAGGACCACTAGGTGTCACTTTAGATGCACAAATGTGGTTAGAGTGTAATGTGGCTAAGAAGATCCTGAACAGCTTCTGGCCATTTTAACAAAGAAGAAATAAGCCTTTCTTGGAATTACGAATCTGGTCATGGCCATCTGTTTTCAAGTGCTTGACCATGATTCACTTGCCTTCCAGATGAGGTCTTGTATCATTTTCTTCCCTTCGGTGTTATTTGTATTCTGGGATGCTACTGCTACAGCTTCTCACACTGCTGTTTCTTCTGTGTTGTCTGTAGTAGTCACCTTAATCGATAAACATTTGAGCACCTATTGTGTGTCAGGTACTGTGCTAGACTCTGGGGATACAGACATGAATTGAGACATGGCCTTTACCCTCAAGGAGCTCACAGTCTATTTGGGGAGACTGACAGGTAAATAACTATACTGTGCTTAATATTATAAAGAGGAATCTAGAAAGTGCGATAAAAGCACAAAGACAAAAAAATGATTCTGCTTGAAGGGGTCATAGGATGGTTCATTTGGAACTCGGAAAGGAGTAGGAAAAAATGAGGGACAGTGCATTTTAGACACAGGGACCCAGCAGCATGAGCGAAGGCATGGAGGCTCGGGAGAGGACAGAGATTTGGGAGAGGAGCAGTCAGTCGGGTATGGCTAATGGAGGGTGTGTAAAATAGAATAAGGGGAAAGGGAGGCTGGAGTGGGTGGCCAGGTGCTGATTTGTAGAGAGTCTTGAATGCCACACAAAGGACTTTAGACTTGACCCTCCTGGTGGGAAGCCGCTCTCAGAGTCTTTTGTCAAGGGAATAATCCAGTGAGCTCTGTGCTTTAGACAGCTAAATCTAGGGGAGAGTTTGGCAGCTGACAAACCTTATATCCAGTTGCTACAGATCCTGTGAGTCAGAACGAGGCCTGAGTCTGAGCAGTTGGAGTGGAAAGGAGACAGGATCGGAGAGAGCTTAGAGAAAGAACGAGCAGAGTTGGTGAGTGCTCGTGTTGAGGAGATAGAGAGGAGTCAAAGAGAACTTCTTCGTAGTGAAGCTGTTCCCTGGGATATGGAAAGCAGGGATTCTAAGCAGATGAAAAAAAATTATGAAGAACCAAGGCTAATGTCTATCCATTAGCCTGTGGGGGGAAAACAAAACAAAACTGTAATTGGACCCTCTCTTCAGTCATCACAACAGAATGTTACCATGAGAGCTGAGGGATCTGAAAACATACAACTCCCTCTTGGAACTGCATTGTGCCAGCCTTGTTTTTGGAACTACCCGGAGTTCTTATTCAGTAGCTGGGGCAATGCTGCCTTCTTACAGTGGACTTATATTCAGAGAAGCAAGTGGTATTCTTCTGAAACTGGGAAGTGGGGTTTCAAGAAGAGAGTCATTAGTACACCCTGCTTGCCTGAGGATCCAAGCTGTTGCTAAGGAAAGTGGCAGGAGCCAAAATTTTATGTCAACAACCAGAGAAGCAAGAAAACATTAACCATTCCATAGCTTCTGCAATGAAATAAGTAGTTGCCTGACAATATACATATGTAAATAGACTTTATTTTTTTTTTTTTTGGCTTCAAAATCTCATTTGCCTTTTGTGTTTTCTCCTGTAGGGTTGGCGTTGATTCAGACCAAGAACATTTGGTAAATATGCATTTGTGTTGTCCCTGGCATTTCTGTCGAATGTGCAGTTGTTTGGAAAGAAAACAGTCTGCTGTAGACTTCATGCCACTATTATTTAGATCCCTGTCCTATTTTCTTCAGCTTTTAAGTAGCATCATTTCTGGCTTTTCTCATGGAACGATAGAGACAAAACCAACTTTTAGACAGTGTGTCATTATCAGGGGTGACAGCTCTCGTATCTGTGGTCCAGCCTGGTCTTTGGCTACAGAGGAGAGCAGTCCCATAAGCACTCCTGGGTTTTCAAGTGACTTCTCTGGCACAGGGAGCCTTTTTCCACTTTGGTTTGCGCATGAAGGCTTGTCTCTGATGTAAGCCCCACTCCAGCTGCTGTTCCTGTGTAGCTTTCAAATTGGATGACCAGCAGCTGCCCTTGAGAACTGCCTGGAAGCTTTGGACTTCTCAGCCAGTCTTCTGTGCCTGTTCAGGAGACAGCACTGTCTTGCCCCTTGCTCAGCCTGGCCCACATGTCCCTGCCTGCTTCTGTGTGTCACTTTCTTCCTCTGCCCCTGGACCTGGGAGACCGAGCACAGTGTGACTCGGTGCCTTCTCTAGACTAACCATTCTTTTCTGGTATTTTCTATCCACTTTTTAATGATTTCCGAGCACCACTGAATACATGGCTCTGCCCTAGATTTTAGATGGGAAATCACAGAAATCAGGTTTTTGAAGATGGAAAGCATCTCTTTCAAAACATAATTCTGTTTCATCTCTGAAAGAAGCCCTGGTCTATTTGTGTTCAGTGTGTGGTGCAAGAAAACCTTCACCAGGCTTATTTCCTAAATACAAATTTTCTTAGCTGTTGAGTGATGCGTTGTGTATGTGATGTAGTATTTGCCTCTTTTGTGGTCAGACCTTAAAGTGTAATTCCATGGGCTTGAAATACCTGAACAAACCAGGCTGGCTGAATTCCCATGATGCTGAGCTGCTGGGGGTAGCTCCCCAGGCGGTAATAGCGCCTTAGGGCCCACTCAGTATCCAAACAAAAACAAAGTTATGCAGCCCACCAGACAAATGCTGGATCACTATCTCATAAATCTCCACCTGCTACATATGTCACCTCTGTCACCACAGAGGAGAAATGAAAATAGAGTGGCAGGGAGAGAGCCAGGTTGCTGAGTACCACCTGTGACATACAGAAAAAAATAACGTTTTTCCCTTGCCTTGAAAATCCTGTGGGTGTCTTGGTTTGTTGTATTGTTAACTCAGTATTTTGAGGGTCCACTGAGAAGCACAGAGAAACAGTATAGTAAAAATGGAGTGTGTGGAGGTTGGGTGTGCAGATGTTTATGTGGTGAGGGGATCGTGAGATTTATACATTAATTGATCTTCAAAAAGCCAGACACTTAAACCTGGGCCTGCTGATGTGAAAGGAAATGCAGGTATTTTTCGACTCTTGTAAGGCCATGCAGTGTTCTCAGACATTTTTATATTATGTATACATGTTGAAAGGAACTGTCATTTATTTCGAAGATCGTGAGGGATAGGAAGGAACCACAACCCAGAATCTAAACTCTGTGCTCTTCAAAAATCGTGGAATCATAGAACATTCGTGCTAGAAAGGGCCTTCGAAGTCCTCTAACCCTTACATTGTATGCATGAAGAAATTCAGGCCCACAGAGGGAAAGGGACTTGCCTAACTAGTTCATGTCAGAGCTCAGATGAACCAGATTGCCTAACTGCCCCGCTACTGACAGCACCATATTACAGATAAGGACCCAGCTGATGTTTTTAGAAGCTGTTTTTGAAGAGGCCTGCTTGCTATGTTAGTTTTCAAACTTCCTAGCCAGTCAGGCTTACCATAAAATGTGTCTGCTTTCATTTTGCTAGTGTTCTAAGAACATAGTAGCAACTTTGAAAACGTCCATTACTTTTGGGACCCATGATAACTCCCCAAGATAGGGTTGTCAGTGTGATATTTTCTACTTAAGGTGCAATTCGCACTGTGGGTGTAAACCTTTCACATTTAAGGGATGAATTATCTCACATTGATTTTTTAAAATGATAGTAAACTCACAAATCAGCAAGCAGCCTACGTGATGGAAGTGTTCAGAAAAACATTTCAATTTCTTATTCCAAAACCACAATGTACAAGCTATTAAACTTCTAATGTTCTCTATGTTGGAGAGTATCTCATACATAAAGCGTTATATTTCTGATTCTATAAAGAAATGACCCTAAATAAATGTGTTCTTATCTTTGTGTATGTATTGATTTCTTCATTATTTGTTTGCAGGGTATTCCTGAAAATGAAAGAAGAACTACCAAAGCGGAGAGTGCCTGGCTCTTCCGGATGTGGTACAACTTTGATCATAAGTATCCTTAACTGAGAAAAACATGTTAGTATGGACATGGACAATTACAGTTCAATAGAGCGACTCTTTTGACCATTCCCTTCCTGAAGCAGACTATAAAACCTGCCTTTGGTCTTCCCTTTCCCCTTCAGTTTAGTAGGTAGAGAAGGTCGTTAAAGGAAACCCGCACAAATGAATTCCTCTGAAAAACCCAAGATAGGGATTGGTTATTGCAGAAACTGGCTGTGTGAAGGGGATTCAGGAGCCCTTATGATAGACTCTCTTTGCTATATAGGTTTATTTACTGAGCAAACTTGAATATTTGTTGTACTGTAGCTAATTTAGTGAATCCTAAAGTATTTGTCGATTCTTGTCAGTGTACTTGTTAGAATAAGAGAGGAAAGACTGCCTTAGGAAAAAGCACGTAATGTTAGATGCCACAACAGTCAGCGATAGGCCTTTTTTCTCGGACCTTTCCAAAAACCGGCAGATTCTCCTCTCTACTCAGAACGCCCGTGTTTCACTGTTTGCCACTTTCTTTATTGTTCTTTGTAACAGTCTTCTTTATAGCTATACTTTGGGTCATGTTATATTCTATAACCTGTTTAAATTATGCCTTTTTTTAAAAAAAAACATTTTAACACTCACTATTAAAATTAATTTATTTGAAAATGGAACTAGTAAGAGGTACCATGGAGTTCTGGCTCACACTTATCAGTAAGTGAATCAAAACCTGGTTTATGTTCCATTGAAGCAAATTTGGGACAACCACAACATTTTCCCCCTGCTTTCGCCTTTCTGATCAAAGTATTGTATATTTAAGAAAAATGCACTTGAAACTTATCATTAGAATCTACTACTTACTGTAGTCTGTTGGATAGAATTTTACGTTCACTTTTTCCAGTACTCAAAATTAAATTACTGTATGGAAATAAAAATGTAAGCATATCTGTGGTATTAAGACTCCCATTAGGGAAAAAGATCCTGGCTCTTTAAAATTGCTTAATGATTATGTCATTACTTTTGGCTCCATTTTCAGCATTTTGGGTATAAGCCACTCCCATCTCTCTTGGGACTTTTCATCCCTCTGATTTAACAAAAATTGTTTAGTGTTTCCTGCATAAAATGTCCTGTATATTTTCTGCATAATATGCAAAACAATGAAATGATCCTAATGTAGAGAAAGGGTAGAATAATAGCTTATTTTTTCTGTGTATTCTCATAGAACTAACCACCAAAACTTGTTTGACTCAGTTACTACCCTATTAAGTAGTACGACCTGGTAATTATAAAACCTAGTGCTCTAGTGGAATGAAGCATTCCTCATTCTAGATTACAGTTTCTTCGTGTAGCCAGATTGTTTGTTTTAATTGAGATACAACTTAAACACAGTAATGTACACAAATCTTAAGTGTACAGCGTAATGAATCTTGACCTACGTATGCACCTGTGTGCCTGCCATGCATATAAAGTATATACAACATTTTCAGCACCCCAGAAAGCACCGTGTTCAGCACCCCAGAACACGCACCCACTGTGTTCCCTTGTAGTCAGTAATGCCTTCCCCATCCACCTGCAAAGGACAACCACTATTCTCATTTCTAGCAACGTGGATTAGTTTTACCTCATTTTGTTCTTCATATAAATGCAATCATATATTATGTATTATTTTATGCCTTGCTTCTTTCACCCAACGTTGTAAAATTTATCCGTGTTGTTGCCTGTGCCAGTAATTCATTCTTTTTCATTGCTAGTTAGTATTCCATAGTATGAACATACAACAGGGTTGGGGTTTTTTTTAACCACCTACTGTTGATAAACACTTGGTTTGTTTCCAGCTTTTGGCTATTGCAAATAAAGCTAAACATTCATGTACGAGTATGTATCTTTTGATAAACACAGGCACCCGTTTCTTGAGTTAGATACCTAGGAGTGGAATTTAGGGCAAGTGTGTGTTTAGCTTTTATAAATATTGCCAACCAGTTTTCCAGAGTTGTTGTAACTAATTTACACCTGCACCAGCAAGCCAAGGGAGTTCCAGTTGTCCCACATCTCCACCAAAACTTTGTATCTGTCAGCCTTTTAATTTTTAGCCATTTTGATGGGTGTGTGGTGATACCTCCTGTGGTTTAATTTGCATTTCTGTGATAACCAGTGAGGTTGAGCATCCTTTCCTACCTTCCTTGGCCATTTGAATATCCTCATTTGCGAAGTGTGTTTGTTCAGTTCTTTTTTGCCCATTATTGAGTTGTCTTGTCTGATTTGAAGTTCTTTCTATATTCCTGAATGGGTTCTTTATTGGTTATATGTATCATGAATATCTTCTCCCCATCTCTAGCTCATTTTTTTGTGCTCTTAATCCTGTCTTTTGAGGAACAGATATTCTTCATTTTAATGAGCTTCATTTTATCAGACTTTTTCTTTTATGGGTAGTACTTTTTATATCTTAAGAAATCTTTTATATCCCAAGGTCATGAACGTATTTTCTTGTTTTCTTCTAAAAATGTGATTGTTCTAAGCTATCATATTTGAGTTTGTGTATGATGTGTAGTATGGGTCAAGATCTGCTTTTTTCTATAGGGCTATTCAACTGACCCAGTATCATTTATTTAAAATACCATCCTTAACCCACTGAATTGCAGAGGAGCTTTTGTTGTAAATCACTAAGGCCATATAAGTGGGGATCTGTTGCTGGACTCCTTTCTATTTATCTATTTTTACATCAATACCAAACTCGCTTAATTATTGTACTTTATCCTCTATGTTTGTTATTCTTAAGTATTGCTTTGGCTATTTTTGGCTCATTGCACTTTCATCTAAATTTTAGAAACAGTTTGTAATTTCCCATATACTCACACACACAAAAAAATAAATCCACTGGCAATTTTATTGGGTTTGTATTAAATCTATAGATGAATTTGGAGAGAACTGACATTTTAACAACGTCTAGTCTTCCAATCCTTGAGCACAATATTTCCCTCCATTTATTTAAACCTTCTTTAATTTCTCTCATTAATGTTTTGTAGTTTTCAGTGACAAGCTTTGCACATCTTTCATTAGATTTATCCCAAAGTATTTGATATTTTTATGCTATTGCAAATGTTTTTTTTTATTTCCTACGTGTTTGTTGTATTTTAGATACACAGTTGGATTTTTAGATATTGACCTTGTATCCAGCAATCTTGTTAAGTTCACTTATTATTTTTAATAATTTGTAGATTCTTTTTGGTTTCTGTACATACAAACAAGTGAATAATAATGTTTTCTTTCCCCAATACCTTGTATTTCCTTTTCATGTCTTACTATACTAGCTGGACCTCTGCACTATAGTATAGAATATAAATGATGATGGTGGACATTTTTGTCTTATTCCTGACCTCAGGGGGACATTTTCTGGTATTTCATTATAAAGTGTTATATTAGCTGTAAGTTGTTGAAATATCCTTTTCAAATTAAGAATATTCCCTTCTATTTCTAGTCTGCTGAGAGTTTTTTTTTTATCGTGAACAGGTATTTAATAATTATCAGATACTTTTTCTGTATCAATTGAGATCATGTATTTATTTTATTCTCCTGTAATTGTGTAATTGTGCTGATTTTCATTGATTATTTGAATGTTAAACCAATCTTGCATTGCTAGAACAAGTCCCACTTGGTCACGATGTGTTATTCTTTGTATATGACACTGGATTTAATTTGCTAATATTTTGTGTCCAATTTTTGTGTATTTTCATGAGCGACACTGGCTTGTGATATTTTTCCTTGTAATGTCTTGTCAAGTTTCTATAACAAGATTATGCTGGTGTTATAAAATGAGTGGGGAAGAATTTTTCTCTTTTTTCCATTTTCTGGAGGATTGGTGTTATTTCTTCCTTAAGTGCTGGAGAGATTTTTACCAGTGAAGCCACCTGGGCCTGAAGTGTTTTGTATAAGAAGGTTTTTAATTTCTTTGATAGATATAGGACCATTCAGATTTTCTTTTTTTTTCTTCTGTCAATCTTTGGTAAGTTTTGGTTTTTAAGGAATTTGTTTATATAGAGTTAAAAACCAAGACTTGGTAGCCTCACTACTACCCTATTAAGTACCATTAGACTAAGATCTGGTAGTTTCTATACACAGTGCACCAGTGGACTTTATCATTCCAGGTTTTCAGTGGTTTTGTATGGCCAGATGTTTTATAAAGTAACAGAAGTGCATTTATGTATAGTAGTTTAATCTTTACTTAGAATTTATAAATACGGGAATTCATTATTTTCTCTGACTTCCTCATTTTTAATTGAAAACCTTAGGTTGTAATTTTAGAAAGTGGGAATATATATGCGTCTTTTTCCCTTTCTTTACTTTTTTTTTTTTGATTCACTCTTTTTTTTTCTTCTGAGTATTGTATATATTATCACGTCTATTTTTATTTTTAGTTTTTGGAGAATAAACAAATACTGAAGTGAGGGTCTATGATAGAGGAACTAGTGATACATAATTTTTTACAATGTTTTTAGAATTGAATTTCCTTTAATACTGAACTTGTAGGGCTTTGGTTCAGCAAGATTTTAGGTGTTTCTCAATGATGGTTGTTCTGTAGTTTAGTTGTAATTTTGATGTGGTTGTGAGAGAAGGTAAATACAGCATTCACCTACTGTGTCATCTTGGCTGGAAACCTTATTAAAAATTTTAAATCACTAAATATTAAATCTGAATAATCAGCAACATAAGTTATTGACAGTTGTATATTCAACTGCAGATGAATTAAAATATTACTATTCAATTTAATGTAACTAACATTAAATAAAACAGTCTTTTTAAAGTGAAAAGAGTATGTATTTTATATCAGTTTAACAAATATTTATAAACTATCTACTGGGGAAATTAAAGCAGCTTATCCAAGTGTATATTATGTTTTATATAGAATTAAAATATTGTATAATTTAAAAAAATAGGATTGAATTTCCTTTAATACTAAAGTTTCAACTCATGCAAAGGGCCAGCTAAATCCACAATAAATGATTCAAACCATTTATTAGTGTATTGTACACTACTGGAATATTTCATCTCTTTTCTGACTGTTAATCATTCTTTACTTCGTATCTCCTTCAGTGCTAAATTGAGAGAGATTTTGTCTTTTTGGTTTCAGTGAAGCCAGAAAGGCAACAAGACGTGGTGGAAAGGGCACAGGATTTGGAATCAAACCAATCTGGGGTTGAGTATTGGTCCTTCATTTACTTAATTGTGTGACTTTAGGCAGATCATGGACCTCTCTGAGCCTCAGTTTCCATACTTGTGAAATAGAGATAATAAATCGCCCTATGCTAGCTGACGGACATAATGTGGTAATGAAATGAGATGACATATGTGAAAGCCCTTTGCTGTCCTCTGAAATGGTTGATACACTGTGATACGCTGTGTCAAATGAGTTGTTCTTTTAAATTTTTATGAAGAAAGGAACAGAGCTCTTCCTTAACCAGCACAGCTATCTGAAGCCTCTGCTCACACACAGTGGGCCTCCTCTTACAACAACACTGCCTGCCTGCTGTGGACCCATTGCGAGATGCCTAACCAGCCCCCAGGCTTATGAAGTAAGTGGGTTTTATCCAAAACCTGAGTTCTTGATTAGGTTGAATTTATCTGCTCTGTGGCTGGGTTACTAGTTTTGTTTTGTTTTGTTTTGCTTGCCTTTAAGGTATAAGCTCCATGTTTTGCTCAGCCAGAAAATACACTGAAATCTATAAATCATAGCCTTTGAAACATCATTTGAAAACAGATCTAGAATAGTACCTCATCTTGCTGTTGGCAATTTTTTTTTCTTTCTGTTTCCATGCTGATTTTCATTGATTTGCAGTATGTGCCTGAGCTCAGTACTAAATGTGTATGTTTTAATCTATAAATTAGGATTGTCACAGTCATATTGAGAGGATTAATAAAACAATTTATTAATCAGATGATCTTTTATTTCATACTTTTCATCTTTGGATATTAGGAAAGGTTTATCTACCTTTGTTCCACATTGCTGGGAGGCGTGAGCATATCTAGATGTGCATATCTAGATGTAATCTACATACCACATTTTTTTCTTAGCTACCAAGATATGATTGGTGATTCAGCAAGTATTGCAACAAAGAAAGGAATGACAAATGCTAACCAGCTTTTATTTTAAAATATGAACATTTTATTTTTCAAGTTCTTTTTAAAAAAACTTTTGCTTCTAACTTAACCCTTCAAAAGTAATCTGGCATCAAAGACAGTGCCCATGATAACAAAACCCACCAGTTTTGACTACTCTGATGCAACACCTTGAGTAGAGAGGTGAGGCTGTGGTGAAGCAGTGTAGGCCTGCACCTCCCAGTTCCCTCCGGCCTTCTCTGTGCTGTGTTAGTGCAGACCCCACACGGAAGGTGTGGGGAAGAGGAGACTTACTGGGGATGGCGCCTGGGTCAGGGAGGAGTCCCCTACAGCTTTGTGTTACACTGACTCACGCGCATTTCCGACAGATTGTGCTGGTGGGGTAAGGGGAACACCCCATGTTGTCTCCCCCTCCCTCATTGCCCACCCCCTACCCCCAAGCACATTCTCCGTTCCCTCTGCCCTGTTAGCCCACGTGGCTCTGTGCAGAGGGGTCAGCCGGCTCTGTTGGTAAGTCAGTGAGGCTTGGCCCTTGGATTCCAGAGACCCACTTGGCCATCACAAAAAGCCAGACGAGTTCCACAAGAACCGTGTGTCCTGTGGAATAAAGCAAAATACAACATCATTGTATTAGTATCCTAGTGCTGCTGTAATACAGTAGCACAACTGAAGGGTTTAACAACAGAAATTGATTGTCTCACAGTTCTGGAGGCTGGAAGTCTGAGGTCAAGGTGTGGGCAGGGTTGGTTCCTTCTGAGGTCTGTGAGGGACAACCTGTTTCATGCTCCTCTCCTGGCTCCTGCTGCTTTGCTCGCAAGCTTTGGCATTCCTTGGCTTATAGATTCATCACACAGATCTCTGTCTTCATCTTCACATGGCGTTCTCTGTGTGTGGGTGTGTGTACATACAAATTTCCCCTTTTTTATAAGGACACCCAGCAGTCAGTCATATTGGATCAGGGCCCATGCTAACGACCTGATGTTAACATTCATAGGTACTGGGGGTTAGGATTTAAACGTCTTTTGCAGGGACACAGTGTAACTCACGACAACCATAAAATTAATTTTTAATGTTACTTTTGTTGTTAACGACTCTTTTTAGTTATAAAAGTAATATGCTGTGGTCAAATATTCAAACGATATGGAATGTACAGTGAGAGATAAAAGTTGCCTTCCTTCTCCCACCTGTATCCCCCAGAGGCAGTCTTTATTAAGGGTTTATTGTGGCTACTTCCTGATATATTTTATGGTCACAGACTTATATGTGTATATACAGCTGTTTATTATTGTTTTACACAAATGGGATCACAATCAGTGTATTGTCCTGCTGCTTGCTTTTGTTTGCTTAATGATACATCATGGATACCTTTCTATGAGTACACGAGGTGCATTACCTTCTCTTTATTTGTGGCTTCATAGTGGCCCGCTGTGTGGCTACGCCGAGAGTGATTTCATCAGTCTCCTATGGATAGACCTTTAAGCTGTTTCCTTTTCTTTTTTGTTTTTGCAAACAGTGTTTATGGTGAATGTCCTTGTGCATATAAATTTACTCAAGTATATAAAGGTGTATAGAATAGATTTTAAAGGTTAAATTGCTGGGTGAAAAGGCATATGCATTTAAAAATTTGATAGCTGTTGCCCCAAACCTCAAACTTAATAAAGACATGAGAAGGTGCTAAAGAGCCCCTGCTGACGTGTGAAGGTGCCACAGAGCTTTATTGTGAGTATTGATGAATCAAGTGACAGACACTAGTTACACTTAGTGTTCTAACTAGTTTGGGCAGGAAGGGATTATGACTGGTTGGTGGTTATGGGTTTGGTTTTCAATTCACATGTCTTTGAGTATTTAAGCAAATTTCTAGCAACAACAAATTACGTTTTTGTTATTTTTATCTAATGGTCTTCGCAGTCTGTTTGACTCTTTTGGATAAATGTAAAATTTTCAAACACACATAGGGTTGGACAGCTGGATGTAAGATGTTTCTATCAGCTCTATTTCCCTCAAGGAGTGTAGTCACAGACTGTTTTTGCTCGGTCAGTATGAGTATTTAGACTCATTATCACTCTTTACATTAAAAAATGACTTTCTGATTTTTAAAAATAGTATGTATTTATTATAATGAAATTTCAGATAGTACAGAAACATAAAGAAGAAAATAAAAATCAGTAGCAATCCTGTCACGCACAGCTAACTATCATCATTTTAGCTGAATACCCTTCCAGACTTTTCTATGCACACATACATTTTTTTTTTTTTTTACCAAAATGGCACTATATATTCTTGACTTATTTCCCTTTTGTAGAACTTTAATTATACTCCTTTGGCCATAAAGTTTCCATTAGAACCAAAGCTTATCAACCTGGGAGACAAGTATGCAGTTGAACGTTCAATATACAGAGGGTGCCAAACAAATGTGTACACATTTTAAGAAAGGAAAGAAACTGTATTAAAATTGTAAGACTCATTGTATACCAGTAACAAAAGATGAATGCAAGTCATGTGTATACATTGTTTTGGCACCCCCTGTATTTGGGGGATATTGTATTCCTAGGCATTGTTAATACAGAAGTAAAAGCTTCATTTATATAAATCTATCCAATAATCAATTGAACCTATATTTAGTGAATGCTTTCTGCATGCTTCAAACTGTTAGGTTGTTGTACTAGAGCATAGAAGGGACTT
Source organism: Rhinolophus ferrumequinum (assembly GCF_004115265.2). Classification (NCBI taxonomy): domain Eukaryota; kingdom Metazoa; phylum Chordata; class Mammalia; order Chiroptera; family Rhinolophidae; genus Rhinolophus; species Rhinolophus ferrumequinum. The sequence goes on along the minus strand of NC_046284.1, from coordinate 20,187,676 downwards.
AGCCTAGTACCGGGGCGGGGCACACAGAACAGACCAGTGCCCATGCAGTTATGGTACATGGGCGAGTGCCGCTCTAGGGAGAGGGCTAAGTACAGGATGCCAGGGGAGAACACAGGAGGGACACCTGAGCGAGCCTTGGAAGATTAAGGATAACTTCCGGGAGAAAGTGACTTTTAAGCCAAGACCTCATCATGTGGAGGAGGGCAAAGGGGACAGGAGGTAGGAGAAAGCTTGAGAGATTTGAGCAGCTGTCAGCAGTTCAGTCCAGCGGGCACACAGTGGGGCTCTTGGGATAGGGAAAGCAGACTGTGGTGGGAGATGAAGCTGAAGGCCAAAGTCAACAGCATCTTTTAGGCCAAGGCAAGGACTTTAGACTATCCCAAGGACAGCAGGCCTCCCCGGAGGCGTTCACATGGAGAGTCTTTATTGGAAATGTTTCTTGAATTTCACAACAATTCTTAAAACGTATTTTATTTGCTTTTAGAACCAGGAACAATTGAAAGATGATGACTCTGATCTTATTCTCAATGATGGCGATATTAGTTTGACGTATGGGGATTCCACTGTGAACACCGAATCAGCCACAGCTGGTGCACCGAGGAGATTTGTGGGAAACAGTTCTGAAGATGCCTTGGATCGGGAGGTTGCATTTGGAGACCATGAACTGGTCATTCGGGGAACACGCCTGGTTCTTCCTATGGATGATTCTGAACCCCCATTAAATTTGTTAGATAATACGAGACACAGTCCAGCCTAAACTTACTAATACTCATTTAGTGATTTGTAAAATTTGCACATGTGATTGTGAAGAAATTCGTACTACCTAAAAAGTCCCAGTGCATGTCTCTGAATGTTTAAGCTATATAAATGCTATTTATATGGCATCGAAAGAATATAAATATCCTGTACAAGGCAGATTGTGAACAAACTTTTTTTTATGTTTTATTGGCTGCACTGTTTTAGAAAGTTATTTTCACAGTGATGTTGTGTGTTTCATTAGCTTTATGTCTCAGTTAAAGTATAAAAAGTGACAGATTTACTCTTTGTTGTATTTACCTGACCCTTAACCAGAGTACCATGTTCTTGTGATGTAAATTAATTTTGTTTTGTGGGAGGGGCGGGGGAGAGGAACGAGGGAGTGTTATTTCTGGGGGAGCCCAGCGGGGAGAGGTTCCTTTGTTGGGAAACTCAGTGTTGATTGCTGCTGCCTTTGTCATGACCTTTTTCTTTCCGTTTTCTCTGGTGACCTGTTGTGGCGCAAGAGGCTGATGGCATTCGGATCTTGCCCTGTTCAGGTTGGGGAGTGGAGTGCAGGACCCTTTCTCCCCCCTGCTCTGAAAGACCAGATCCACTGATGACAGTACACTGCTGTTGGGAAAAGAAGGCTGCAGATGACTTCCAAGACTTGGTTTCTTTGCTTTCAGACCAAGACCATAGGAGGAGACGCATCCAGCCAGCTTAGCCAAAGGACAGGTGTATATAGTTCAGGGTACCCGATTTCGATTTGGAAGGGCTGGGAGGGCAGGAGGGGAATAAACGGAATGATGGTTTCGGAGGTTTCTTCCCAAATATGTAAATATTCTATACCGGATAAGTTTAAATAAGAAACTCAATTGCTGCTTACTTTTTGATTCTGTACTTTATCTGTATAGTAAGCTTTGTGGTCAGAAGTTTTTATATCAATTTAAATCGCTGCTCTTTAGCAGCCAACAGGAGCAAAATGGAAAAATTTTGAACTTACTGTGTCTAATTGTCATTTGTTAGTCTGTAGTTGATGTTAAAAGTTAATTTATGAATCCATGATCATTGCACACTACACTGAAGTCTGTCATAAGAGAAATTCTGTGCTCCGGAGAGCTTATCCTGAGAGCCGTGATGCGTCTGCGTACCGGTGTAGTTGTCTTCATTTTTGTGTTACTTTTTAATATGAAATACCTAAGCTGCCATGTGTTTTTGTTTTTTACAGTTTTCCAGGAAGAGTACGTAACAGTTTTCCATTTCATATTCAGAGTATGAAAGTGGATACTATTTTGTAATGCCGAAAATACCTAAAGGGGCATTCAACGCTTGGGAGGGGGATACTTTCTGATGTTGATTCTGACCTGTTAATGTTTCAGAAGGAAAACAGAAACTTTTGTGGACTCCCCCCACCTTCCCCCCCCGCTCGGGTCTTAGTAGCATTGCCTTAAATCATACCCAGTTCAAAAATTGGTTTATTTACATGATATTCAAATTTTCCAATGAAAAATAACTTGCCCCCCAAAATGTACGTATTCTCCCAAAGGTATCTGTGCAGTTCCAGACACTCCTTGAGATTTTAAGGGAATCCTACAGTTGAACCCTCGAGTGGCAGCTCTAACTGTTGGCAGAGCCATTTGTTATGTAGTGGTAGCGACTTTCCTGCTATGCAGGAACCTGTGAAGTGTGCATTTTATATGATGTGTGCCTCTTCATGCAGTCAATAATTTCTTGTTAATGTATGTTTGAGGGGCTTTGAACTTCACCGTCATTTACCCATGAAGTTATTCACATTGTAAAAGGTTATACAAGAAATTAACTACCTTTTTTATTCTGTCAGGTTACTGAGCTCACTTTATGAAAATGACTGTAAATACTTAGCATGACAAATTCAGTAACTTGTCTGTTTCAGCATGCATAAGACTGTTTCTTAGGGAAACTGATAACGCTTGACTCAACTAAATCTGCCTTCATACATTATCAAAGGGGAACCAAGCCTGCCGTGCTTCCATCAGCACCTGGAAGATTCTCCTCTCCTCTAATCTGTGTGCACATCTGCAAGCAAAGAAGTAAAAACCAAACTGCTCATCCATCTGCTGGGTTTAGATACCTGAATGAACCTAGATGAAGTAGTCTGAGTTGCCATCATGCACAAGTAGAACTGCTCTCGGACTTGTTTTTCTGTTATTTGTGGACCCTACACGTTTGAATGACTTGAATGTTGCATCTTTTAAAGTTATTTTTTGAGGTTCCTTGACATTTTATCCTAGTTGTCTGTGTTTGGCAATGTGCTGTTAAAGTAATAGACTTTTAATCTTTATGTATTTTTTTGTTTCCCCTTGGAGTGCTTGGACAGATGTTATAGTGGTTTCTTTTAGGAAAATCTGTCATTAAAAACAAAATTATAGCCTTGCGAATAACCACTCACCGTATTTGAGTCACAGTTTATTCTAGTGAGAACTAAATAGTGCTGACTTCATTTATTTTTCTACCTATATACCTAGTGGGAAAGGAGGAAGACTGATGTTTAAAAAAGAAACAAACAGAAACCTAACAGAACGTAACTTATGGGGTGGCAAATTTTTGGTGCTTATGTGTAAGGCTGGATATATTTGCTTATGGTCACGATTGGACCATTTCAGCAATGTGACTCAAAGCAGTCGAATCCTGTCGCATTGATTTGTAGCCTGTTAGCTCTGTAATGGATAATGTCATGAAAATGTTAGTTTCATTCTATGGAGAGAGTAAATTCTGTATCCAGTTAGGTAGAAAGGCAGTTCAAAGTTTGGCTAAAAACATGATCACACAAATAGTCCTTTTTCCAAGTTAAAGCTAGGTCTTTCTTTTTGTAAATGAGAAGTTTTGTAGGTTAGAGTTTGCTGACAGCAGTTTTATCCAGTCTAGTAATGGCACCAACCACACTCTTACTGTTTCGTTACCATCCTCTCCAGCTTCCTCGTTCATGGTCCTGGGTATAGGTGGTGGGCCTGCACACCACAGGTTCTTTTCTTGACCAAACCCCTGTTTTCTAATTCTCAGATCAAATGCTACGTTAGATTTGAGCAAGTACATTCGTTAACCTGACTCAATGCAGGAGTGTAAGGAGGTGAAAGCAGTGATGTTTTGACTTAATCAGAAAGTCCTTGATAGGAAGTACCCCCCACAGATAGGATGCAGTATGAGGTAGGAGGCTAGAAGTAACTTGGAAATGGTAACAGTAGTTCCTCTTTTGAGCCCCTCTTAGGTAAGACAATGTGTATATGCGGTATTTTTAAATCTCCATTTTAATTTAATCATATTCATGCCATGAGGGTACATTCTATTCTCATTTCAATGATTAGGAAACAGGTTCAGGGAAGTTGTCACGCTGCTAGTAAGTGAAATAGCCAGGGCTCAAACCCAGTCTTGACCGGAAGACTGGACTGTTCACCCTTTCTGTACTGGCTCCAGCGGCAGGCTCCGGGCTAACCCAGCTGGAGGAGACCTACAAGGCTGGTGAAGGGCGTTGCAGACTTGTCTTGCCCACCACCTGCTTGGCATCAGGCCAGGCTAGGGCATGAGGTCTCAGCTCTGTCCCTCCACTTGCTGTATTGTTGCCTGCAGACATGAGTTCCCCGGATGGGATGTTTCTCAAATTCTTAGTGAAGTGCTCTCCTGTGTGTCTGAGCCCGTGGGCAGGGCACCCTGCCGAGCACCACGCCTTCACACTCCACTTTCCAATGTTTTCACCACGGGGCCCATGTCTAATGGCAGAGCTTGTGGTCAGAACAATGGCTCTGTGGCCACATAGTTTGGCGTACCAGAAAAAAATGCAGACTTTGGCGTTATACAGACCCGGGTTGAAATCCAGATTCTGCTGCTTGCTTACTGTGTCCCATCGGCCAGTTACTTGACTTTGCTGAGCCTTTCCACTTTCTTAGCCGTAAAGTTAATTCATTCGAGGAATATTTGAGTGCTTCTTTTGTGCCACACAGGGGATATAGCAGCAAACAACAACGCCTGCTCTCACAGAGCATATTCTACAGGAAGGAGATGCTAACAGCTATCAGGTTGTTCGAAATCATTCATGCAAGAAAGACTGCCTTCTGTTAAGGTAATATCTGTCTTAAATAATCAGCAAATAACTTCGAACACAATAGTCGTAAGGCTATGATGGGAAACTACGAGAGTCTGTGAGGGGACTCGCTCTGGTGGTAGGGGAAGAGGGAGGATTTTCCTGACCAGGTGATATTTCAGCTTAGCCCTCAAAAGTAAGCAAAGAGGCAACTCGATGGAGGGACTGAGGATGAGGAACTCGCTGGTCAGAGTGAAGAGTCACAGCTCTCCACCTACAATGGATCTTCCATACAACATGCAATCACATAGTTACTGCGTGACCAACATACCATGTGCTGTGCTATGTCCATATACAGAGGAATAAATAGATGCGGGCTCCTCTCTTGGCACTCACACATGGAAGACAGGAGGTAGTACCCAGCAATCAACGAGGAGCACCTGGAGCCCAAACCGGCCCCTCAGCTTCTGCCCCTGCAGCCCTCTCCCGCTACCTCTCAGGCAAGCCCATGCCCCTCTTCTGGGTTGCAGCCTTCAGACATTTGAAAAAAGGAGTTGATATGTCTTCCTGGAGTCTTTCCACCCCAGGCTAACAACCCCGTTCTCTTCCTGTCTTGCAGACACACACGAGAAAGCCATTGTTCTAGACATTTTTATAAATATGCCTGAGACCACATTGGCTTGTTTTTTCAGTGGCCACCTTCCCCTCTTCTTACAGTAGTCTGTTACCAGAAAGTCTGGGCCAGCCGCCTGCCCTCATAGAGCTTCCATTCCAGTCAGGGAAGGCTGACCATAAATAAACAAATACACATAAAATCAGGGATTGGGATAATTAAAAATAGGAAATATGATAGAGGGTAATGGGTCTAGGAGGCGAGGGTAGGGTGGGTGTGGGAGGGCTAGTCAGGAAGCCTTGCTGAGAGGCCTTGCTCAGGAGGTACCATTAAAACCAAGGCTTGAAGAAGCCAGGCAGGCAGAGAACAGGAAGAGTGGTGGAAAGGTCTGATTTAGGGTAGAGGTTCAACAAACGTTTGTTAAAAAGGAACAAAATGTCCTCCTGTCCTTTATTGAGTTGGATTTTGAAGGGCAGCATGGTAGCATAGGAGAAGTGATAAGCCAGAGTCTGAGCCTTGTCTGTCACTGCGTGCTTGTAGGAAGCCACTTAAACTTCTCTGAGCCTGTTGCTTCCTTTATAAAATGATGACAGTTCATTGATTCGGTAAACATTTATTGAGCTACTGTCATGTGCCAGCACTGTGGTAGGTACTGGATTATGATTCCGGCCACAAGTAGCTGCCAGGCCTGTTCAGAGGATCAGATGAAGTGATGAACACTGAAGCATTTTGACCAGGATTCAGAAGGCTCTTGAAACAGGTTGAGTATTCTGGAAGGTTTTGCTGATGAGGTGCTATATAAATAAAATATGGAAAACTCTTCGCAGACCATGCTTCTACTCTGGGCTGCTTTCCTTTGGAATCTCCGGTTCAGCAAGTTGGAGGTGTCCCAAGCGGTTGCCATGGCAAAGACTGAACTCTGAGAACTGGCTTAGCTGGGGCTGTCATGGCTGGAGTCTGAACTCCATAAGACCCGAGTTTCTGGCCAATTCTGTCTGCTGAGTGAAAGAGCCCCTCTCCTTTACCATACACACCCATACTGCAATTGCAGCTTGGGAGTCCTGCCCTGGGTGTCCTGGCTGGACACCGGGTCTGCTCATTTTCCACTTGGTGCTGTCTGATGGGCACTGAGACCCACTAAAGGCACACAGCTTAGTTGTGCATGTTATTTCTTTTACAGTGATGGAAAAATTCATTGAGGGCACTGTGAGCACTTCTTGGAAACAAGGTTTAATTTCTCCAGATTTGTTGGAACTGAAGTGGTTCACGGTGTGTTTAAATACTAATCCTACAAAAATTGCTTGAGAATATTCAATTCGCGGTTGCTTTGGGAGTCATGAGGCTTTATTGCATGAAGTTTTTTTTTCTTTTGTTCATTTGAATTTCCTATACAGCTGTGTTCCCATGTGGACTAGGCAAAAAGCATGTGAGCTGTTTTTCAATTTGAAAAATCTGGAAGACTTCTGTCAGATAATGGACGATGCCTGTTTTTTTCTATCTTAGAGCTGGTTTAGTGTGAGAACACAAGATAATGGCAATTGGACCCCTGATAGTGCTACAGATTTTTTTTTAACACGTTCTTGAACCCTCAACAATCAAAGCTCCATTTTCTAAGGGGGATCAAGAGGTGGATATTTAAACATTCCGGCCAACCAATTTTTTACTAACTTCTGGTTGCAGACACTGAGCAACTCACATGGGCTGTGCCCTGGGCCAGGCACTGGGGACACAAAGGTACCTAAATCATGGTTTTGAGCTAAAGGTGACTGCAACCAATTAGATAAAAGCATTGCAACTGTGTGAAAAACATTAGAAAGGGGTTGCTGTATGGAATTCATTTCCTTCACCCATTGCAGCTTGTGGTGGGCAGAATAATGGCCCCCAAAGATGTCTAAGCCCCAATCCCTGGAACTTGTGAATATGTTGGGTTACATGAGAAGCACAATTAAAGATGTGGATGGAATTAAGATTGCTAATCAGCTGAATTTGAGATGGGGAGATACTCCTGGATTATCCAGGTGGGCCCAATCTAATCACATAGGCCCTCAAAACTTTCCTGGCTGTGTTGAGAGAAAGAGATGTGACAACAGAAGCAGGGTCACAGAGAAGCTACGTCCCTGTCTTTGAAGACAGAGGAAGGTGGCCCCTAGAAGCTGGAGAAAGCAAGGAAAATTGTCTTCCCTTAGAGTCTCCAGAAGGAATGCAGCCCTGCTGACACCTTGGTTTTAGCCCATTGAGATCTGGGTCAGATTTCTGACCTACAGAACCATAAGATGACAAGTGGCTATTGTAGTAATTTGTCACAGGAGCAATAGGTGACCAACACCTTGACTGAGGGAGAAGTGTTGTTTCTGTAACTGTAGTTCTGAATATCTCCTCTGTGTCAGGCACTGTGCATGGTGCTGCGGACACAAAACTGAACAAGATCCAGGGTCCACAGTCCAGTGGGAGAGACTAGCAAGTATGGAGACAACATGGTACCATGATGAAGGAAAGCGCAGGTGATAAATTCACATCTCTGGGGAGGGATGGAGAGGTTGAAGAAGCCCTGCCATTTCTATGACTTTCTCCAAGCTTTAACTCTTTCACATTACTCACAGGTGTTAAAAACCTTCCCAGGCCACCATGCCCACTACATAACCAGGGAATGACAGTGTATGGGAGACATGATCAGTGTCAGTTCTAGAAAGATCACTCTCATTGTGGCTGCAGTTGGAAAGATGGATTATCCAGATAGGGGCAAAAGTGGACACAAAGATGATGGTTAGAAGACTTGTTCAGATAAAGAAGAAAGAAATCTTACCATTTGCAACAACATGGATGGACCTAGAGAACATTATGCTAAGTGAAATAAGTCAGATGGAGAAATACAAATACCATATGATCTTACTTATATGTGGAATCTAAAGAATAGAATAAATGAATGAACTAATCAGAAACAGCTTCAGAGATATAGAGAAAAAACTGAGGGTTGCTAGATGGGAGGGGGATGGGGATAAGGGGGAAGGTGAGGGGATTAGAAAGCACAGTTGATACCACAAGATTGCCACGGGGATACGAAAGTCAGTTTGGGAAATACAATCAATAATGTTGTAAAGATTTGGTAGGGTATCCGATGGGCACTTGTCTCATTAGGGAGACCACGTCAGGGATGATGTAGATGCCTGAGCACTGCGCTGTACACCTGAAGCTGAAGCTGAACAATAATGAATGTCAACTATAATTTTATGTACATACATACATCCCCCCTCACAGGATGTGGAGTACAGCATAAGGAATAGAGTCAGTGGAACTGTAACAGCTATATACGATGTCAGAGGGGTAGTAGATTGGGGGAGGGGGCTATCACTTTGTGATGGGTGTAAATGTCTAACTATTATATTGTTTTGTACACCTGAAACAAACAAAAAAAAAACACACCAAGAAACAAAAACAAAAAACAAAAAAAGGCTTGGCCAGGTGTGAGGGAGTGGTGGCCTCGACTAGAGAAATGTCAGCAGAGATAGAGAAAAGGGAACAAATACAAGAGACGTTTAGTCAGTAGACTCAACAGGACTTGGAGACTAAATCTAGTAAAAGAGTGAGAGGGGACATTTACAAGGATTCCCAACACTCTGGGATGGGCAAATGGGTGGGTGGAATATTAGAAACTACAATTTTAGAAAAACAAATTTAAATGATGACGCTAAGAGATGTAGGAGTAAAGGTACAAATCTAAATTTGTCTCTGGATCACATAGGTAAGGGAAGATGGAGCCCAATCAAGAAAAGAGGGGTGGGACAAGGGGACTACCGTGTTTCCCCAAAAATAAGCCCTAGCTGGACAATCAGCTCTAATGCATCTTTTGGAGCAAAAATTAATCTAAGACCCGGTCTTGTATTGTATTATATAATATAATATTATATTATATTATATTATATTGTAATATATTATATTATATTATATTATATTATATTATATTATATTATATTATATTATATTATATTATATAGACCCAGTCTTTTAGTAAAATAAGACTGGGTCTTAAGATTAATTTTAGCTCCAAAAGACGCATTAGAGCTGATTGTCCGGCTAGGTCTTATTTACGGAGAAACACGGTAAGTGCCCCCAACAAGAAACTTGGGAGAGGATACAGGTTTGAGGAAAAACACCAGGACTTGTAACCCATTCTTCCATTATAACCTAACCAACATCTGGGGAAAATAAGTGCTTTAACCAATGTACAATGGATGGAGGAAAAAACAAATTTATTTTCCCTCCTTACAAAAAGCAGAAAGCTTCCGAAGTTCTCAGAGAATGATGGATGGTGTTATTAGGAGAATTGTAAAAGTGCGTCACTCTGGATCTCGGTGTATCCTCCACTGGTCTGGCCAGAAGAATGAAAATATATGTTGCGGGCTCTCTAAAATGCAGTTCTTAGCAGTTTCCAGGAGGGTCAAAGGCCGAGGAATGAATATTGGATCTGGAAAGGAAGCCACGGCTAGTTAGCCAGACCCATTCTGGTTCTGTCGAGTTTATGTGCAATAAGGAGAATGCTTCACTTTGTGCTTTTCCCCAAAGGCTGTTGCAAGAGTTCTCTAGCAAGTCCAATCTAGCATCTGAAGTCCTCTGGTATGCTGTTCTCAAACACTGTGTGCCATTAGCTTGCTGAAGCAGTTGGCGCCTGAGCTGCAGTCTTTGTGGACGTTTCAGCCAAATAGCAACTATTGGGACAGAGTTCATCAAATATATAGGAATTCAAACTTTTTTAAAATTGATTTTTGCTTCAATAGAAGGAAATCAGCGATTGACAGTGTAACTGACAAAAGAAATCATAGAGGCCGATATTAAGATGAGGGAAACATCTGGTTTTTGTTTTCTTAGCTTTATTAATTTTTCTGAGGTGTGAGTCACCAGCTCACCAGCCAATGTTTCCAAAATGAAGTCTTCGTTGCCTCTGGAGTCATTGGGAAAAGTCACTTCAGAACTACCTCAAGAGAAAGATGATCCATAGAGAGGTGTCATTTTTAAAAAATGTAACATTGGTCCTGATAGGTATTTCATAAAATTGCTTTTATATTAACCCATGATTACATTCCTCCCTCAGAGGGATTTTATTTCTCCACCCAGAAATTGTAGGACTCATGTGCTGACCTAAGAATGTATATTCAACTCAGAACCTCACAAAGTATGCCCTTCACCCGTAGAGAAATCTTTATTGGCTCACCTTAGTCTATCCTAGTAGTGGGTGAGTTAGATCTGCATCCCCTAGGAACACTAAGGAAGGAGACACATTTCTCCTCTCCCTCTCCCCAAGGTTTTCTTGACCCAACACCAATCTCGCCTAGGGAGCTCAGATGGAGACACCAATGATGGAGACACCAATTACTTGCTGGGGCTAGACCCTACCACCATTTGGGTTAGTGATTCTGTGTTTGCACCCACTCGTCTTGATGACCAACATCACATTTTCAAGATGATTGGTCAGAGATCACAGTTGGCCTATGGTTACCATCCAGGACACAGCTGGCTGGTCTGTGCAATGATGGAGCCAGCAACTTTGCTCTCATTACACTGTACTCTATCCAACTGAGCTCTACTCTTTCTGACCCATTGGTAGGCACATCAGCAGTGGAATTCAAAGCTCTGTCTTTCATAGGAGACCAATTACTGGATTCTATTAATCATTCATTCATTCAATAAACTTTGAGTGCCTACCCTAGGTGCTGGAAATTCAGAGGTTAATAAGGCATGGTACCTGCCCTCAGGAGCTCACAGTCTAGTGATTAGATTACGCAGACTTGTAATTAGATGAATTATTATTCTATGGTTCTTGAAGAAGGTAGTGTTGAATTGAGCCTTAAAGGATAAGTGAGATATACAAGCCTGAAGCATGGGAGAGAGATCTTGACTTTGGGAGTAGATGAGATCACCAAGAGGAAGTATATGATAGAAGGAGTCCTAGGGGGGAAAAAGCCAAGCAAAACCAGTGACATTTAAAACAGAAAGTAAAATAAAAGAGAGGAACAGCAAGAGAAGTTGGTGGAAAGCAAGAAGAGACTGGTGTTACAGGTATCAGGGGAGGAAAAGAATGTTCATAAGGAAGGAATGGTCAGTGACGTCAAAAATCAATAAAAGATTAAGTAATACAAAGACAGAAGAGCATCCACTGGATCCAGGGATATGAAGACATCACTGCGCAATGATGACAGTAAGGGAATGGCAGAAGCAGATTTAAGGGAGACCCATTGACTGCTTGGATGGGAGGTGACGGATCACTTCTAGGTTTCTGGACTGAGTGACCGGTGAGGGGTGGTTTCATTCCCAAGATGTGGAACCCAAGAGGAAGAGCAGATCAGGGGGAGAGGGAAAGCGAGGGAGTTCAGCTTTGGACACACTGAGCATGAGTTCCCTGTGGCATAGCCACATGGAGACATCCAGTAGGCCTTTGGCTACATGGGTCTAAGGCTCAAAATTCTTAGTTTGTAAATAAAATAGACTAACATGGCCATTTTTTTCTGCAGAGAACTCCATGTCATCCTTTCATGATGCCCTTTCCCAGAATCAATCGCTTAAATATTTTCTCATTTTTGGTATTTTTCTGTAATTTCTCAACTGATTTTATTTGAATCAGGAACATCAGTACACACAGTTTCTGCACCATGCATTTGGAGCCACTTCTAAGGAAAAACAGAAGCACTCACAGGTAAGTTGAAAGGGAACTGGAACAGATCTTCTATCTGTATTGAGCTAGTTGCCCACTTTCTTTCCAAAACTCTGATATACGAGGTCTGACAATTAAGTTTATGAACTGGTTGCAACGATGTTGCTAACCTTTTTTAATATCAGAGGGATTATTCATTATGAATTTGTACCAACTGGACAAACAGCTAACCAAGTTTGCTATTTGGGAGTGCTGAAAAGGCTGTGTGAAAAAGTTAGACGACCTGAACTTTTCACCAACAATTCATGGCTCTTGCATCATGATAATGCATCAGCTCACACGGCACTGTCTGTGAGGGAGTTTTTAGCCAGTCAATAAATAACTGTATTGGAACACCCTCCCTACTCAGCTAATCTGGCCCCCAATGACGTCCTTTTTTCCCCAAAGAGAAAGGAAATATTGAAAGGAAGACATTTTGATGACTTCAAGGGTAATACAATGACAGCTCTGATGGCCATTCCAAAAAAAGAGTTCCAAAATTGCTTTGAAGGGTGGACTAGGTGCTGGCATCGGTGCATAGCTTTCCAAGGGGAGTACTTCATAGGTGACCATAGTGATATTCAGCAATGAGGTATGTAGCAATTTTTCTAGGATGAGTTTGCTCATTTAATTGTCCGACCTCGTCTTATAGCGCTTTCTCTTGTTGTTAACCTAAGGAAGAAACAAAAGGATAGCTTCAGTTTCTACGTCAAGTATACAGCATCTAATATCAGTACTTACAGACAATGATCCAATTTATATTAAATAAAGCACAAAACAGTCTCAAACGTTTTCATGACATGACTGAATTTGAAAATCAGTGTGTACCCTGGTAATTCAGGACAGGAATTGTAGCACCTGTTCCTATGCCATAAACACAGTAGGTCTTCAAGTCCCTATGTACGAAGGAAGGTCTTCATCTAGGTATCTCTCTTTCCTTTGACAGATAATCTGAATTTCTTGCCAGCTTCTGGCTCATGCAGTTTCCTACTCTAAAATAGTCTTTATGTTGTGTCCCCTGCTGTAAATGAAAACCCTAATTTTCAGAAGGAAAATGATGTCATTGGCTTGCCCTTTTCTTGATTCCCCATCAGATTGAATTGAGATAGGATACTGGCAAGAGCAACAAGATAAATGATCAATTTGTGATGTGTCTGGTCCAAAGGGGATTATTTTGACAGTCTGTTCTAATCATCCAAGCAATGTTTCCAATAAAAAGTTTTATTAGGTATTGTCACAGATGTAAATGTTTCATAAAGATATCACTTCAGTTATAAATCATATACTTGAATTCATACTAAAGTCACCGCATTAAATAACAAGAAAAATGATGTGTTTCACATAAATCCTGGTCTCAAGTGACTGAACAAAAAGGAGCAAAGAACAAAAAACAAAACTCAAGCCCCAGCCATCTGAGGCCAAACTTGGAGAGACTGACAGGAATACAAAATTTCCTTTATCTGTTTCTTTAATCTTTGTTTGGAGATCACATGCTCCAAAATTTTCATTATCTTCCTAGGTCCATCAGATTCTCCAGAGGTAATAGAACTGGAGAAATAATCCAGATTCTAACTTAAAAACAAAAAACAACTCTGATTTATCGAGGTACGATTTATACGGAGTAAAATCCTTTTGAGTGTACAGTTCTGTGAGTTTTGGAAAACATACAGTCATGTAACTATCACCACAATCAGGATACAGAACATTTCCATCACTCCAAAAACTCCCCGTGTCCCTTTATAGCCCCCTCCCCTGACCCCTTCCAGGCTCCTGGCAACCACTGACCTGTTTTCTGTCCTTGTAGTTTTGCCTTTCCCAGAATGTCATATAAACATAATCATATAACACGTAGCCTTTTGCAGACTCTTCACTTGTAAAATTAAAATTATTTTTCAGATAATAAAGATTAATATGCATTCAGTGTAGAAAAATTAAAATAACTGAAAAACAAGAAGATGTAAAAATGCTTCCCAAAGATAACCATTGTTGATGTTTTGGTGGATTTCCTTCCAGTCATTTTACTGTATATTCATGTGCACTCCCACGTACAGGAAAAAAATGTACAAAATTGGAATCTTACTGTATACAGGATTGTGTGTTTTCATTTTATATTTTGCAACATAATATTGTGAGCATTTTCTTACAGATTAACTCTGTCTTGAGAGTTGGAAGCAAGAGCCTAATCAGTAGGCTCAGGGATGGACAAGAAATAGAAGCAGAGTCACAGTGACCCAGACGAAGCAACTCAAAAGCTGCTTCTGAGGCTCTGGGCGGTCTGCATTGGTTTCCTGGGTTTCTGAGTTCCACTTGTTTTCATCAAAGCCTATTATTTGTTGTTGCTGCTGGCTTTTTCTCAGACAAAAACAACACACTCTCATTCCTCTGGGGCCCTGACAGCACCCTGTGCTCCTCTCCCACAGAGAAGTTTCCACACCACATTAGAACTATCCGTCTCCTCCGTCCATCTTCCCCACTAGATGGTGTGCCCCTCAGGCAAAGCCTGCCTTGTCCTATTTGTCTCATTTCCCCCCATGCCTGTGGCACATTGCTCAGCAAAGAGCAGATACTTAAAGAACTGTAATGAAGGAATAAATGTACACAACAAGATGAGACCTACCCTCCACTGGACTGGTTGCTGCCACTCATTTTTTTTTCTTCCCTTCTACTTTACCTTCAGAAAAAGAAAGGAATAAAATCTCTTTGGGGGCATTATTTTTGGTGGCTACCACAGAAGGGGTGGATGTTGCTTTAAAATGCCTTGGCATTTCTGACTCACAGCTACACAGCCTGGCAAGAGAGTCAACGAATTACTTGTCACATTGCTATGGCATGCCTCGTGCATTGCCCTGCAGAGCCAGGCCAAAGTTGTATTGTCAAGGAGACGTGAAACACAGAAAATGGACCTGGCAGCAAGGAAGAAAGAGGCAACCTGCTCAGAGTTGCTGTTGCTGGGCACACAGACCCATGGGTGATTGGTTTGTGCTTCTTGAAGGCCAGGTCACCTCTTGCCCCTTCTGTGCTTCTTGGGGTTGGGAGAGAATTGCAACGGTCCGTGTTTCAGAACCAAGGTGAGGTGAGAAGAGTGAGAGTGAGGGAAGGCAGAAGTCAAACAGAGTTAAGACTCTTCTCGTTTTTCTCTTTGGTCCTAATCATTTGATATTTTTCACATGGAATAATACTAGTTGCCAATTCTTGAGTACCTAACATGGGCCAGGGACAGGGTTAAGCCCTTCACATGCATTGCCTGGTGGAATTCTCACAAGAACCCTCGGAGCTAAGCACTATTATTATTGCTCTTTTATAGGTAAGCAAGAAATGGAGGCTCAGAGAGGTTTAGTCAATGTCCAAGGACACATAGCTACTTAATACAGTCCCTGGGCTAGAGTGAACACCCGAACAATGGTAGCTGTTATGGATACTATCACTGTTATTAATCATAAGAAATAGCTGATGCCATGGGTTCAAAGGGTCAAAGGCAGCTCTGGGATATAGACTCCCACAGGCCTCCCTGGAGCTTACAGAGACCTGCTCAATAGGCATGAGGCCCTCTGACTTCCCTTTCTGCCTCTTCAAGACTTGGGAAGGTAGCTCCTTGGGTGGTGGGGAAAATGATGCCATGCTTGTGTTTGGCTCCTTCTCGGTTCCCACAAATGCCCTTAACATTTTCCATTTTCTGAGCGCTTTTGTGAAACAGCTATGATGTGGTTGACAGTATTTGTAGTCGGAGCCAAGTCAAGCCTTCCTCTGGAGGAAAGCTGGAAGCCTTTATGGGTCTTGTCAGTGATCACGTAGCCCACAGGCCCCTTCTCGCTGCTGCCCAAGGCCGAGGCTTTCCCGGCAGGCGGCTGCGGAGCACAGTGCACTCATTGATCCCCGGGCTGTTTCTCTGGGTGGGGAAACCAACACCGTATCAGCAAGGTCAGGGCCTTTCCCCAGGGAGGACTTTGATGGAGCCCCTGCTTTGCTCCTGATGTTCTTCGTGGTTTAGAGACTGCTGCGTAGGGCTCGAAATGATTTCCCTTTCCGTGTTTTCTGCAGCTTTTTTCCCCAGGACCCAGGAGAAACTTTGAAACTTAAAATTACCCACGTGCCAGGAATCCCCACAGCCTCCTTGTGAGGGGTAGATGAACACCATATGCTGTTTATATAAAAATAAATGGCTTCCCCCCATGGAACACTCGGGCCTGACTCACTGGCTAACCCCTCTTTTACCTTAGCAGCTGGAGCGGTGGCCCTCTGGATGACGAAAAGCGATTTGGCTCGAAAAAGCCCCCTACAGTTTGTTTGTGTGAGTGCTGCGTCTCCTAGGGAGGCATGTGGTGGGCAGTCCCCTGTGGGACCAGCTGAAAAAGACAAACAGATAGTGCTGTCCAATGACCTTCTGCCTCCCCAAGCAGACTTTTAGAGGGGTCCCCCTCATCCTAACAACCCCCTGCGACATCCTGAGCCCTAGGAATAGGGGGAGAGGGAGATCTCTTTTCTTGGACTTCAGAAACCACAGGGCTTGGCTTAGGCAATTGGTGTTCATTCATTCATTCATCCATTCATTTGTCAAGTAATTATTGAGCACTTACCACATGCACCTCTTGACATTGCAGCCCCAACCATTTGTCCCCAGTGACGACCCACCCAGGACACTGAGCCAAAACTAAAAGTCTGGAAGTGAAGCAGGCTGAAACTTGACAACCTAGGCAGCCAGTGAGTGAAGGCGTCAGTTGCTGTATTTCAGTGGGGTTTCATTCATTCGACAAACAATTCATGAGTGTCTACTGTAGGCGAGACACTGTGGTAGGCACCAGAGTTACCAGAAGGGAGAATCCCAGCTCTGATCAAAGGGAATTTCAGATAAGTGGAGCTAACATTTATTGAGTGCTGACTACGTGTGCCAGGGCTATGCTGAGTGCTTTCTGCGTCTTATCTTTTTGAATGCTTATTCCAGAGCTGACGGGCAAGGCTGTACAGATGGGGAAACTGAGGCTCAGATATTTTACTGATTTGCTGAAGATCACCTAGCCAAAAAGTGGCAAGAGCAAGCTTGAAACATCCAAGTGAGTCCAAAGGCCTGAGGCTGTGTTCTTTGTGCGTCCGAATCTGGCCCACTGCCTGCTGTTATACTGCCTGAGAGCTAAGAATGGCTTTTACATTTTTAAATGGTGGGGGAAACCTAAAGAAGAATATTTCATGATGTGAAAATTAGAAGAGACTCAAATGTCTGTCAGTGTACATCAATAAAGTTTTATTGAGACGAAGCCACACCCACTCATTTACATATGGTCTAAGGCTTTTCCGCTGTAGCAGCAGAGTTGAGGAGTTGTGACAGAGGTCTCATGGCCTGCAAACTCGAAAATATTATGTAGCTCTTTGCAGCAGGAATTTGGTGACTCTCTGGCCATGTAGCTCACTGGCAGGAAAGGAAGCATCTCTGAACTCAGGTGGTTTCTAGAGCCCTGACCTCCTATCCCAGCCACTTCCTCGGCAATTCAGGGAGATCTTCAGGGTATCCGAGGGAGCATTCCTATGATGGCGCCTTTCAGTTATTTTCAGCATTTCTTTCAAGAGTCTTTGAGGTCTGAGATGTTTAGGGTGGTATTAGGTTTTCCTCATGTTTAGATGAAAATGTAGACAGCAGATCCGGGGTTATTTGTGAACAAAGTCCTGAAAGCAATCGTGTTGGTCTTTGCTGAGAGGTGCCAAATTATCTCAGGCTCCACTGGGAGCTGCCTGCAGGGCCTTATATGGGCATAATCTCCTAACCCGGGCTTGTCTCCCTCTGCAGTATGGTCACATCCACTTTTAAGGTTATGTGTGAACATTTCTGGTCTTTCCATTTGCTCAAGCTGTGGGGAATTTAGCTTCTGCCGCACTTGAAGGAAACATGAATGCTACCAATTTTTGCACACATCTTATTTGTACACGAAAGAGGACGATTGCCTTCGCTTTGGCATTCATCCCTTTACATTCGTCTGTAGATGGAGGGAAGCAGTTTTGTAAGTTCTGGAGTGGGGGAAATGTAGCTTCATTATCCTAGTTGTTTCCTGGATTAGTGTGTTTGAGGAGATGTTGATAAAGAAAACATTTAGGTAACGGGTTCTGTGGGAGGCATTTCAGGTGTGTTATGTTACTCAGACCCCCCAGCATTCATTTATTCAACAGAGATTTATTAATGCCACTAAGTGCCACGCCCTGTGCTAAGCCAGGGCTACAACAGTGAACAAGATAGATAGATAGTCCTGTCCTCATGGAGCTAACCCTCTAGTGGGAGCGACAGACAATTGACGAGTAAAGAAATATTACAAATCGTGACAGACTGTGAGGAGTGGTATAAAGCAAAAGAACAATGTGTCAAGGCAGAGTGATGGGGCGACCTACCCGAGACTGGGGAGTCAGGGGAAGCCTCTCAGAAGAGGAGACATTGAAGATGAGACCTGAAGGATAAGAAAGAGCTGGCTGGGAGACTTTCAGTGATTGAACTGGAAGTCTTGGTATGTAAGAGTTTAGTTAAGAAACTTAATGAAGGAGCTGTGACAGTGACTCAGTTGACAGGAGCCCCCGCTAAGGAATCCAAGACCACAGATGATTGTGTTCTAAGGACTTTAACCTGGAGCCCTAACTAGGCCAGCCCTGGAAAATACAGCTCTGGTTCAAAAGACAACCCTTGGGCAAGGAAGGTGCCCCCATTCACTGTTGGATATCCAAATCCACAAATGTTTGTGGGGCTCCTCCCACAATCCCAGCACTGTCTAGGCTCTGGGGATCCAGAGAGGAATCAGACAGCAAGGAGCCCACACTCTAGTGGAAGAAATCAGTCATATAATCAAAGAGATGACTCACAGAGTGTAAGTACAACAGAATACGTAAAAGATCGTAAAATAGCACAGAAAAGGGCGCTGAACACATTTGGGAGAGCCAGGGAACAGCCAAAGGAGATTAAACTTTGAAGGGTTAGAAGGACCTTCTAGAACAAGGAACATCTATGAGCAAAGGCCCAGAGGCATGAAGCCACATGCCCCTGAGCCGTTGGGGAATTTGAAGTCGCTATGTTATGTATTTTTGAGCCTGGAGT